>NC_138769.1:177061313-177143834 GCF_965119305.1 Pelophylax lessonae | reverse complement strand
AGAGAGAGAGAGAGGAGAGAGAGAGAGGGGAGAGAGAGAGAGGGGAGAGAGAGAGAGGGGAGAGAGAGAGGAGAGAGAGAGAGGAGAGAGAGAGAGGAGAGAGAGAGAGGAGAGGAGAGAGGAGAGAGAGGAGAGAGAGGAGAGAGGAGAGAGGAGAGAGGAGAGAGGAGAGAGGAGAGAGGAGAAGAGAGAAGAGAGAAGAGAGAAGAGAGAAGAGAGAAGAGAGAAGAGAGAAGAGAGAAGAGAGAAGAGAGAGAGAGAGAGAGACCAGCACCCGCATGCAAGCCTGGAGGGATGACCATCTGCTGGACAACGGGAGCTGAATTGCCTCCTGCGGCAACACTCTGACTGAGGCTGAATCCCAGAGTAATTTCCAAGGTGGCCATCAGAGCAGTCAGACTCTGCTCGCAGAATATCATTCAGATACCCCAATACTGCGATCCGCCGCTGACGCAACAATGCTAGCACCGGGGCCATCACTTTGTGAAGACCCGAAGAGCAGAGGCGAGACCAAAAAGGTATAACAACCACAAACTGATAATGCTCCTCGCCCATGGCAAACTGGAGGAAGCACTGGAATGTGAAGGAAAAATCCCCCAGATGTAGATGCAGATACACTAACTAGATGTGCTCCTCAAGGGGGTGAACAGGGGGGGGTCGTGACGACCCTCTATAGAAAACCTTTATCAGGCCACTCTCTCCTCCTGGCCCAATCGGGACACCCCAGACACACTATTAAGGGGATCCCTGTGGGACAGTTTTTGCAGGGATGTTGTAGCCATGTGGTGACTGGGAATCAGTTCTGCTCCACCAATACAAATAAATATAAAAAATTGTTCATTTCTATAATTGCAACACTAATTATGTTATATATTTACTGACATGCGACATTTGTTGCATTCAGTATGTAGGCAGAACGACTAGGCGTCTACGGGACCGTTTTTATGAGCATTTATATAGTGTAACAAAGAACCTCAATACAAACATAGCTAGACACTTTAATTCATGTCATGGTGGTAATACTTCAGCCATGGCAATACAGGTAATTGAGAAAATTAGGTTTCCAATACGGGGGGGGGGGGGGGGGGGTGATGTGTTCCGCTTGTGGTGTCGGAGAGAAGTCTTTTGGATTTTTCATTCACAGACTCGTTCTCAACGCGGCTTAAATTTCGAGTGGGATGCGACTCATTTTTATGATTTCGTTTATATTGATTTTTTTCCCCAACTTATTTTTGGGTATATTTTTGATATGCTTCAATATTTTTTGACAACTTCCCTGTTTGGGTTATTGTCCATCCCACTCATTCCTTTAACCCAAGTCTCCCCATTACATTGTGGTCAACAGGCTGCTACTACACATTTTGAGCGATATCCATTTTTTGTTTTACATACATAATAGATTGACCCCATCCTTTAATGATTGCGATATCTGCTCAATATGGGGGTTCTTTATGGACATTGATGATAATATAATTATAACCATTAAATCCCGAACTATATGTGATACTTATTGTCAATATGAGCCCATATATGCATACGATATAGGTCGTCCGCAATTGATGATACTGGGTGTTTTTTTTTTTTGGTTTTTTGCTTCGTTCATCCCATCCCATATATACATCTAGGATATTGTTTATATAGCTAGTTTGCTGAGTGAAGAGGGATCAAGATATTAAACACATCAATTTAGATTATGACACCAACGTTGACACTGATTACTCATAGATCTAATTTGTCCCGTGTCATATCCCTATCCTCTTTGAAAATATTTGCAGCTACCCCATGTATTCTCGATTGAGGTTTTTATTATGGGGTTAGCTGGAGATATAGATATATACACACATATATAAATACACACACACACAGGGCTTTGAGAGCAATATGAAATATATTTAATGTATATTTATACATCTTTTTACCATGAGGACATAGAACAATTTATAATGTTTTTATTTAACATTTTTCCCTTTTTTTTTAATGTATATTTTTATTTTTTTCTTCTCTAGTACACATATGCAACAATTTTCACAAATTTTACATTTATGAATTTTTTGCAGTCTCGTTGCCATTAAGATCATTTGAATATGTTTAAATGCATGCGTTGTGTTTTTGCTTCTCCTTCAATAATGTTTCATGTGAATCACATGCGACTAGGAGACAAGCCTGCATTTTTATCTGCATCACCTGTTGTCAATTTAGATACACGTACATGTAAGGATTATGATGCTGACTTGTCTTTGTAATGAATAAGTGCACCTGTTAGTGTGTGAAACGCGTCTACCTTTTATTGTTTGCTACACTGGGATGTTCGTTCATTATACAAGAATTTTGATGGAATTTGGAGTGCGGCCATTTCTTTTACATCGATTACATGCGGAGGCGAGCTGAGGGGCACCCTTGATATCATCAGGCTTCCTGTCTCACCTGGAGCAGTGAGTTTTCCTTGTCTCTATACCCCAAAAACCCTCCAGGGCGTAGAGGGGGGACAGCTAACTTGCCATACCAGGTACAGGGTGGGCACCGCTCCTGACAGACTTACAGCCACCCACATCCAAAAGGAGTGTCGGCCAGGAGGAACGCTGTGACTCGTGCCAAGGGCAGGTCATATGTGCCCTCACGAGACGTTAACTCGCAGGCCAGCCCCTGTCCAGTGGTGCTATGTCGCAGCCGACCTAGCATGGAGCTGAGGCCTGCACACACTAGCCAGACTGGGGGGACCCTCTGAACCTAGATAATCCAGTCTGTCACCCAATCTGGCAGTTGATAGAAAACAAATCCATTTAAAATGGAAAAAAATTGCCAGGAGCAGAGATTCCAGCAAGGAACTAGGTCCTTACTCCTGACTAGACAGGTTTCAGCCTGGGTTGTTTTCTTTCAACGTCCATTGGCCTCACTTTCCTCGGTGCGTACCTTTATCCAGGGAGCTCGACTTGGTTCTTCCAGTGCGGTCTCCATTACCGCTGTGGGTCCTCAAATTGGTGTTGTCAGTTATCCAGGAATTTCCGTTCAAAAATATCGGGAGATTCCCTTGCTTACGTTGTCCCTGAAGGTGGCCTATTTGGTGGGGATTACTTCTGCTTGCAGAGTGTCTAAACTGGAGGCGGCATCTTGCTGTTCACCTTACCTGTTTGTTTACAGAACTAAGGTGGTTCTTCATCCCTGTCCGTTGTTCCTTCCAAAGGTTGCCCCTAATTTCCATTTGAATGAAGATATTGTGTTGCCTTCCCAATGTCCCAGGCCTAAACACTCTAAGGTAGTTGCTCTATATTCCCTGGATGTGGTTCGGGTGATCAGGGCATAACTGTCAGCTACGGAGTCTTTTAGGAAGTCAGACTCACTATTTATACTCACGGTTGGACCTCCGAAAGGGTTGGCCGCTTCTGCTGCGACCATTTCCAGATGGATCAGACAGTGATTCGGGCCTATTCAATTAGGGGTCAGGTTCCTCCTTTCCCTGTTAAGGCGCACTCTACTCGGGCGCTTAGTGCCTCCTGGGCCTTCCGTCATCAGGCGTCAGTGTTGCAGGTTTGCAAAGCTGCCACCTGGACTTCTGTGCACACTTTCACAACATTTTATACAGTGGATGTGTTGGCATCTGCGGATGCTTCTTTTGGCCGCAAGGCTTTGCTGGCTGCTGTTTAGAGGACCAGGTCCTCTTTGAGGGTGTATTCTTTTTTTCAGGTGAGCTCCAGTTGTTTTGGTTGAGCTCCATGTTACCTGGTTGGCTATGGGTAGTTTTGGGAATTTTTTTCTGCCGTTTTCTAACCCTTCATTTTTAACACTTGGGACGTCCCAATGGTTAAAGAGGAAGTAAACCCTCCTCTGACACTTTAACCTATAGGTAAGCCTATGATAAGGCTTACCTATAGGTACTGTAAATATCTCCTAAACATGTACCGTTTTGGAGATATTTACCTTACATGCAGCCAGTGACGTCACTGGCGCATGCGCTCTGAACGGCCGCTGGTGCCGTTTCTTCAGAGACCCGTGCGCGGGAGTGACGTCACCGCGGCTCCGGCCAATCAGATGGCCGGATGCCGCGATCCCGGAAGACGGGCGACTGGTCATGTCGCCCGTCATACAGGTGAGCGGGCTGCACGGCGGGGGCTCGTTCTAAGGTAAGTATTGCATAATGAGCTAGTATGCGATGCATACTAGCTCATTATGTGTTTCTCTTACAGGTTGCCAAAAAAAAAAAAAAAGTTGTACGGGTTTACAACCTGTACGGGTTTACAACCTCTTTAAGAAGAATCAGGAGCTGTGTCCGTCAATGAACGAAAGAAATAGAATTTTCTTGAACACCAGAGGCTTGGGCAAGCACCAGGTGTTTGAAAGAAAACCTGCCATATAAAAAAAAAACTAAGGAAGTCAACATTTCTGATTGGCCTGGGGCCCCAAAATCAAAGGTTTTTTTTTTTGTTTTTTTTAGTACAGACTGGATCAACAGACAAAAGAAAAAAAAAAAAGTGATACAATGGAGTCACAAAAGAACATAAGACCGACCGTAGATCTGTTCTAGCATCAGCTTTCAGAAGAGATCAGAGAAAAAAAAACATCCTGTAGTATAGACATGGTTACATTAATGAGACATAGTATGGCAGTAATTATAAAATCAGTAGCCAACCAAGCTTCCCACAGTTAACCAAACTTGCCAGGGCACCCATGGTGTAAGTAAATTACCCTATCCTACCCAAGATAGTTCCCATATTTCTCCCCCAGTCCTCCACAGTTGGGGGAGCCTCCCAACTTCCAACATCCAGAATCAAGTTTACTCAAGGTGCAAACAGATTTCAAATTCAAGCTTCTTGCTGAGATCAAAGATGAAGTTCCCTTTTACAGATCAAGCATCCTGGGCTCTCACGGAGTTGAAGGCATTTACAACCAGTACCTCTAGTTGCCTGCTTTAACTAGGCCAGGGGTCGGCAACCCGCGGCTCCAGAGCCGCATGTGGCTCTTTTACACCTTTGCCGCGGCTCCGGGGCGGATACTAGCGAGGGGAGGAGGCGCATTCTGCGCCCCGACACTCCTCACTGTGGCGGGCGCTGTACTGGCTGTGACTCGCATGGGGGCGGTGCGTGAGTTAGTCACGCACCGTCCCGATGTCACCTTCCCGCCCGCTGTCAGATCGGAGGGCAGCGGTGCGCATGCAGGTCTACGACTGCGAGGAGGAAGATGACGTCCGTCCAGACTCCCGTGCCAGGCACCAGTGTGAGGTAAGTGAAGTGATGCCTGGGGGGGGGAGCCCGAGCGCGGCCCGGCCCACACACTGCATTTAAGGGGACATGTATGGTGGTCTCTAAATGTGATGCCTCAGGGGGGGAGCCCGGCCCACACACTGCATTAATGGGGGCATGTATTAGAGCTGCACGATTAATCGTATGAAAATCGCGATATCTATTCACCCCCCCTGGCGATCTAAACCTGACATATACTCGATTCTTTGCATAGCTGCATAGCAGAGAGAACGCTGTGGAAAAAAAAAAAAAAAAGCCTCCCGGCAAACACCTATCAGCATTAGTCTCCCAGTAACTATAAACAAAATGATTACATTGTATCTTTTCCTTCCCTCTGCCAGGGAGAAAGGAAGTTTAACCTCTTAAAGACTAGACCTTTTTCTGACAATTGTTGCTTGCAAGTTAAAATCATTTTTTTTTGCTAGAAAAGTACTTAGAACCCCCAAACATTTTATATATTTTTTTAGCAGAGACCCTACAGAATAAAATGGCGATTGTTGTAATATTTTATGTCACACTGTATTTGCGCAGCAGTCTTTCAAACGCAATTAATAGACTTTAATGAATAAAAAAAAAAAAAAAAAAACGTAACAGTAAAGTTATACCATTTTTTTTTGTTACACAGAATCATGAGAGAATCGTGATCTTTATTCCAAGCTAAAAAATCGTGATTCTCATTTTGACCAGAATCGTGCAGCTCTAGCATGTATGGTGGTCTCTAAAAATGTGATGCCTCAGGGGGGGCCCTGGCCCACACACTGCATTGAAGGGGGCATGTATGGTGGTCTCTAAATGTGATGCCTCAGGGGGGGGGGAGCCCGGCCCACACACTGCATTAATGGGGGCATGTATGGTGGTCTCTAAATGTGATGCCTCAGGGGGGGCCCCGGCCCACACACTGCATTGAAGCGGGCATGTATGGTGGTCTCTAAATGTGATGCCTCAGGGGGGATGGAGCCCGGCCCACACACTGCATTGAAGGGGGCATGTATGGTGGTCTCTGCATGTGATGCCTCAGGGGGGGGACCTGGCCCACACACTGCATTGAAGGGGGCATGTATGGTGGTCTCTGCATATTCAGGGGGCATGGAAGTGAAGTGATGCCTCGGGGGGGGGGGGGGGGGAGCCCGGCCCACACACTGCATTGAAGGGGGCATGTATGGTGGTCTCTAGATGTGATGCCTCAGGGGGGGGGACCTGGCCCACACACTGCATTGAAGGGGGCATGTATGGTGGTCTCTGCATATTCAGGGGGCATGGAAGTGAAGTGATGCCTCAGGGGGGGACCTGGCCCACACACTGCATTGAAGGGGGCATGTATGGTGGTCACTACATTGAAAGGGGCATGTACGGTGGTCACTACTACATTGTAAGGGGCATGTACGCTGGTCACTACATTGAAAGGGGCATGTACACTGGTCACTACATTGAAAGGGGCATGTACACTGGTCACTACATTGAAAGGGGCATGTACACTGGTCACTACATTGAAAGGGGCATGTATGGTGGTCACTACTACATTGTAAGCGGTATGTACGCTAGTCACTGCATTGAAAGGGGGCATGTGCGCTGGTCACTGTTTTTAAGGGGAGTGAAGAACACACACAAAAAAAGGTAACTTGTTAATTTAACGTTTATTTCTATGAGGAGGAGTAATTCTGAGGGGTCAAACAAAGAAATAATAAAAAAAAGTGACAAAAAAGTTATTTTTATAATGACGAGGATGACATTGGGCCCTCATTATTAATCATTATTTACATCAGACACTGATTATTATTTATGGTACACTGGGGCCCTGATTAATTTTCTATGGCATTTTGGGGCATTATTGGGCATAGCAAATTTTGCTATGGGGCCCTCTGATTTCTAATTACGTCCCTTTTTTGGACCCCCGGTAGGCCAGCCATGGATAAAGGCAAGAAAAGAAAAATTTCTGAAGAAAACAGAGTGTTTAATGATACATGGACAGAATCATTTGCATTCTCTACTGACAAGACTGGTTTACCAGTATGCTTAATATGTGGTGAGAAATTTGCAAACAACAAAAAGTCGAATATTGCAAGACATTTCCAGAATAAACACACAGCCTTTGCTGAAAAATATCCAGATGGAGATGAGAGACGAAAAGCCGTTGCAGAACTTATGAGGAAGGTTGATAGGAGCAAAAATAATTTCAAGAAGTGGGTGAAGTCTGCAAATTCCACAACATATGCTAGTTTTGTAGCCGCTCAGGAAATAGTCAAGCACGGGAAGCCGTTCACAGATGGAGAGTATATAAAAGAAGCATTCATTAAGATTTCGGAACATCTATACATGGACTTCAAAAACAAAAATGAAATTGTGCAGAAAATCAAAGACATGCCTCTCTCTGCGAAGACTGTCAAAGACAGATCCCTAAAAATGGCAGAAAACATTAGCAAACAGCAAATTCAAGACATTAATTCAGCTGTGGCATACTCCATCGCCTGTGATGAGTCCAAAGATAAAGGTGATATTGAACAAATAGCGCTGTTCTGCCGATATGTGAACTCTTTTGGGCCACAGGAAGAACTGATTGAGCTGATACCACTAAAAGACCAAACAAGGGGTGAGGATGTCTGTAAGGCTGTCCTGGACTTTTAAGTGCTAAAAAAATAAACACCAACCACCTGGTCTCAGTGGCTACTGATGGGGCACCGAGCATGAGAGGAGCACAGAAGGGCTTTGTGGCTCTACTGCAGAAGGCGCTGGGTAGAACGCTGCTGTCATTTCATTGCATCCTGCACCAAGAGGCATTGTGTGCTCAAACATTTCCCCCCGAATGCACAAAAGTGATGGATGTGGTAATTCAGATTGTTAATAAGATAATGGCAAAGGGTTTTTAACCACCGCCAGTTCCGTTTGCTATTGGATGAGGTGGAAAGCACATATTCTGACTCCTGCTCCACAACAAGGTCCGGTGGCTGTCCAGAGGCGAGGTGCTAAAACGCTTTGTCACATGTTTGGAAGAAGTAAAAACCTTCCTGGCCAGCAAAGAGCTCACCTTTGCTGAGCTGGAACAGCCAGAGTGGCTGGAAAAATTACATTTTATGGTAGACATGACAGCCCATCTAAACACGCTAAATACAACCCTTCAGGGGAAAGGAGGCACAGCCCTGCACATGCTGGAGGAGGTTTTGGCATTCGAGCGCAAGTTGACAGTGTTTGTCAAAGATTTCCAGAGAGGTACACTGTCTCAGTTTCCCTCTTTGAGAGAGTTCAAACAAAGTCATGATACGATAAATTTGGAATATTTCAAGTCCGCAATCACCGCAATGCAAAGCTCGTTTGGGAAACTATTCTGTAAGTTTAGAGAGAAAAAAAACCACATTATCCTTCCCTGTCACTCCCCTGGCGATCGATCCATCCCTATGGAATATGACTGCATTTGCAGGTTTAAGTCAACCTGATCTTGCGATGGAACTGGCCGATATAGCCGACAAAGATATATAGGTGTCCAAGTTCAAATGCTTGACCGCTACTCTTGAGGATGTTGCCCGTCAGAAGGCCATTCTGGCTCAGAATCATAAATGGAGTGATATTGAAAACCTTCCCAAACAGGACAAACTTGGATTTGAAACATGGAATGCCATCCCCAACACTTATATAAACATGAAAAAGTATGCATTTGGAGTCCTGTCGATCTTCGGTTCCACATATGTATGTGAGCAGGTCTTCTCCAACATGAACTATATTAAAAACAAACATCGATCACGCCTCACAGATGACAGCTTGCAAGCCTGTGTGAAAATGAAGGTGACATCTTACGGCCCTGATGTGCAGACACTGAGCACTGAGGTTCAGGAGCAAAAGTCCCATTAACCAGGTAAATTAAATATTTTAATTAGCTATTAATTTGCAAAAATATATTTTACATTAAGTGAAAGTCCTTTTTTTCTTCAGATTGACAGCTGACTGCACGATCCTGTATATATAGCATTAAGGTAAGAAACAATATATGCAGCGTTATATTTGTTTTAAATGTCGCAATGGTTTTGCGGCTCCCAGTTTTTTTTTTTTTCCTTCGGAAACGGGTCCAAGTGGCTCATTTTGTCTTAAAGGTTGCAGACCCCTGAACTAGGCCAACTTGAATCGCTGTGTGACCACTTTAATTTAAAAAAGGTACCTCTATATTTACACAGTATTGAGAACATATGCAGTAATTTTTCAATATTAGCTTTAACAAGGAAACTCACCATCATCCACTATCCAGTCGTCATCTTGACGTTCCCGGACAATCTTTGAATAAGATTCTTCATCTACTTCTTCATAAACACTCGTCATTTCTTCCACCTTAAAGGTAAAAATTCACACACATGTAAGCATGTACTAAGGTTCTGCAGTCTGACTTATTCTTTTTAGGCAGTACTTCTATAATTGCCTTGTACTGTCTAAGTACGCTGCCCCCCACCTCCCTACTGGTCTGCATTCTGAGTGTGCCATGTCCAAGCATGCTTTAAATCATCAGCTCTGCCAGCCAGACAACAGTGATGCCCGCTTCCATGCCCCATGAATGAAAATGAGTAGGCCACATGGAGTCTGATCAATGGGCAATGAATGAAGGCTCAAAGCAGCATCTTTTAATAGGACATGCACATCCCCAATTGTAAAATCCCACTGATATCTCTAATAATACCTATACGGCAGTAATCCGGAGCACTGGGATCCCTTTCCATCTGTCTTATTGGCTGGCATAAACAGAATATTGAATGGAAAAAAAAAAAAAGAATTCTAGTGGAAGGAACGGTTACAACAGACAGCGAATCATGCTCTACATATAGGAAGGTTACAGCCCCCAAAATATTGTATAATAAATGCACCCAAGTCTGTTCAGGAGCTCAGTGATGCCCTGGTCCAGATCTGGGAGGAAATATCCCAGGACACCATCAGTCATCTCATTAGGAGCATGCCCCGACATTGTCAGGCATGCATACAGACACACTACTTAGCAGTGTTAATTTCGTCGACTAAAACCGCCTAAAATGTTTTAGTCGACTAAAATACGACAAACTAAAACAACTCCGATGACAAATAAGAAACTAAAATGTAATTTTAGTCATAAGACTAGACCTAAAACTAAATAAAAAATTGACATCAAAATTAACCGCATACGCATAAGTAAGGAGCATCTAACAAGCTGCTGAAAACTAAACAATTAAGAAAAAGGCTTTTCTTATATTTATCCCTAATATTTAATGTTGGTAATATATTCGGGTAATATGTGCAATGACATTACAGCCAATGGAGTTTACAGCAGTGTTAATTTAGTCAGCGAAAACGTTTTAGTCACTGGCATTTTTCAACTGACGAAAACGAGATGCAAAGTATAGCATATTTTCGTCAAATGACGACAACTTTGACGAAAATCAAATGAGTTTGTTAACGAACGAAAACTAAACGAGAATGTGAGGCAGGGACGTTTACCCAACTTCCGGTTTTCACAGAACTCTGCCTGTGTGGCGTCTGGCGTGGCGTGCCCCGTGACGTCCGACATGAGGAGTGGACTACTACAAGAGAGTCGACTCGAGACCAGTCACCTGACCTCACCAGAGCACTGCAGCACTACAGCCAGACGCGCCAGGCCCGATTCATCACACGGCACTGGCACCCGGCCACCACCACATCCAGAGCAGAGCACCCACTGTGAGTTAACAGCCAGGCCAGCTATTACTGCCTCCCTGAGTCCCCTCAGACCACTCACCAGTCACTACTGGCATCCGATTCCGCCATCCATCCAGGACTGAGTGCGTGCATATAAGCCACTGAGGCCCGCCCGGCCCATCCTGTTCAACAACTTCAGTTCAGAGTCAGACCAGAGACCACCCTTAAACCTGAGACCCCCATCCAGCACTCTGAGCAGCACTGTGTGCACTCACTGCAGGCAGCAGCATTACAGGCCTCCTCTCTGACCATGACCATTTAGATGACTAAAATGTAAGATGTTTTAGTCGACTAAAATGTACTGGAGATTTAGTCGACTAAATACGACTAAAACTAAAACACTTGCAGAAGACTAAAAATGGGACTAAAACTAAAATGCCATTTTAGTCCCAAGACTAAGACTAAAACTAAATTGAAATTTGCTGCCAAAATTAAACGCTGCTACTTAGTACCATTTAGGAGTTGCTGCAATGAAATTTCAGCAAAATGGACTAGCCTGCTGCATCATTTTTTCACTTTGATTTTCGAGGTGCATTTGAATTCAGACCTCTGTAGGTTGATAATTTTAATTTCCACTTAACTGTGTGGCATCCTTTCTTTCCTAACACATTACCCAATCCAAATCAGTATAGATATCCAGCATATTTTTCCCCATTGAGATCTGATGTGTTTTCAAAGTATTCCTTTAATTTTTTTTTTGAGCAATGTATATATGTGGGCTGCCATTACTGACCTTTAAAAAAAAAAAAAAAAAAAGCTAGCTAGCTGCCCGACAAGCTGATCCTGGCTTCAGAATTCCGATTTAAAAACCCATTCTAACATACATTTTCAAGGTTTTGGAAAAAAAAAAAAAAAAAAAAAAAAAAAAAGGACCGCAATGGCAATTCCCATATTTCTCTCATGGCAGGTTTCCTTTCAACAGCCTCGACATAGAACTGTAAATTGCTAGGTGAAGACGATTAGGCAGCAAACTAAACAGCATTCACCAAGAGACAAAGTACACCTAAAACAAAGCATATTGAGCAACGCTTTGACAATACACCACTTAGCCTATAATTCGCCTTTATCTCGTACGCTGTATATTGCAGATTATAAAATGTCATTAAAATTATTGAAACACAGATTTAGCCCATATCTTGACAGAGATTAACATTTATCGTGGATGCTAAACAATTTGTGTTAAACAAAAAAGCTGAAAAAATGCTGAAAAACCAAATCTGGTCAGCAAAGCAGCCTTCATATATCACAGCATCTTCCATCAACCCCCCTTATATCACCAGCGATAAGCACAATATTTGGGCAAAATTTTCACTCTTTGGATATTCACCCAAATGCCAAACGTTTAGGGTGTTCTTCATGACCAAGACACAACAGCTTTTGCCTGTCAACTGCTAAAGATGTAGCAACTTTTAAAAGACTTAAATCGGAGTTACACCCTGGAAATACTTTTTTTTAATAAAAATACCCCCGGGACAGTCAGGGCTAGTACATTCCACAATGGCTAGCCTCTGATCTGTCCCGGGTTGCACTTACCTTTTAGAAGAAATATTTACCTTGAAAAAGTATTGTCCAGCGCTGCCATCTCAGGTGTGGGCAGCCTGAAGCCAGCGCAATTCTCTTCTGTGTCCTCTTCCGTCTTCTTCGGTCCCACGATGCACTGCACCGGCCCCGCCGTCACTTCCAGTGCTGCACTGACGACCAAGTCGCAGCCTTACACACCTGGGCCACCGAAGCCTGGTGCCGGAGAGCACCGCTCTGGTAGAGTGCGCCTTGACAGGGAAGGGTGGAACCCGTTCCTTCAACAAATAAGCCTGGACAATTATCTGTCTGATCCATTTTGAAATGGTCACCGCAGACGCAGCCATACCCTTCCGAGGTCCCTCAGGAAGGACAAAGAGAGAATCCGACTTTCAAAAGGATTCAGTCGACGACAGGTAAACTCTGATCGCCCTGACAACATCCAAAGAATGTAAAGCAACCTCCTTAGGATGCTTAGGATTCGCACAAAGCGAAGGTAAAACAATTTACTCATTAAAGTGAAAATCCAAAACCACCTTTGGAAGAAAAGGACGGGTTAGGTCGCAAGACCACCTTATCCCTATGAACCACCAGGTAAGGGGAGCGGCAATACAACGCCACCAACTCCGACACCCTGCGAGCCAAAGTGATCGCCACCAGAAAGGCAACCTTTTCAGACAGCAGAGGTAACGAAATTTCCCTGAGGTTTTCAAACGGGGAACGTTGTAACACGGACAGAACCAAGTTCAAGTCCCATGGAGGTAAGGGCTCCCTTCTAGGAGGGTCCAAGTGACGCACCCCTTGAATGAAGGTGCGAATCAAAGAATGAGATGCCCCAGGGCGCTGGAAAAGAACAGCCAGTGCAGAAACCTGGCCCTTAATCGTGGCCAACGCAAGGCGCTGGTCGACACCAGACTGGAGGAAAGCCAACACTCTCGCCACTGAGTATGAACGAGGAGAGAAGCCCCTGGAATCACACCAGGCAAAATAAGCTTTCCATGTACGGTAATAAACCTTATCAGACGAGGCTTTTCTAGCCTTGATTAAAGGTAGTAATGACCTCTGAGGAGAGACCCCTGTCTCTCAGGACCTGGCTTTCAACAGCCATGCCGTTAAAGCCAGCGACTGTAAAGCAAGATGGAAGACCGGTCCCTGAGACAGCAGATCTTCTCGCATTGGCAGCCGCCACGGAGGCTCGACGGCCAGGTGAACGATGTCCGCGTACCAGGACCGGCGTGGCCAGTCCGGCGCCACCAGAATCACCAGTGTTTGTTCCGAGGCCAACCTGCGAAGGATCCTGGACAACAACTGAATCGGAGGAAAGGCATATATCAGAGGATACTGATGCCAAGGCACCACCAGCTCATGCGAGGTGTCTGCCCGAGGATCGCGCGTTCTTGCCACGAACCTTTCCACCTTGTGGTTTAGCCGAGATGCGAACAGATCCACATCCGGGGATCCCCATTTCGCACACAGCATTTGAAATAACTCCGGGTGCAGGGACCATTCCCCCTGGTCCAGGGTCTGGCGGCTCAGATAATGGGCCTGCCAATTCTCCACACCCGGAATGTGAACTGCCGATATCGCCGGGACATGAGTCTCGGCCCAAGACAGAATACTGGTCACTTCCTGGGCCGCCCGGGCACTCCTGGTGCCCCTTTGGTGGTTGATGTACACCATCGCAGTGGCATTGTCCGTCTGCACCCCGTACAGGACGGCCGTGAAGATGATCCGAGCAGTGGAGCAGGCACAGCCTGATCGCTCTCAATTCCAATATGTTGATCGAAAGGGAGGATTCTTCCTCCGACCAAGTGCCCTGGGCAGACAGGTTGCCCAGGACGCCACCCCAGCCCGACAGGCTGGCATCTGTGGTAATCACCGTCCACAGTAACGGCCGGAAGGATTTCCCTTCCGACACAGCCGGAGACTGAAGCCACCACAAGAGATCCATTCTGGTTTGGCGACTCAGAGACACGCTCAGGTCCAAGGACTGAGGTAGTCTGTCCCACCTGGCCAGGATCTCCACTTGGAGAGATCGCGTGTGAAACTGTGCAAATGGTATCGCCTCAAAGGCTGATACCATCAACCCCAGGGACCGCATACAGGTCCTGAGTGACGAGGATTCGTTGTCCCTGAGGGACCTCACCTCGGACTGCAGGGTCCGGAGCTTGTCCTCCGGTAAGAACACCTTTGCTTGAGCAGAGTCCAGAACCATCCCCAAATACGGGAGACGAACCGAAGGAGACAAGGTCGACTTCTGAACGTTGATTGTCCATCCGAACTCCTGTAGCGTATGGACTGTAGTGGACAGACCGCGCAACAGGCTGACTGTCACTCGATCTTAGCAGGAGATCGTCCAGATATCCCAAGACCGCAATGCCCTGTGCCCGCAACAGGCCCAGAACACTGGGGCACAACAGGCACCAACACTTTATGGTAAAGACCCTTGGAGCCGAAGCGAGACCGAAAGGTAACGCCACAAACTGATAATGTTCCTCCGCGATAGCGAATCGGAGGTACCTCTGATAGCCCTCGAAAATGGGGATGTGTAGATATGCATCCTTCAGATCTATAGAGGCCAGGAATTCTCCCAGACTCAGGGAGGCCACCACCGAGCGGAGCGATTCCATGCGGAACTTTCGAACGCGCACGAAACGGTTCAGAGCTTTTAAGTCCAGAATAGGATGCACCTTGCCCTCCTTTCTGGGCACAGTGAACAGATTTGAGTAAAATCCCCCAACTCTGTCCCGTTGAGGCACCGAGACGACTACCCCCTGGACGAGGAGATCCTGTACCGCTTGATGCAGGTCTTGTAACCGCCCTGGGGTCAAATGAAGATTTGAGGGAAAGAATCTGTCCGCCGGCCGTGAAAGGAATTTGATCTTGTATCCTGATCGAATGATTTCCTGAACCCACCTGTCCGGAATTCGGAGGAGCCAAGGTTGGAGGAAACCGCGCAAACGTCCCCCCACCCCTGAAATGGGTGAGGGCGCCCCTTCAGGAAGAGGCGGACTGAGCCGACGCACCGGCGTGGCCGGATTTAGGTTTGCCCGCCCAGGGCTTTCTCTGGCCACCTTGGCCCTTGAAAGGTTTCCCCTTGTTCTGTGTCTCAAACGCACGAAAGGACCCCTGATTTGGTTTAAAGGAAGGGCCCGCTTACCACGGAAAAACTTACCCTTAGTGACCCCTTTCACCAATTCATCCAGGGATTCACCAAAAAGGCGAGACCCCGCATAGGGGATGTCAGCCACCGTTTTCCTTGAAGTCTGGTCAGCCGACCAGCTTTTCAACCATATCAGACGACGGTTAAGCACCGCGATACTAGACAGGCGCGCAGCTAATGGGGCCTCATTCAAGGCCGCATCGCACAAATACATGACCCCCTGATAAATCTGGTCCACCATCGCCACGGTAGTAGGGGGAGCAGAATCAGCCACGAGGGTGAGTCTTAGCACCTTGGTCCAATCCGCCACAGCCTGAGCTGCCATGACAGAGGCGAAAATAGGTTTCAGCATGGAACCCGCCACCATGTAAGCATGGCGGGCAAGTGATTCCATCCTCCTATCCATAGGATCCCTAAATACCGGGTGATCTTCGTGGGAACCAGAGTAGCCTTGTTCAATCTGGCACAGTGTGATCCACTTGAGGAGCCACACACCAGCGCGAATCCGTAGGAGACACGAAAGGGTAAAGAAGTTGAAACCTCTTCGGCACCACAAAAGTGCGTTTTAAACTGCGCCATTGCTCATTCACTGTAGCATGGAACTCAGCAGGGCAAGGGAAGACCAGCGCCGCCTTGCGGGTCCTGTGTGTACCAAAAGAGGACACAATGCCCGGAGGATTGGGCTCATCCTCTAAATGGAGTGTTTCTTTAATGGCAGAAATCAGCGAATCCATAGCTGCGCGTTCCTCAGGCGTCCCAGGGGGGGAAATCATCCACCCCTGCAACCTCCACCTCCCCCTCAGACAGAGAAGAGCGAGACCCTGAAAGGGGCACGCCACCCATGGCAACCAAGTCAGATCAGAATCAGAAGAAAAGGAAATCCTAGGCCTTTTTCTATCCGCACGTTCAGTCATCAGAATATCCACCTTTGACACCAAAGCCGCTACTGCAGCAGACAAAGTAGTCAGGGTAGAAGATTCAGAGGAACCTGAATCACCCACCAAGGCAGGAGGGAATTTGCTGTCCTGAAATTCCATGTCAAAAGAAAAAGTTTTGTCTTTTTTTTTTTGAAAAGTACTGTCCCTTTAAGCGCGCCGCGGACCCCCACAGCGCACCGCTACACTAACTGTGAACACAGACCCCTAAGCAGGATAAACTGACAGCCAGAAAGATTGCACAAGGAGAAAAGGACAGCAGACAGGAGTGTTACCACCGCAGCCGAGTTCTTCTGAGAGAAAGGAGGAAGTGATGTCACCGCAATAGACTGAACTGAGACTTTACGCTAAAGAAAAATGGTTGCCAATAGAAAGTAATGGGAGGCTTCGGTAAAATGGCCGCCGATATGTGCTCAGAACGAACGTTTTGCCACACACAAGATGGCGCTGCAAGGCGCCAAAAACACACCATATACATGCTGTATAAGTGCCTATAGTGAAGCCAGACATGCTGCCCACACCTAAAATGGCGGACCGGTGGTGTTTTAACCCCGCAGCGGTCGCCACACGTGTCTGTACCTCCAAAGTACCCTAAAGTGACACTGGAGAGGGACCCCAGAAAACCACACAGCGCACTGACTGACAGAAAACCCCCGCAGGGATTGGGATCAGGGAGCCCAAAAACGCACAGACATGAGGGGATAACAGACACACAGGACTGCCAGCCCCAGACAGAGGGCCCACACAGAATGTACTTACCTGTACCCGATGGCGTGGGGTGCCCTTATCGACGGGAAACCGCCCGCCCTCAGATGGCAGGGGTGCCGTCAGCCAAAAACGCAGGACGCCAAATAATGCACGGATAACCATGGATGAGGCGTCCGGTTGAGGTAGCCACCTCACATCCCTGAGGACAGGGATGGGTCGTTTGCGAGGCCAAGGTTAACACATAGCCTGCTAAACGCTCTATGGCGTGCTGGGATTCCATCTGACCCTCTGTCCTGGAGAACCAGGACGACCAGTCCGACTCCCAGCTCCGCAAATGCCGTCTTCATTCGAAGATCCAACTAACGCTGACAAAATAAACAGCTAGTAATGCAAAGAAAAAAATGACATTTGCAGAAAATAAAAATCATAAAATAGAAGAAGGCTGAGACTGTAGCCCCAGCACAGGGAAGCCTATCTACTCCTTAACTAGGCAAAAGACAAACTGAGTTGGGATGGCTGATAGCAGGGGGGTTATTGGACCAGTGGGACAGCCCCCATGGGTGTGTCTATGTAAATGCTTTGTTTTCTAACAAGTCTTATGCCTATACTCCTGTGGAGATGAAGTCAATACCCCATTGGTGAAGACTGTATGAGTGGGCGGCGACTGTCTGAGGACGCAAGAGAAAAACAGATCCTAGAGCAGGAAGTGGGAGTATACTACCTGGGACTGCCCTATAGGCGTAGCTAAGCTTTGTTAAGCTAGAAAAAGATTGGGAAGGAAACTCATGTGGTATAGGCTAAAAAATGAATATATTTATTGAAAAAATATATACAAAATGTAACACAACTATTGGCAATAAGTCACAACAAGGACATACATACATTTACTAAAATGAACCAAGTGGTGTAGCAGGTTAAATGACAAAAGCAAACTGAAAAGACATTTCATAGACCTGATGATACCATGCTGCGCTGGTTAGGTTGGATGTGGTATGGAAGCAACAGTGAACTAAAGTGTTTTACTGGCCACTAGGTGGCATCATTAACGTCTACAGTATCATTACTGTGCTTATCTCAGCTCAGTACCTTGATTGCATGTGCTTATCTCAGCTCAGTACCTTGATTGCATGAATACATCTAATTGGTTTCTAATGACCCATACACTTGACCAATGCTGATTAGATTGGATGTTAGCTCTGTGAATTTAGCTGAAAGTGTTTCCACAGACGTTTATGATGCCACCTAGTGGCCAGTAAAGCACTTTAGTTCACGGTTTCTTCCATATCACATCCAACCTAACCAGCACAGCATGGTATCATCAGGTCTATGAAATGTCCATTGTGCAGTATGCTTTCATCATTTAACCTGCTACACCACTTGGTTTATTTTAGTAAATGTAGGCATGTCCTTGTAGTGACTTATTGCCGATAGATGTGTTACATTTTGTATATATTTTTTCAATAAAGATATTTTTTAGCCTATACCGCTTGGGTTTCCTTCCCAATCTTTTTCTAGCTTTCTTGCTACCATTCCTTTTGTTACAGGTAACTATTTATTGGGAACCCCACACCCCCTATTTTTTTGAAGGGGTGAGACGGTGAGGCCATTATCTCCCTGTGGCACCCCAGCTCAGTCTGGTTTTTGCTGTTTAAAGCTTTTGTTAACCCTTTTTCGCCTATCGTCCTACTCCTAGAAAGAACAGCATACCCCATCTGTCTAAGAAAATATGAAGCTGCGTCTGTCAATGAATGAAAGAGAAAAAAAAAGTTTTGCCTTTAGTTATACTTTAAGACAGACCTGCTTTCGTTACTGCAGCCATGACCTTTGCTGATAAAGGGTTAAAAAAAGAAAACTGCTGAAGTTCTACCAAAAATCTTGTGTGTTACAATGTACAATTGAAAAGACTGGAATTTACTTACTTCATACTTTACTTTTTCTCCAGCTTTTGCTTTTCTCAACATCTCCAAGGCTTCCTTACGGCCTTTCTTTTCAGTTTTCTCTCGCCGTGAACGTGAAGCTGCAAAACTTCCAGAACTTTCCATGTCTGAAACCAAAAAAAAAACACACAAAAAACTCAGACTTTATAAGCAGCAGAAACACAAAATAAAAAGGGGGGGAGGGGGGAGAAAAAAAAAAGGATGTCACAGTTTGTTGGAAACGAAAATTAACCTAGAGGGCTGAATTCAAAGACACCCTGAAAATCAAAGTGAAAAAATGATGCAGCAGGTTAGTCCATTTTGCTGAAATTTCATTGCAGCAACTCAAAATGGTTCTCAGTAGTTTGTATGGCTCCTACATGCTTGTATTCATGGCTGACGGGGCATGCTCCTTTTGAGATGATGGATGGTGTCCTGGGGTATTTCCTCCCAGATCTGGACCAGGGCATTATTGAGCTTCTGAACAGACTGAGGTGCAACCAGGTGGCTTCAGAAGGACCGAAACAGTGTCCCAGAGGTGTTCTATTGGATTTAGATCAGGTGAGCATGGGGGCCATTCAATGGTATCAATTCCTTCATCCTCCAGGAACTGGCTGCATTCTCTCACTACATGAGGCTGGGCATTGTCGTGCACCAGGAGGAACCCAGGACCCACTGCACCAGCATAGGGTCCAAAGATTTCATCCCAATACCGAATGGCAGTCAGGGTGCCATTGTCTACCCTGTAGATGTCTGTGTCCCTCCATGGATACAGTTGTGCTCATAAGTTTATATGAGCCTGGCAGAATATGATTTCTTGGCCATTTTTCTGAGCATATGAATGATAACATAAAAACTTTTTTTTCACTCATGGTTAGTAGTGTTTGGCTGAAGCCATTTATTATCAATCAACCGTGTTTACTCTTTTAAAATCATAATGACAACAGAAACTACCCAAATGATCCTCATCAAAAGTTTACATACTCTGGTGATTTTGGCCCGATAACATGCACACAAGTTGACACAAAAGGGTTTGAATGGCTATTAAAAAAGGTAACCATCTTCACCTGTGATCAGTTTGCTTGTTATATATATATATATATATATATAATAGTCAATGAGTTTTTGGACTCCTGACAGACCCATGCATCTTTCACCCAGTGCTGCACTGATTTTTCTGGATTCTGAGTCATGGGGGAAAGCAAAAAGAATTGTCAAAGGATCTGTGGGAAAAGGAAGTTGAACTGTAAAAAACAAGAAAGCGATATAAAAAGATATCGAAGGAATGCAGCAGTGTTCAAACTCTGATCAAGAAGTGGAAAATGAGGGGTTCTGTTGAAACCAAACCACAGTCAGATAGACCAACTAAAATTTCAGCCACAACTGCCAGGAAAATTGTTCAGGATGCAAAGAAAAACCCACAAATAACTTCAGGTGAAATACAGGACTCTCTGAAAACACGTGGTGTGACTGTTTCAAGATGCACAATAAAGGAGGCACTTGAAGGAAGATGAGTGGCCAAGTCGCCAGAGGAAAGCCATTACTAAGCAAATGTCACAAAGTATCCCGCTAACAATACGCCTAACAGCACAGAGACAAGCCTCAAACCTTCTGGCACAAAGTCATTTGCAGTGAGGAGACCAAAATTGAGCTTTTTGGCCACAACCATAAGCGCTACATTTGGAGAGGAGTCAACAAAGGCCTATAATGAAAGGTACACCATTCCTACTGCGAAACACCGAGGTGGATCGCTGATGTTTTGGGGATGTGTGAGCTGCAAAGGCACAAGAAATTTGGTCAGAATTGATGGCAAGAGGAATGCAGTATTTTATCAAAAAATACTGGAGGAAAATTTGCATTCATCAGCCGGAAGCTGCACATGGGACGTACTTGGACATTCCAACATGAGAATAATCCTAAACCAGGGTTTGACGAATTTGCCTGAAATCTAGGAGTCAGCCAGCTAAGAAAAAGTTAGGCCAGTTTTTTTTTTTTTTCTATTAATAAATGACTTCAGCCAAACGCTAACCAGGAGTGAAAAGAAAAGTTTGTGTCTCATCATTCATGTTCTCTAAAAAATGGCCACGAAATCCAATTCTGCCAGGGTATAAACTTATGAGCACAACTGTATTCCTCCCCAGACCATCACTGACCAACCACCAAACTGGCAATGCTGAACAATGTTACAGGCAGCATGACGTTCTCCACGGCTTCTTCAGACCCTTTCACGTCTGCCACGTGCTCAGGGTGAACCTGCTCTCATCTGTAAAAAGCACAGGGTGCCAGTGGCGGACCTGTCAATTCTAGTGTTCAATGGCAAATGGCATTCAAGCTCCACGGTGCTGGACAGTGAGCACAGGGCCCACTAGAGGACATTGGGCCATCCTCAAAGTCTGTTTCTTATTGTTTGGTCAGAGACATTCCCACCAGTGGCCTGCTGGAGGTTTTTTGTAGGGATGTAGCAGTGTTCATCCTGTTCCTCCTTGCACAAAGAAGCAAATACCAGTCCTGCTAATGGGTTAAGGGCTTTTTTGGCCCTGTCCAGTTCTACCTTGAGTAACTACCTGTTTCCTGGTATCTCCTCCATGCTCTTGAGACTGTGGTGGAAGACGCAGCAAACCTGGCAATGGCACGTATTGATGTGCCATCCTGGAGGAGTTGGAATGCCTGAACAACCTCTATAGGGTCCAGGTATCGCTTCATGCTACCAGTCGTGACACCGACCCTAGCCAAATGCAAAACTAGTGAAAAACAGTCAGAAAAGATTAGTAGGGACAGAAAAAAAAAATAAAAAAATTCAGTGGCTTTCACTTGTAAAACCATTCTGTTTTGGAGGTAGTCTCATTATTGCCCATGTAGTGCCCCTGTTAATTCCATTAACACCAAAGCAGCTTAAACCGATTAACAACCCCCTCTGCTACTTAACTGACCAGATCAATATCCCAGGAGTGAGGTTTTTGCAATCCACACTGGAGATGAAGCAAGCAGGTTTTTTTAAGGTACTCTTGTGATCCTGGATCGCTAAAAAGTGCTGTGAAAATACTACCCACGCCTCACTAATGGTAACACAGAATATCATTCCCAGTGAGAGAACAACACTTTGCTCAAACAGCCAGCGAGGAAACACCCTGTACAAATGGGTATGTCATTGGCCTGTCCTCCGTATCAAGCTACACAATTTGTCATAAACATAAGGCCTGGTCGCACCTGAGCGTATTTCAGCTTGTAAAATGCTCATCTCTGAAGTCTCAAAATGCCCAACAAGCAAAATCCCATTAATTTAAATGGCCCCTGTTCACATCTGGGCGTTTTGTCTCCAGAAGAAAAATGCCTGAAGCTCAAAAAAGTGCATGAGCTTTTTCGGCTGATTACAAGCATTTTTGTTAGAGGTCAATGTCTTCCTCCAAACACCTGCAAAAAACAGCTGAAAAAAAGAAAAAAAAGCCTGAAAAAGCCCCAAAAAAACGCCTGAAAACAATACGCTCATGTGTGAATGGAGCTGTCCATGCTGCGCAATGGAACTGCTCTAATAGGAGCGACTCAAGTCGTTCCGACTTAGAAAAAGGTTCCTGCACCTTTTTTTTGCAAAGTCGGAGCGACTTGCATTGACTTCCATTATGTGAAGTCGTTGCAAGCCACGCTGAAGTTGCGGTGCACGGGAGACGGCATTAGTCGGCCGAAGTGGGGTCGGATCAGTGTGAACCGACACTAAGGCTCCATTTACACTTTACACTGGAAATCAAAGTCACAAGACAAATTGTTCCTCATGTTTGCCAATGATTATCATTCATATATGTGTAACAAAGTTGCAGCAACTTCAGAAGTAGTTCATGCACTACTTTGGTCTGACTTTCAAGAAATTTAGGGCCAAAGATTTCAATATTAACCCCTAAAAATTTGCATGAAAGTCGTACCTAAATGGTATACAGTAGGGATCGACCGATTATCGGCAACACCGATATATCGGGGGCCAATATGCACTTTCCCCGATACATCGGAATCCGACTCTGAAGTTACCAATATTTTCGTGACGTCATTGCGTATGTTGCGTTGCACACGTTCCGCTTTCTAAGACCACCTCCCACGCCTGCGCGTCGCATACGTGACGTCATTTCACAAAGCACTGCACACATTCTGCCTTCTAAGACCGCCTCCCATGCCTTGGACAGCCAGTTTGCAGCCAGCTACAGTCCAGACACGTTGCCAGCCAGCCACCCACAGACCCTGGCGTCAGCCACCCACCACAGGGTGCCAGCCACCCGAACCAGAACTGGGTGAAACCAAGCCAGCCAGCCAGCCAGCCACCCACCCACCACAGGGTGAAACCAAGCCAGCCAGCCACCCACCCACCACAGGGTGAAACCAAGCCAGCCAGCCAGCCAGCCAGCCACCCACCACAGGGTGAAACCAAGCCAGCCAGCCAGCCAGCCACCCACCCACCACAGGGTGAAACCAAGCCAGCCAGCCACCCACCCACCACAGGGTGAAACCAAGCCAGCCAGCCAGCCAGCCACCCACCCACCACAGGGTGAAACCAAGCCAGCCAGCCAGCCACCCACCACAGGGTGAAACCAAGCCAGCCAGCCAGCCAGCCACCCACCCACCACAGGGTGAAACCAAGCCAGCCAGCCAGCCACCCACCCACCACAGGGTGAAACCAAGCCAGCCAGCCAGCCACCCACCCACCACAGGGTGAAACCAAGCCAGCCAGCCAGCCACCCACCCACCACAGGGTGAAACCAAGCCAGCCAGCCAGCCACCCACCCACCACAGGGTGAAACCAAGCCAGCCAGCCAGCCACCCACCCACCACAGGGTGAAACCAAGCCAGCCAGCCAGCCACCCACCCACCACAGGGTGAAACCAAGCCAGCCAGCCAGCCACCCACCCACCACAGGGTGAAACCAAGCCAGCCAGCCAGCCAGCCACCCACCCACCACAGGGTGAAACCAAGCCAGCCAGCCAGCCAGCCACCCACCCACCACAGGGTGAAACCAAGCCAGCCAGCCAGCCAGCCACCCACCCACCACAGGGTGAAACCAAGCCAGCCAGCCAGCCACCCACCCACCACAGGGTGAAACCAAGCCAGCCAGCCAGCCACCCACCCACCACAGGGTGAAACCAAGCCAGCCAGCCACCCACCCACCACAGGGTGAAACCAAGCCAGCCAGCCACCCACCCACCACAGGGTGAAACCAAGCCAGCCAGCCAGCCACCCACCCACCCACCACAGGGTGAAACCAAGCCAGCCAGCCACCCACCCACCACAGGGTGAAACCAAGCCAGCCAGCCACCCACCCGCCCGCCACAGGGTGAAACCAAGCCAGCCAGCCACCCACCCGCCCGCCACAGGGTGAAACCAAGCCAGCCAGCCAGCCACCCACCACAGGGTGAAACCAAGCCATCCACCCACCCACCACAGGGTAACACCAAGCCAGCCAGCTAGCCACAACAGTGTTCCAGCAAGCCAGCCACCCACACTGCCAGGCGTCAGCCACCGACCCACAACAGGGTGCCAGCCAGCCACCCACACTGCCAGGCATCAGCCACTGACCCACAACAGGGTGCCAGCCAGCCACCCACACTGCCAGGCATCAGCCACCGACCCACAACAGGGTACCAGCCAGCCACCCACACTGCCAGGCATCAGCCACCGACCCACAACAGGGTACCAGCCAGCCACCCACACTGCCAGGCATCAGCCACCGACCCACAACAGGGTGCCAGCAAGCCAGCCACCCCACAACAAGGTGCCAGCAAGCAAACCACCCACAATGCCAGGCGTCAGCCGACCCACTACATGGTGGCAGCAACTCAGCAAGCCACCCACACTGCCAGGCGTCAGCCACTGACCCAAAACAGGGTGCCAGGAAGCCAACCACACTGCCAGACGTCAGCCACCGACCCACAACAGGGTGCCAGCAAGCCAGCCACCCCACAACAGGGTGCCAGCAAGCAAACCACCCACACTGCCAGGCCTCAGCCACCGACCCACTACATGGTGGCAGCAACTCAGCAAGCCACCCACACTGCCAGGCGTCAGCCACTGACCCAAAACAGGGTGCCAGCAAGCCACCCACACTGCCAGGCGTCAGCCACCGACCCAAAACAGGGTGCCAGCAAGCCACCCACACTGCCAGGCGTCAGCCACCGACCCAAAACAGGGTGCCAGCAAGCCACCCACACTGCCAGGCGTCAGCCACCAACCAACAGGGTGCGAGCAAGCCACCCACAGCAGGGCAGGGTGCCAGGTCAGCAGCCAGCCAGCCATTTTGTCTCTTTCAAATTGCAATGGAGATGGATGAGGACAGAAAAAGTAAAAAAGTGTGGTCTGGGACTATTTATCATCTTAACCATCTCCAGGAAAGGCAGCAGTGTGCAACACATGCACAAATAGAAGCATGGGATCAGTAACTGCAAAAAAACAAAAAAAATACGTCAAATCTTTGGGCCCATCTAAGTTTTCATCATAATCAATTATATCATGCAGCACAGACAAAATAAAATGATTATCAATGTGATTTTGAAATACCTCCTCCACTATCCCAGGCAACAATAACCGAGGTTTCTGAAAAAATAGGTGTAACTGTCTAGATTCAGATGGAAGATCCCCAACTGCTGGACAGAGTAACCACAGAGATGATGGTCACTGATAACCAGCCATTTACAGTGGTGGGACTCAGGATTTAGGCAGTTGATGTCAATACTGGAGCCAAGCTACACACTGAGGAGTGAGAAGTATTATCAAATCGAAATGCTGGGAAAGATTCACCAAAAGGTCGTTGACAAAGTAAAGGCTATTGCTGCAACCAGAGAATGCTGGCAACTCACTCTCATTCACGACTGCTGCTCGTCAGGACAAACAGAGTCAGGAGAGTCACTAATGATTCTTACATGCCACTCCATTGACAGTGGATGGACAAAAAGGCAATTGGTGTTGAATACGAAAGTGATGCAAGGATCCCACACTGAGTACAGTAGAGAAATGTTTCTAGGCATGCTTGAAGACTGGGGAAGGCATGCTTGAAGACTGGGGAATCAACAAAGACCAAGTGATGCTTGTGCTACATCGAGACATCGAGACAGTGGAGCAAACATGCAGGAAGGAATGAGACATCAGTGTCATGGCACACCACACCCTCCAACTTTCAAATCATGGTCTGTCAAGCCAAAGAGCTTTGATTGATATATTTTTTAATAAGCATGAAGCGATTAAAAATGTTGTGCTTGCAAGTCTTTTGAATCCAATACAAGAACCATGCTTTCTCTTCTGATGATGTATTGGCTAAGGCAAAACAATGGCTGACAGAAGATAGAAGGTGCAGGAGGTTCCTGCCAAAAAGACAAGTCCAGATCACTATTTTTATAATCTGAAAGAGCAGCATGCTGCAAAAATAGAAAAATGTCCAAAAATACGTCAACGGACAGAAGAGAATCATCTTCATCGTGGTCGAATTGATCAGGACATTTTCAGTGTTTTATTGGGGACTCATGCAGGGGATTCAATTTCTTCTGAATCTGCAATAATGAGCCTGGATGATGAATTTCATTTCTATTTGAAGGAACCAGTAATTGACAGAAGATCCTCTTTAGTGGTGGAAATTAATTGAGGCACGCTACAAAAGACTTGCTTCCCATGCTAGAAGATACCTCTCTCTCTGCTCCTATGTCTTCCTCTCCTCCTGAGCATGTAAATGAAATGGCAGCATTATATGAACAAAACATAAGCCGTTTAACAGGTGACCATGGACATGCTGAAATGTTCTTCTTTCGGCAGTATAATATTGTTCTACTTAACTGGGAGTATTGAAAAGTGTAGCAGTAGTGTCCACTCCAATCCACTGTGTAGCTTTCTAGCAGTTTTGCACTGACTGCAGTAGTTGCAGTGAGTGCCCTACTGCAGCTATAGTCCACTGACTCCAATCCACTGTCTAGCTGTTGCCTAGCTTTTTTTCCTAACAGTTTTGCACTGACTACACTGCAGTAGTGATTTAGAATTATTTCAGTGAGTGCACTAATGCAGCAGTTTATTATGCTTTAATGCACAAACAGATGATGTGAAACTGATGTCCCTGCAAGTGCACTTTTCCTATCAGTTTTCATGCAGTCAAGGTGTGAAAAACAAGCCCTTAATGTTAATAAAGATTAACATGTTCAGTAACAGATGTGTCGAAATTTGTGTTTATTTTGCAAATTTTGCCCAGAAGCTGTTTAGCAGGGAATGCGGCGCCGCACCGGAAGTGACGAGCGGGGCCGGTGCCGTCGCATTGATTCCTGGGAGCGATGACGTTCAGCTCCCAGGAATCATTGCAAACCCGAAGTGACGGCGCGGGCCGCGGGAGGAAGTGGAAGAAAGGGGAGTATATTTTTCTACAATAACAAAGTAAAAAAAAAAAAAATCGTAACTATCCATTTCCTTTTCAGGTGACGAAAAGCAAGCGGATGGCCACAAAATCGATTATGTCGATTTTGTGGCCGGAACTCCGCTTTAATGTTGAAAAATGTAAAGTAATGCACTTGGGCGTCAGAAACACAAAAGCAAGCCACTCACTGGGGGGGGGGGGAAACCTCTGGGTGAGTCTAGGATGGAAAAAAGGACCTGGGGGTACTGGTAGACAACAGGCTTGGCAGTGGCATGCAATGCCAAGCCGCTGCAAGCAAAGCCAACAGAATACTGGGATGTATAAAAAAGGGGATTCACTCCAGAAATAAAGAGATTATTCTCCCACTCTACAAGACTCTGGTCCGGCCACATCTGGAGTATGCTGTCCAGTTCTGGGCACCGGTCCTCAGGAAGGATGGGCTGGAACTGGAGAGAGTCCAGAGAAGGGCAACAAAAATAATTAGGGGATTGGAGGACATCAGCTATGAGGAAAGACTACAAGCACTGAACTTATTCTCTCTGGAAAAGAGACGATTGAGGGGGGATATGATATCAATGTACAAATACTGTACTGGCGACCCTAGCATAAGGAACAAACTATTCAGAGAAAGGGAATACAATAAGACACGTGGCCACTCACTAAAACTAGAGGAAAAACGGTTTAACCTTAAAATACGTAAGGGGTTCTTCGCTGTCAGAGCAGTAAGGATGTGGAATTCTCTTCCACAAGCAGTCGTATCAGCAGGGAGCATCGATAGTTTCAAAAAACTATTAGATGGACACCTTAAAGACCACAACATACAGGGGTATTCAATGTACGGTTAACAGCAAACACAAACACATAGGTTGAACTGGATGGACTGATGTCTTTTTTCAACCTCACAAACTATGGAACAAACTCAATGCAATGGACTGGAGTGCACTCTCTCTTGGGATCTTAGATCCCCAGGCTCTGCAGGAAAGCATGGCGACATCGCCAGTACGTTCTAAAAGCGTCCGAGGCCAGTGCCATGGAAAGATATTTTTCAATTTCTTTACAAAATGGCTTTTTAAAGCTCTTGTAAAGACTAACATTTTATTTCTAAAACAAAGTGGTCATACTTACCTGCTCCGTGCGATGATATTGCAGTGACCTCTAACCTCCTCTTCAGGGGTCCCCTGCCAGTGCGCTCTGCTCCTGGCTCCGGGGCAGCAGTGGAGCGCATTGAACAATAGTCCTGTGCATTTTTGGCTCTGTTTCAGTTCTGAATTCATGCAAAAATTTGGGCCCTAATCATCCCTGAAATGGTGAACAGGGAAACACCAGACCCCTTCTGTAAGCCTGGCTGAATTAGGTGTGAACCCAGCCTTAAAAGTAAAAAAAGTTTTGCGTTTAGAACCACTTTAACCACTTCTCGACTGCGATATACCCGAATTACAGCTACAGCGCAGTCGGTCAGTTCTGGAAGGGAGTCATATGATGTCGTTCCATGATAGCATGCTCTGTGATTGCTGTGTCCTTGGGCCCTTTACCACCTGATCAGCTGTGTCCAATCACAGCTGATCACGATGTAAACATAACACAAGCCAGTTAACATTCATTTCCTCATGCTGACAGCGAGAGGAGAGGAGAGCCAGTAACCTGCTTGTGTGAAGGGGACGTATACAGTGATAATCAGGGCACCGATTAGGAGTGCAGCCCCATCAGCGCCCACCAGTGAAAGAGAAAAATTACCCGTTTACAAAAAAAGCTTTGTGTGCAAAAAAATTATAAAAACATGGGTAGAGTGTAACATGACCACGCACATGTTATTCAAAGTACACGGAAATTGAATTATTTTAGTAAATATAAACTGCTAAATACCCTTTCTCATCAGAGTACACAGCCGTCTTGTGACATCAGTGTCTGGTTGAACCCCTGTTCACATCGGCGATATCTGACAGGTCAAATCGCAGCCTATTGCTGGCAACGGTACCGTCCCAATCAGCAGGTCAGTGACTTTGCGGCGCTGCAACAATTTCCAAAAGTAGTTCCTGCAGTACTTTCAGCAACATCATACACATGTTGGCATGAACCGCATAGATTGCTTAAGTCGCCCCCAAATTCGGATAGAAATGAGGCTTTGAGATCGTGCGAGTTCAGATGACGTCACTCGATTTCAAATCCACATTTAATGTGAACGAGGGCTAAAGCTTGTAGGAGGAGTTTTCATTTTACTCTGACTATCCTATGAGGCTGCAGGACCCCTGACCCTCTATCTGGAAAATTCTGATTGGCCCTGTGCTTATCACATGCACCATCCCAAAAAAAAAAAAAAAACTCTAGCAATGACACTGTAAATTCATCCAACACTTCCCTCCCCCAAGACTGACAATGGTGCTTTTAAAAGGTGCCCCCTGCACTCCTTCACCCAGACTGGTTGCTCTCTAATTCAGGAGGTGCGTTACTGGCTTGATCACCAATTGAACCCAGAGGGGAAAAATAATGCAACTACCACATCACTACTGGGCACTTTTACCCCCTTCCAACCCAGGTCAATTTTCAGCGCTGTTGCACTTTTATTTTTAATTCTATTTAACCACTTCCTTACTGCTGGACGTCATATGATGTCCTGGGCTTTAAGTGGAGATATCTGAATAACGCCTGTGGCTGCAGACATCAGATTTTTTTTTTAGCTGGCGATTCCTGTACACCATATAAAAAAATCTTAGTCTTAGTCTTTCAGACACTTGATCGTTCTTACAGGTGGTGGGAGGGCCCCTCCGGTGCCTCTATCGGCTCACCTGTGCTATCGGCAGTGTTGGGCATGTACCTTAAAAAAAGTAATTCGTTATAGTTACTTCTCACAAAAAGTAATTGAGTTACATCATTAAAAACTAATTACCAGGAAAATTAACTATTGCGTTACTTAAAAAAAATAATAATCAAATGTGTCAAAAAAACTTGTATGCCCCCAATATTAAATGAATGGACACTAAATAGAATCAATTCTTTTTTTTTTTTAAAACATTGTACACTAATCTACACTATTTTAATGTTGTACTACTCTGCCTCTGGTTGGCAAACAATGGAAATTATGTGTCCTGTCCCACCCCACCCACCACCGAAGCAACAGTGCATAATGGGAGTTGTTTCCCGATGTGACGCTTCATGTGTGTAGTTATGACACTGGCACACTGATCCCTGTCCTCCCTAGGATGGAGGCAAAGATACTCACGTTTCCAACAGTCCCTCTAGTGCTGCCATAAGCTCCTCGGTGGCAGTTTTCAGGCCTCTTCAGTGGTCAGTTGGAATCACATCACTACTGCGCATGCGTGGGAGCTAGTCATACCCGCGCACATCAGGTCAGTCGCTGCAGGCTAGCGCAGCTCAGCTTACATTTCAGGGATTGCTGTGATCAGGTAGGTAGGTGACATTTATTCCAGAAGACACATTGCATGTCTTTTCTGCAATGAATGCCTGCCCACACTGACTTACAATGGAACTTATTTCTGCTTTAAGAATTAGTAAACTGATATATTATTTTTTGTTTTGGGGGTTTAGTACCACATTAGGGAAATCATTGCACATCTTATACACAAACCAAATAAAACAAGAAAGAAACAGACACAGGGATACTCATTTAATACTAATCAGAATAAAATAGGCAGCTCTAAAATAAAGAAATGCTCTGATGAAGAAACCCAGTAAACTTCTGGTGGGACCCCACCACTTCAATAAGCCTAAGGCCCCTTTCACACGAACGATCCGATCTGCCTTTCAGTTTTTTAGGCGGACCTGATCGGATCCTCCATGCATCCCGTTGCCATCTGCATCAGATCCTGTCCGTGAAATCCAGACAGATGGAAACCCCATTTTCCATCCGTCCAGCGGATCGGATGAGAACAGACAGGCGGTCCGTTCTCATCCAATTCCCCCATAAAGAGCAGCAGGGCTCTGACACCTCCCTCTCCGCACATGCGGAGATGGAGCTCTCATCCGCCTGCTCAGCGGGGATCGGTTGATCAACCCCCCCCCCCCCCCCACTGAGCAGAGAACAGAACGCACCGGACGGCGGACCGTGTGAAAGGAGCCTAAAGAAAAAAAAAAAAAAAAAAAGATCCCACAGTGCTTATACCTGAGTGATAGAGAGGGATGCACTACCCACTGGAAACACACATGGCTGACCCTGGTAGTGGTGCTCTATACAAATATTTCAGTGATGCCCATGTCAATAAGGCCTCAGAACTCTCCTACAGGCTGGAAAGCCTGAAATATAAAAAAAAAAAAAAAAAAAAAACTAGGCTATCCAGCCGAGATCCTGGCAGTATTGACAACTGCCAGGCCGGGTGTGATGTCATAACGTCTGACTCTCGGAGGCCCGGGCGTGACGTTATGACATCACAACCGGCCTGGCAGTTGTCAATACTGCCAGGATCTCGGCTGGATAGCCTAGTTTTTTGTTTTTTTTTTTTTTTAATATTTCAGGCTTTCCAGTCTGTAGGAGAGTTCTGAGGCCTTATTGACACCAGATCGCTCCATAAAGGACCTGTCATGCACTATTCCTATTACAAGGGACGTTTACATTCCTTTTAAAAGGAATAAGTGATCAAAAAAAAAAAAAAAATTAAAAAAGTAAAGAAGATATATAAATTTCAAGTGCCCCCCTCCCCGCTTACAGAAGCGAACGTATGTGTACGTCGCGGCCACATATGTAAACGGCGTTCAATCCATACATGTGCGGTATCGCCGCGAACGTTAGTGCGAGAGAAACAATTGTAACCCAAGACCTCCTCTAACTCTAGACTGGTAAAAATTTTTAAAGTGTTGCCTATGGAGATTTTTAAGTACTGAAGATTGGCTTCATTTCACATGTGCGCAATTTTAAAGCGTGACATGTTATTTACTCTATGATTTTTACATGTAGGAGCAGAGTGCCAGAAATGGCCCGGCATGGAAGAGGTTAAAGCGATTTCGCACTTTGAATGACAATAGCGTGTTCATGAAATGCTGTACCCAAACTGAATTTTTTTTTAGACAGAGCTTTCTATTAGTGGTATTTAATCAACATTGAATCTTTTTAAGTTTTATTTATGAAAAAAAAAAAAAAATACTGAAAATTTTGAAAAAAAAAAAAAAAAAAAACTGATGTTTGCCTTAATGTAAAATCCTTTTCTCTGATGTTCATTGATTGATACAGCTCCATATCTTCTTTGACCCTTGGGTTATGCTGCTCTCCATAGGAGTGGGACACTAGGCAGAAACAAGTTTGACTACGCCCCTAGGGTAGTCCTAGGGGGGTAAACTCCCACTTCCTGCTATAGGACTTCAGTTTTGTAAAAAGCAGTGTCAGAAGAATACATAACCCAACTCAATAGAGGGGTGGGTGCTGTGTCCGTCAATAACATTAGAGAAAAGGATTTTACGACAAGACAAAAATCCAGTTCTTTCATTCATTGATGGACACAGCTCCATATCTTCTTTGACACTTGGGACGTCCCAAACCAGTGTCAACATGAGAGAGGGAAACACAGCAATACACAATTCCCAGAAGTGCTGAACATAGCCAACTAGGTAAACCAGGAGCTCAACCAAGAACTGGAGCTCACCAACCAGAAAGAATACACCCTCAGGAGGCAGGAGCCTCTGCAACAGCAGCCTGCAAAACTTTGCAGCCGAACACAGCTTCCCCAGATGCGAGTACATCCATCTTGTAAACTCTGTGAACGTATGCGCAGACAACCATCTTGCCGCCTTGCACACCTGGATCACTGATGACGGAAGGCCCAGGAGGCACTAAGCCCCCCTGTAGAAAGCACTTTAACAGGGAAAGAAGGAACCTGACCCCTGATGAAATAGGCCTGCACCACCGTCTGCCTAATCCCTCTGGAAATGGTCGCAGCAGATGCAGCCTGCCCCTTACAAGATCCATCCGTAAGGACAAACAAGGAATCCGATTTCCGGAATCACCTCAGTTGCCCCCAGGTACACAGATTGCCCAAACCACATCCAGGGAATGTAAAGCAATTTCTTTAGGACGTTTTGGCTTCGGGCACAAAGGAAACACAATGTCTTCATTTAGGTGGAAACCCGAGATGACCTTAGGAAGGAACGACTGATAGGGACATAGCACCACTCTGTTCCTGTGAACAACCAGGTAAGGTGACCGACAGGACAAACGCAACCAGCTACAACACCCTGAGTAAGCAAAGGAAGTTCATGAATATATTTTCAAAAGGCGGTTTTTGAAGAACCAACAATACCAGACTGCGGTCCCAGGGACCTTACCAGAGGAGCCAAGTGGCGAACCCCCTGGGCGAAAGTGTGAACCAAAGAATTTGCAACCAACGGCTGTTGGAAAGAGATTGCCAAGGTGGAAATCTGGCCCTTGATGGTGCCCAGAGCCAAATGCTGATTTACACCCTGTTGTAGAAACTCCAGCAGATGGGACACCGAAAAAGAGCAGGGAGATACCCCCCAAGACTCACACCAAGAAATGCATGCACTCCAATCTCGATTATAAATCTTCCAAGGAGGTAAATTCTCTAGCTTTTAACCGCGTAGGAATCACCAAATCCAAACAACCCTCTATCCTTCAGTACGGAGCTACCAAATCAAGGATCCCCTCGCACCCTGGCTCAACAGGATTAGATTGTCCAGAGATTGAGGATTCTTGTCCCATTTGGCAAGAATCTCCTTTTGCAGAGGCCTGGTATGGAACTGAGCAAATGGAACTGCCTCGAAGGTAGAGACCATGAAGCCCAGCACTTGCATTGCAAGTCCTGAGAGACGACCGAAGGTTGAACACGAGCCGAATTTCATACTGCAACTTCAGCACTTTCACCTTTAGAAGAAACACCCTGGCTGAGTCAATCCGGGGACAGGCACAAATTGAAAGGAAAGAACCTTGCTGGAGGCAAGGCCTGAAACTCAATCGTGTAACCAGACAGAATCAACTCATGGACCCATTTGTGTTGAATGAAAAAGGTCCACAGGTCTGGAAAGAAGCTAAGACGTCCCCCCTCACCCCAATTACGGGTGAAGGCGCCCCTTCAGGCAGAGGAGGGTGTCTGCTGGACCAGCAGAACCCCTTTTTGACTTACCAGCCCTGGGTCTCTTGAACCTCTCGCGAAGTTACAGGTGGATTTTGATCCCTTGTTCTACGAGTCCGCGCAACAAAAGGGACTACATGGTTAACCTGGGGACCGCCCGCAATAAGTGAAAAAAAAAAAAAATTGTTCCAAGAATCCCCAGCAGCAGCGGTACTACATGTCCCAGGGCACCAGCGGCACTGCTAAAGCAGTAAGAGGGAGCTGCGCACCCACAGGGACTCACTACCACCGACTTAAGGAAGGACACAGAGCGCTAAGCTGCTTGCCATGCAGCAATCAGAAAGGAAGAGGAAGTGCAGTCACTGCCACTTGAGGCCCACCGCCATATCACCTCTCTACAGGCTACAAGAAAATGGCCGCCACATTGACTTCAATGGGAAACTCCAAAAACATGGCCGCCGGACTACACAAACATGGCTGCCAAAACAGCCCCCGACAGGAAAATGGCGGCGCCGCGCCACACCCAAGACCCCCCAATGGCCCCTCAGGTACTTGTAGCCCCCCAGGGGGGCCCTAACAGGGACACCCACCATAAAATGTTAGTGTGAGCCGCCAGCGCCACGCTCCCTCTCCAGCCCATCACAGCATGAAACCCCACACCTGAAAATAGCCTGGCCACCCCAGGGAGAGGGGGGGGGGGGAAGACTAAGGGGGGAGGTGAGGGCGATTTTTGTGCAAGGGGACCCTGCTAGTGGGGGGGGGGGCACAATGTGGGAAGGAAGGGCACATAGGGGGCCTACCAACCCAAGGGAAGGGCCCTCGTCCACCCCAACGATTCCCCAGAGGAGAGAGGGGACACTACTCACCACACCTGGGAACCGAGGGGGCACCACTCCAGGCAGTCCACCGCACCATTTGGAATGAGGGTGCTGGGGGGCCATGTGTACGCTGCGACTCCGGTCATAACCAGGGCTATCCGTCCTTGCGAGGTGTTTCACTCACCGGCCAGGCCCCGTCCAGTGGGGCTATGTCGCAGCCAACCTAGCATGAAGCTAAAGTCTTGTCACTCTCACTGGCCAGACTGAGAAGACTAAGGATCTAGGATAATAAGTGTGACGCCCAGTCCAAGAGTTTATTGTAGTTCTCACAAAAACAGAAAATAAAATTCAGTTTAAAAAAGGAACAAAATGCTAGGACCAGAAATCCAAGCAAGGAAATAGGTCCTTACTCCTGACTAGGCAGAAAAAAACAAGTCCTATAGCAGGAAGTGGGAGTATACCCCCTAGGACTGCCCTATAGGTGTAGTCAAACTTGTTTACGCCTAGTGTCCTACTCCTATAGAGAGCAGCATATCCCAAGGGTCAAAGAAGGTATGGAGATGTGTCCGTCAATGAACAAAAAGAGAAAAAGGTTTTTCTTTGTTACGGTTCTAACATTTTGGAAAGAAGTAATTTCTCTCCTTCACTGATGTGCACTGATATGCAGCACTCATTGGTATTGATAGGTGGCACTGAAAGAAAAAGCAGCACTGAGGAGGCTGCACTGATAATCAGTGCAGATCCACCGTCAAGAAAGCCACTTGTCGGTTCTTCTCTATGTGCTGTCAGCGTGAGTAGAGGAATGCCAACAACAGTCACTTTCTAGGTAGGTACGCTGATCAGATGTGCTTGGACAAGATGTGGCTTTACTTTGATCGCAGATGCAGTGTCAAGAGCGACACACCACTGATCCCTAAGTTGCATGCCCCCGGAGGTGCGCACAAGTGGCGTGTTGCGAAGGACATCATAGGACGTCCAGTCACAACAATTAAACCACTGCTCGGCCATCATTTTGCTATACGCCGGGTGGGACATGGCTACTGATTGACAAGCGGAAATTATATTGTTGGGTTTTGTATTTATTAATGCTTTAAAAGCAGGCATGTCCAACATGCGGCCCGAGGGCCGCATTCGGCCTGGAACCGCCGGCAATGCGGCCCACTGCCCCCTGACAATTTTTTTTTTTGCTTGGGAGGAAGGAAGTCGAGTCTGGGGCACAGCTACAGCGGCTTCCAACTAACTGTAGGCAGAAGCTGCCTCAGAGGGGAGGGAAGGGGGAGCGCTGCCCGATTAAAAGCAGATCAGAGATCTCCTGTCTATCTAGCGGCAGCTGTCATACGAAGCCCGGCTCCTATGATAGAAAGCACATTGGCGACTACCATCATAGGAGTCGGTCCAGGAGGCAGGACTTCGTATGGCAGTGGTCGCTGGGTAAGCGGGAGATCCCCGCTCTGTGTAATCCAGTTGCTCTCCTCTCTCTTCATTGCAGACTGCATTGGATGGGCACGCACTGGTGAGGCTACATTAGATGGACACTGATCAGGCTGCATTGGATGGGCACGCACTGGTGAAGCTGCATTGGATGGCACTGTTTGGGCTGCAAGTGCCGTGCGATCCCCCTGCTGCCGTGGGAGGCTTGGGATGTCTGCAGTCAGTGACAGAGCCGCTGCTTCCTGTATAGTTCCAGCTCTGTCACAGGCGGAGTGGTATGAAATGCACCCCTCCTCTGCCTATGACAGGAGCCATACAAGAAGCAGCGGCTCTGCTCTCTATGGCAGCTGCTGCTTCCTCTAGCTGTACCCGACTTCATGACCAGCAGTACCCGCAAGACCAGCATTACCCACCAGCAGTAACTGGCAGCAGTCTGCAAAATAAGTAGAAAAGGTATGTGCATTAGCGTGTGTTAACTGTTGCAATATGTTTTTTAATAACTAGTTGTATTTTGCTATAATATGTCATGTCCTTGTATGCATACATGTATGAATAAGGACATGACATTTTCTGGCTGCCTAAATCATATGTGCTAGGGGTGCAACCATCCCCCAGCACATAAGTATCCCAGCATGTACAGTGTTTCTGACTCCTCCCACCATGACCACTTCAAATCACTGAAGTAGTGATGGTGGTTAGAGTGTTCCTTTAATATCTCTCAGAAGAAGTAACCCTCTGTATACTGATTCTATTTCATTATCCTCTAGTTGTGTTAAATTGGGGGGGGGGCGCAGGAAGGACGTGGCAGCGTTTTATTACTTATATACCTTAACTATAGTATATATTTTATATGCGGCCCGAGAAAATATCTCTACACTTAATGTGGCCCAGAGAGGTCTAAAGGTTGGACACCCATGCTTTAACCACTTGCCGACCGCCGCAAGTACATATACTGCGGCGGTCAGCCCCTCACAGGCAAAGTGACGTACCGGTGCATCACTAGCCTGTGAGGCTCTGGGGAGCGAGCGCACGCCGCCGGAGGCGCGCTCCCACGCGGTCACGGACCCCCCCCCCGCGTGACCCGATGTCCGCCGCTCACTCACGATCGTCCGTGACAGCGGGAGAAAGGCAGGCCTGTCATTCTCCCCTGTGTAGAAACAGTGATCATACGGTTCTACTATATAGGACCGTTGATCATTGTTCCTACACCTCAAGCCACAGAGAATCACGCCCCTAGGGACACACATAACCCCTCCCTCTCAAATAAAGTTAACCCCTTCACTACCAGCGTCATTTTACAGTAACACTGCATATGTGTATAGCACTGATTACTGCAGTAATGTCCCTGGTAACCCCAAAAGTGTCAAAAATGTCAGTCAAGGGTCCGATCTGTCCACCCCAATGTCGCAGTACCACAAAAAAAAAAATTGCAGATCGCCGCCATTACGCGTTAAAAAAAAAAATCTTTCCCTTTGTTAGTAAACGTGATAACTTTAGGGCAAACCAATCAAAATACGCTTTTTGCGATTTTTTTTTACCAAACATATGTAGCATAAAACAAATTGGCCGAAAATGTTAAAATATTTTGATTTTTAATTTTTTTTTTTGGGGAATTTCATATAAAAAAAAAAAATGTGAATAATATTGTTATTTTTGCCAAATTTAAGCACTTTTTTGTTTATAGCGCATGATCAAAAAATTGCACAGGTGATCAAATACCACCAAAAGAAAGCTCTGTTTGTGGGGGAAAAAAAGGACGTCAAATTCGTTTAGGTACGGCGTCGCACGACCGCGCAATTGTCCGTTAAAGTCACGCAGTGCCGAATCGCAAAATAGGCCCTGGTCAGGAAGGGGGTAAAATATTCCGGGGGTTAAGTGGTTAAAGCAATTTGTACTGGAGGAGAGCTTGAAAAAAAAGCAAATAGGTTTGGCATTGAAAGCTGTAATTTTACACACGTATGTTAATGCAACACACCACGACGTGTGACTGGGTCCTATATCACACAATCTGTCAGATTGCTTTCCTCAAATCTACAAATCGCTCATTGATCCTTAGGTCATTATTCAGACACACTGTGCAAGGTGTCAGCAACACATGGGTACAATTGCTTAAATCATCACTGGGAACTCAAGTCTGATTGGCTGCTACAAAGGAGCCAGCATGTGACTGCCTGTGCCCGGTGTGGCTCGGGGCACAGGAGTCTCACCCAGAACATACAATGTTACCCTCATACAAATCCCTTACACTGACGGCGGTGCACGAATAAAGTAACAGACCCAAAGGCAGGTCAGTGTATACGGTGCATAGAAAAGCTCGCCATGGACGAGAAAACACAGAGATATCATTTATTGACGAGAACTGCATGCTCCTTCATATATCACCCCGCCTCCCTCCCGGTTACCGTGCTGCGGGCTGTCTCCATTGGACACGGGAGCCATGTTCTCAAGACTGGACTACCGAGAGCTGACGGGATCCTCCTGGCGCCAAAACTGCCACAACCCGGAAATACACACAGCTGCAATCAAACTGGCGCGACCCTGCAGACCAATCAGGGAATGCAGGAAAAAGCCATTCTCCAATCACAAGTGAAGCGTTCTCTCGCTCTTCTCTCAGCACACGTGCGCGTTCCAGAGTTCTCTGGGCACGCGTTGTGTGTGTGGGGAAAGCGCATGCGCGGCTTAAAGACAGCCTCAAGTTAAAGGAGATATCCACTAGTAATGACACTAACCCAAATGCAACACACAAACTATTTGTATTGATAATTTAAATCTCATCTGCCTCTACCTGGCACACACTATATGTTCTTTCTTGTTCAACCCAGCCAACTGAATGAAAAAAAAAAACGAGACAAGCGATGTTAGTACTATCTCCCTTTCGCATGCTATTGCGTTATAACAGGGTGACCCCCCCCCCCCCAGCCAGAACACCATAGCTCCCAACTGTCCTTGATTTTGAGGGACTGTCCCTCATTTTGAACAAGGTCCATCTTTCCTTCCCATTTGTCCCTCATTTTGGCCTGATTCATATAGTTGTATTTAAAATGCACTATGTATCTGTCACGGACCCTACTTCCCCCCCCTTCTTTTCCTCTCTTCTGCACCCCCAGTACTTTACTATCTTCCCCAGCATGGGATTCTTCTCTCCCCCCTGGCTGCTCACTCCTTTGCCTGCCCCCCCCCCACTGTGCTGTCCTCCTCCCCTCCCCAGCAAGGTGCCTGAATGTCTGCTTCTCCGCCTTCATGCTCACTGTGGACAATGAACACATTCCTTGTGTGGGCTCGAGTAGAGGGGGGCAGGGCTGGTTGCTGGGGAAACTGGACGCCTGGCTGGGAGTTGCCTGGCCCACCTGCTGGGACACAAGTCCTAATATATTTAGCTGAGTGAGAGTCTTTCCTGGGTTGTTCATCTCTGCTGTTTGGAAGACTGCGTGTCTCTGAGCTGCGGCCAGGGAACACAGAATCCCCTATTGGTTCCTGCGGGCCTCTTCAAACCTTCCTACAACCTGGATTTTGGATTTACCCTGTCCCTTCCTACAACCTGGATTTTGGATTTATCCTGTACCTGCCTGCTGGTGAGTGGATTAACACTGGGCCTACCAGAACTCTGCCTGGACTTTGTCACCTCATTGTTTGCCCTGCTCTGTGTGTGGCCCAATCCCTCGCTGGCCAGGACTTTGCCCATTCGATTGGGAGCCCCCTGTTACGGATTAACCCTGTTATCTGGAACTCTGTCCTACCCACGTTGGGTCTGACCCTGGGCACCATTGTTTGGCCCCTTTCTTTGTGAACATACCCGCTACCGTTCAATAAAAGGCTTTGTTGGCCCTCCTGCTCTCCGTGTGCGTTCTGTCCCACCTACACTTCCGTCACAGTATCTATAAAAAAAAGTGTTTTACAATGACATACCTTTCATTCAACTTCTAAATTGTAGCATCTGTAAATTCCAAAAGCCAATATAAAGTAATAGTGGTGGTAAAAAGCCCCAGAAGATTTTACCCCCTTCCTGACCAGTGCCTATTTTGCGATTCGCACTGCGTGACTTTAACGGACAATTGCGCGGTCGTGCGACGCTGTACCTAAACGAAATTGACGTCCCTTTTTTCCCACAAACAGAGCTTTTTTTGGTGGTATTTGATCACCTGTGCGATTTTTTGATCATGCGCTATAAGCAAAAAAAGAGCGACAATTTTGCAAAAATAACAATATTTTTCACATTTTTTTATATGAAATTCCCCCTAAAAAAATGTAAAAATCAAAATTTGTTAACATTTTAGGCCAATTTGTTTTCTGCTACATATGTTTGGTAAAAAAAAAAAATCGCAAAAAGCGTATTTTGATTGGTTTGCGCAAAAGTTATTGCGTTTACTAACTAAGGGAAAGATTTCTCTGTCGCTCATTGACAGACGTAGTCCTCTTTGATTCACATCAATTGGGTTATGCTGCCTCCGCAGGAGTAGGACTAGGCAGCAAGAAAAAACGTTCTGGCTCCACCCTAGGGGCAGTCCCAGAGGGTATATCCTCTTCCTGTCTGCTACAGAGAATCAGTTTTTTTCTGTCTAGTCAGGAGTAAGGACCTAAGTTCCTTGCTGGGATCTCTGGTCCTGGCAAGATTTTTTAGAAAAAATTTTTCTTTTAGGTAGTTTTTTTGTCTCCAGTTTTCCTGTGAGATCTTCAAGCAAATCACGCCGGATCTGGGCGACGGGCTGGATGTTGAGATCCAGTGGTCACCCCAGCCGGCCTACGAGCGCGCGCAGACCATTGCATCACGCTTGGTCGGCCGCGACACATTCAAGTAAGTATGCGGGACCGGGCGACGGGCTGGATGTTGAGATCCAGTGGTCCCCCCGGTTCAGCCTACGAGCGCGTGCAGACCAGAGCTCCGCGCTGGGTCGGCCGCGACATAGTCCCATTGGACGGGGACTGACCATGCGAGTTAAACGTCTCGCTTGGACGCCAAGAACCAGAGAGTCAAGGCGTCCGTATTGGTCAACAACCCCCCACTTCGGTGGAGAGGGTATTGTGAAGAGAGGGTGCCTGTCGGTTCGGTATGGTGAGTAAATGTTCCCCCTTCCCCCCTGTGGGGTCTTTGGGATACGGGCCCCTCTGTGTATGGTCGGATCCTTTCTGACATTAAAGTTCCCCCTTGTAGCCTATGACATGTTCACATATCCCCTGTGATAGTGTGATCTGGTTTGGGAGCTGACACTCCAGCAGGCTTGGTTTGGGAGCTAACACTTTAAACAAACCTCGGTTTGGGAGCTGACACTCTAGCAACCTTGGTTTAGGAGCTGACACTCCAGCAGGCTTGGTTTGGGAGCTGATACTTCAGCAAGTCTTGGGTTCTCTAGCAAGGAAGCCGAGTTCGATTTGCTATAGTAAACACATAGGAGGTATAGCCTACCTTAGATCGCCATACTCCCGCAGGCCGACAGGCCGCCATCAGCTGTTGTCAAAGCATGCAGGCCGCTGTACTGGAGGAGCCACGCTAGATCGGCAGTCCGCCGCCATTTTGTTGTAGATCGCATGTCTGCATTGTCTACACAAGCCGCCCGCAGGTCACGCAGGCCGCCATTTTTTCGTAGCCTATTGTCTCCTGCATGGGGGCGGCCATGTTTGATGTGCCCAGCAAACCTCGAGGAGCAGCTGGGAACGCCGGAAGGCGTACACAGGGGGCGGAGCCACTTCCTTTCACCCGGGAAATCTAGTGCAAGACTTCAGTCTGCACAAGACAACGCTGACAGCAGTTTTAATAAGAAACTTCTTTGCATCTGGTGATGAGCCCTTGGGGTCTCTCTCTCTCTCTGGGGGTCCTAAGCAGGTACGCTGAGGGGCCTATTGCGCTGGTGAATTAAAAGAGGTATTTTTTATATTAAAAAAAAAAAAGGTATTTTTTATTTAAAAAAAAAAAAAAAATGTGTTTTCTTTTTTACCGACAAAGTGTCCTGGATTAACATGGACCCTGCCACATGTATCTCCACCTGATCCCCTCTAAGTGGCTGCAGGCCCCTCCAGTTCCCCACTTAATAGTGAATCATTGTCAGCAGTTTTTGGAAATTTTTTGTCTATCCCGGGTGGAATTGGCTTGTCAGGGACAGGGCGCAAGGAAGCGACCCCCGCCTATCCCCATTTTCATCTGAAACTTCAGTCTGAGCCTATTCCTGCAGTTGCAGGTACCTCATCTGGGGTTGGTGACTCGGGTACTGTCTCTTCAGACAGTGAGGAAGATGTTTCGGCATCTACCATAGCCCGGGAGGAAGCGTTAGTAAATGCACTAATTGTATCTGTTCGGAGGTTACACCATCAAAAGTAGCTGATACTGAGATCCCATTTGGTACTAAGAAACGCACCAAGATGGCGAAAGTATTTTTCCTTACCCAAGTGTTTCGGTAATGTAACTAAGGAGGTATGGGGTCATCTAGGACGAGCCCCTACTATTTCCTAAACGCATTAATAGGCGTTATCCGTTCGAGGAATCACTCCTCAAGAGATGGATAGTACCATCTGTGGTGGATTTTCCAATCTCCAGATTGAACAAAGCTACGGTTATCCTATTGGAGGATGCTCCGTCCTTTAAAGATGATCGTAAGGTGGAAACTGTGTCTCGCGCCATCCTTTCCCTAATTGGGTCAGCTTTCAGACCAGTAATTGCTACTGGTCTAGAATGGACCAAGTGGCTTAGAGGGGAGAGATATCCCCCAGGCGGTATCAGATCTGGTGGAACAGATGATACAAGAGTTACAGTTTGTCTGCGACATTGCACTAGACGCCACTCCACTATTGGGGCGAGCATCAGTTTTCAGCAGTGGTCCTCAGGCGTACACTGTGACTAAAATATTGGTCGGCAGACCAAGGCTCCAAGGCAGCTTTGGTTAAATCTCCCTTTTCAGGGTGTGCGCCTATCTTGGGGCCAATTTAGATGAGATTATTAAGGATCTCACTAGAGGAAAGAGCACTTTCTTGCCACCAAGTACTAAGGGTAAAAGATCCCGTTAGAGACGGGGGCCTTCTTTTTCCGCTCATAAAAAGTTTTTTCAGCCCATGGGCGAAAAAAGCAAAGTCCGCCAAAACTCCTTCGGGAGGTTTTTTTAAGGGGCGCTGGTCGGGCAAGCAAAAGCCCGGCTCTTCCAGACCTGAAGATAAGACTACTAAAGCCTGAAGGTGCGCCCCCGCCCATAGCTGGGGCAGGGGGACGTCTTCGCCGGTTTCCGCAATATTCGACTATCCCCAGATCGCTTAAGAGCTTACGGGGGGCAGTCACGGATTTAATGCAACAAGGAGTGGTGGTCCACGTTCCTTGGACAGAGCATTTCAAGGGTTCTATTCGAACCTTTTCATAATACCCAGAAAAGAGGGCAAAGTGCGTCCAATTCTGGACTTAAGAGCACTTAATCTTTTTTGTCAGGGTACAAAAATTCAAGATGGAGTCCATTCGCACAGTAGCGGCCTCCCTGCATCAGGGGGATTTTCTGACGTCCATAGACATCTAGGATGCCTATCTTCACTTTCTTATTTATGCAGGACATCAGCGTTTCCTGCGTTTTTCCGTAGAAAGAGTACCATTTTCAGTTTCTGGCGTTACTCCTTGGTCTCGCCTCGACTCTCTGGGTCTTCACAAAGGTGTGGGCCCCAGTCTTGACGTTGTTACGACAACGAGACATATCGATTCTAGGTCACCTAGACTATCTTCTGCTCCGTGTGGAGTCTCCGCAGACTCTATTACTAAACGTAGAGATCACCATGACCTCTTTGCAAGAGTTCGGGTGGCTGGGGAACCTGCAGAAGTTATCTTTGGTTCCCACCAGAAGGCTGGAATATTTGGGTCTAATTTTAGACACATCCAGGCTTGCATGAGGGTCCTGGGTTTGATGGTGGCTTTCTTTGAAGCAGTACCAGTTGCCCAGTCCCATAACCGAATCCTTCAAGAAGAGATTCTTCTCAAGTGTAACCGAAATCCAGATTCCCTGGACAATCGGATCCGGCTGAGCGAGCGGACCAGGGAAGTCCCTGGTCTGGTGGTTTCGGGCTCCGATGCTCAGCCAGGGGAAGTCATTCCTACCAATATTTGGACGCTTATCACCACGGATGCCAGTCTATCCGGGTGAGGAGAAATTCTCGGCTCAGGGGCTTTGGTCCCTGGAAGAGTCCAGGTTACCGATAAATGTATTGAAACTGAGAGCGATCAGACTTTGTCTGATTCACTGGACCGAGCAGCTCCAGGGCAGCCCGGTTCAGATCCAGTCGGACAATGCCACAGCAGTGGCTTATGTCAATCATCAAAGGGGCACCAGGAGTGTCCTGGCGGCCATAGAAGTGGCCAGCATTCTTCGTTGGGCGGAACAAATGTTCCAGCTTTCTCTGCGGTATTCATTCCGGGGGTGAATTGGCAGGCAGATTATCTCAGCCGTCAGATTCTGGATCAAGGGGTATGATCTCTTCATCCAGGGATATTCCACCAACTGTGCCCCCGTTGGGGCACTCCGAATGGAAGCTGTTGGCATCTCAGCTCAACAGGAAAGTGCGGAGGTTTGTGGTTCGTTCCCACGATCTTCTAGCAGACACCGCAGACATGCTGATCGCCCCGTGGGGGCAGTATCAGCTACTTCCCTCCTCTCAAGTTACTGCCGAAGCTTCTTCGCAGGATAGAGGTGGAGGGAATTCCAATTATCCTGATAGATCAGGACTGGCCTAGTCGGCCTGGTACGCCGACCTGGTCAGGCTGGTCACAGACGTTCCTTGGCGACTTCCTCTTACGGAGGATCTGCTGTCGCAGGGACCGATCTTCCATCCTGCTTTACGTTCGCTGGCTTTAACGGCCTGGTTATTGAGACCCAGGTGCTGAAGGACAAGGGATTGTCAGCTTCAGTTATTCCTACTCTAGTTAAAGCAAGGAAAGCGACTTCCAGAAAGATTTGTCATCGTACATGGAAGTCTTATATTGCGTGGTGTGAATCCCTTGGGTTCCCTCCACGTCTTTATTCGGTAGCCCGAATATTGGCTTTTCTGCAACAGGGAGTTGAGCAGAAGCTGGCCTTGAGTGTTATCAAGGGTCTGTTTTCAGCATTAGCTATCTTCTTTCAGAAGGTTTTGGCTACTCATTCCTTGGTGCGGAATTTCATCCAGGGGGTGCGACACCTGGCTCCGCCAGTGCACGCGCCGTTACCATCCTGGGATCTTAATTTGGTGCTGTCGGTTCTTCAGACACCTCCCTTTGAAAATATCAGGGAGATTCCCTTGCTTACTTTATCCCAGAAGGTGGCCTTCTTGGTGGCTATCACTTCTGCACGCAGGGTGTCAGAACTGGCTGCATTATCCTGTTGTTCCCCAGATCTGGTGGTTCATAGGGATAAGGTTGTTCTTCATCCGAATCCATTCTTCATTCCTAGGGTGGTTTCAAAGTTTCATTTGAATGAGGACATTGTATTGTCTTTCCTATGTCCTAAGCCCTATCATCCTCGAGAATTGCGTTGCATTCCTTGGATGTAGTTCGGGCGATCAGGATATATTTGAATACTACAGATTCATTTTGTAAGACGGATTCACTGTTTGTGATCACGGATGGCCCTAAGAAGGGGTTGCCTGTTTCTGCCGCAACCATCTTTAGATGGATCAGACAGACGGTGGTATAGGCTTATTCTATCTAAGGGTCGGGAGTCGGGATCCCCCGTTCCCTGTTAAGGCGCATTCTACTCGGGCGCTTAGTGTTTCCTGGACCTTCCGCCATCAGGCGTCAGTGGTTCAGGTTTTCAAGGCGACTACCTAGTCGTCGGTTCATACCTTTACAAGATTGTATAAGGTTTATGTGAGGGCATCGTCAGATGCCTCTTCTGGCCGCAAGGTTCCTGCAGGCCGCTGTTTGAGGAGACTGTTGGTCTACCTCGAGGGTTTGTTGGGTAGGTCTCATCTGTTTGCTCGATGAGTCCCTTGATACTTCTGGTTGGCTCCGGTTGGGCCTTCTAGATTGGATTTTGATTTCTGTCAATCCCACCCCTCATTTGTGGCACTGCTTCTGGATGTCCCAATTGATGTGAATCAAAGAGGACTATGTCTGTCAATGAGCGACAGAGAAAATTGGATTTTTGTAAGATCTTACCGTAAAATCCTTTTCTCTTAGCTCATTGACAGACGTAGTACCCGCCCCTCTATTATTGAGTTGGGTTGGGTTAAATTCTCTGACACTGCTTCGTAACAGAACTGATTCTCTGTAGCAGACAGGAAGAGGATATACCCTCTGGGACTGCCCCTAGGGTGGAGCCAGAACGTTTTTTCTTTCTGCCTAGTCCTACTCCTGCGGAGGCAGCATAACCCAATTGATGTGAATCAAAGAGGACTACGTCTGTCAATGAGCTAAGAGAAAAGGATTTTACGGTAAGATCTTACAAAAATACAATTTTTTGTCATTTTTATTGTTTTTTTTTTTAATGAGTAATGGCGGCGATCTGCGTTTTTTTTTTAGCAGGACTGCAACATTGCGGCGGACAGATCGGACCCTTGACTGACATTTTTGACACTTTTGGGGTTACCAGTGACATTACTACAGTAATCAGTGCTATACATATGCACTGTTACTGTAAAAATGACACTGGCAGTGAAGGGGTTAACTTTATTTGAGAGGGAGGGGTTATGTGTGTCCCTAGGGGCGTGTTTCTTACTGTGATTGGCTGTGGCTAGTGGTGTAACAGCACAGATCAAAGGTCCTACAGAGCAGGACCGAGTGATCTGTGCTGTTACACAGGGGAGACTGACAGGCGGCTTTGTTTACATTAGCCGCCTGCCTTTCTCCCATTGTAACCGACGATCGCGAGTGACCGGCGGACATCGGGTCCGCCGGTCACTTGCGTGGGGTGGTCTGTGACCGAGCGGGAGCGCGCCTCCAGCGGCACGCGCTCGGTCCCTAGACCCTCACAGGCTAGTGACGTAGACTTACGTCACTTTGCCTGTGAGGGGCTGACTGCCGACGTAAATCGTCGTTAGGCAGTCGGCAAGTGGTTAAGGGGGCGTGGCAGGGGGTGAGTCCTATGCCTACATACTTTTACTAATAGGTGTCCCACATTCCCATCTCAGAAAGTCAGGAGGCACAGATAACACAGGTCAATGTTTGCAGCCATTGGCAGCCAGCACTGACTAGATGCCAGTAGGATGCTGGTTTTCCAGCATGCCCGTTCAACGGAAGCCGTCCATGCAGTTGCGGCCCATTTATAAGGGGCGCAGAGGCGCCCCCTCCCCCCCGAATCCATGCGCCTGGCCCCTATTCTCCATGCAGGGAGCCATGGGTTCCAAAGGATTTTTCTTTTTTTGGAAGCACATGATTAGAGCCTGAGGCTCTAATTGGCTTCAAAAAAGGGTGGACGCCGGGCGCAGAGCACTGCACCTTGAGCCCACCGAGTTGTGTGACAATAGTGAATTATTATTCACTATTGTCTTCCTGATTCTTCTCCCAGCCAATCAGGAAGCAGCTCCTGAGACCCAATTGGCAAGGGAGTCTTAGGACCCACTTTCTTTTTGGCCGGTTTGTTCAGCCGGGAGGAGAAGCCTGTCTGTTCGGCCGGGAGGAGAAGCCTGTCTGTTCGGCCGGGAGGAGAAGCCTGGCGCTTCACTCAGCTGGAGCAAGGAGCAGCTGCCTTACCCCTCCTCATCTCCTAAGGTAAGTCCGCCTTCCCATTCATCACCCGTCGGGGAGGGGGGGTGGCGGTGCAAGTGTGAGAGTTTTGTTTTTTCCACCCTCCCAAAATATTGAGCACCAGCCACCACTGCGTCCATGGGACAGGGAGCTGTACACAGGCTGAAAGTCGTCCCGTTTCTACTGTACTGGCTAACTTCGGCCAATATTTGGCCCCTGTGTACCGCCATTAAAGTATAACTAAAGGCAAAACGTATTTTCTTTAGTTTTGGATAGAATGGATAGAGATTAAAACACTCATCATTTTTTTTATTGCTGTCTGTGCCCCTGTTAGGGGGATTCACCCTATTTGTCCCGTTTACCACTATCATTAAAAGTGAAGGTAAAAGAAAATCCCAATTTTGAGTTTTCCCCATAAAAGTAATAAAGGGGAAACATGCTGTAGCTCCCAACTGTCCCTGATTTGGAGGAACTGTCCCTGTTTTGGAACTAAGTCCCTCTCTCCTCCTTTTTTGTCCCTCATTTTCGACTGCTCTATATAGTTGTATATACAGTAAAATGCACTTTTTATCTTTTAAAAAAGTGTTCTCCAATGCTAAACCTTTCATACAATTTCTAAATTGCTGCATTTGTAAATGTCAAAATCCAAAATAAGGCTCGGTTCACACTGCCGCTACTTGTTATCCGACTTGTGGGACCCCAAATCGGGTGACATGTGAAATCCAATGTTAGTCAATGAGAGCTCTCCCTTATAGAAGGTTAGACAGCACAGTGCTTGTTCTGTCTAATCTACCCCTCGCTAAACTGTAAAAAACCTGGATGATCCTGCCTGTTCCTGTGTCCTGACCACGATAATCATGCTGCTGATCCCTGATTACCATGGTCAGTTTATGTGCTTTCGTCATCCACATCCCCCCCCCCCCCAGAAGCCTGTAATTACTCATGTAACTCCCGCCCGCCGCTCTCCTCCTACAGTGGGATGGGCTGAGCGGCCAGCACATGGCCTCACTGCCTGACATCAGAGGGAGATCTTGGTCCCTCCCACTGTAGCCCACAGATGGAGTAGGAGAGCAGCCTGGAGTCATGTGACTTGCCTGAAAATTTCTGAAAAGAGGGTATATACATGCTTCATTTTCAGCAAACACTTACAGTTTACATTATCACTAATAGCGGCAGGAGAGGGGCATGCAATGACACTTTTTTAAAGGTTACAAACATATTAACCACTTGATCTCCGGAAGGTTTACCCCCCTTCATGACCAGGCCATTTTTTGCGATACAGCAATGTGTTATCTTAACTGACAATTGCGCAGTCGTGCTACGCTGTACCCAACTAAAATGTTTTTCCTTTTTTCCCACAAATAGAGCTTTCTTTTGGTGGTATAAAATGGCAAGAGGAGTTCCCCCCAGGGTTTTTTAAGCAGCAGTGTGTTAAATCAAACTAGTATTTTTGTAAAAATTGCATTTTATTAACAATTCATAAAAAATTAATGCAACATAAAAATTGTATTCTGGTTACAACAACAAGAAGTCATCCAACAGTAAGAAACATTTGTGTATTGTAGCAAAATAAACTACCAAACACTAGAATACTCCGACGCGTTTCGACTCATTTAAAGTCGTGGTCTTCTTCAGGGATTTTTTTAATGAAATATAGTCACATTTTAGGTAATGTGGATGTTCTTTGTTTTTTGTTTCTTGTTTCATTCCTTACACATAATTCTTTAAAAAAACAATCCATAGACCGTTTTTTCCTTTCCCATTCTCTCTCTTTTTAACTCATTTCATTTATTTTCTTTCTCCACTTTCGCCCCACCACAACACTTTTTATGTCATTTGCTCTTTTGATCGTTTGGGAGACGGCTGTTATGCCTGTCTCCCAAACGATCAGCGGGTCCTGGCAGACCCAAGTGCCCCAGACCCTGAAGTGTCAAATCATGTATTAGGTACGTCATCTGGCACAGAGCAGCCACCCTGCTACAGTATATGTGAATGTGGGGCTCCATAAGCGGTTAATTAGCACTACTGAAGTCTCTCCGACTTAAGAAAAGGTTCCTGTACTACTTCAAGGTGACTTCTATCAGACTTGTGCTTCAAAGTAGTATTTAAGTCGCCAGGAAGTCTCTTGGCAAAGTCTCACTGTAAGTTGCATGACTTTCAGGTCGAAGCAGTGCAAACGGAGGCTAAAGGAATAGTAGTGGTAAAATAAAAAAAAAAATCACTTGTGGATTTAGTAATTCTCCTTTAACCACTTGCCGTCAACCCTATAGCAGTTTTACTGCTACAGGGCAGCCGCGCTGCGCAGGATCATGTATATTTGTATATATAGATATATATATATATATATCTATATATACCGTACTTGATCTTGCACTTCCGGGTATTCGGGCACAAGTGCATGCCACCGGCAGCCCACTCCGGCTGTGATTTTACACAGTGGGTCCCGTGGACCCAATGTCCGCCAGCACCCGCTTATTGTTGGGTACACAGGCAGATTGCCATTCTGTCAGTAGGGAAAGCATTGTAAAGCAAGAACATGGATTAATGCCTTCCCCTAGTAAAAGAAACCTCCCACGCTGTTACAAAATACTGGCTAGGCACACAGTTAACTCTTTGCTTGCCCCCAATGTTAACCCCTTCCTGCCAGTGTCAGTAGTACAGTGACAGTCCATATTTTTTGCAGTGATCACTGTATTAGTGTCACTGGTCCCCAAAAAGTGTCAGTTAGTGTACCGACTGTTGGCCTCAATATTGCAGTCCCACTATAAGACGCTGATCGCCGCCATTTCTAGTAAACAATAAATAAATGAATAAATATATCCTGTAGTTTGTAAATGCTACAACTTTTGCACAAACCAATCAATTTATGCTTATAAGGTTTTTATTTACCAAAATATGTAGTAGAATACATATTGCCCTAAATAGATGAAGAAATTAGATTTTTTCATTATTTTATTGGATATGATTTATAGCAGAAATTAAAAAATATTGTTTCTTTTTTAAAATTGTCGGCCATTTTTTTGTTTAACCTTCCTAGCGGTATTCCCGAGCATGGCTCGGGGTTAAATTTCAGTGACAAAAGCGGTAACCCCGAGCCACACTCGGGGTACCGCTAGGAAGATCGCTGGATCCTGGTAGAGGGGTTACTTACCTTGTCACCGGGATCCAGCGATGTATCTCGGCGGTGAGCGGTGCCGGATCTTCCTCCCGATCCTCTGTGAGCCCCGGATTCCGTCTCCTGCGACGTGACGTTCGCAGGGGGGGGGTTGAACCGGCGGCAAATTCAAATGTAAAACACACCAAACACACTGATACAATGCAAAATAAAATATAGTAACATTAGTTTGCCGCCCCAGTGCCCTTTCCTGCAGTTTTACTGTACTTTATATATATATCTATATACACGTATATATAAATATATATATATATATATATATATATATATATATATACAGTATAGTGTGTATGTGGAATACATCTACAGTATGTAGAGCCTGAAAAGTCCCAGTATATTCCTAACCTAGTCAAAGATTTGACCAAAAACAAGTGATATGTTGCAGCCCAACTCCAGCAAAGTGAAACAGTCCAGCCTTGGAGTGCTGGGGGAAATAGCCTCATGTATACTTTCTCCAGCCAGCTGAAGAACTCTCCTCTTCCACCAAGTCTCAGCATATACCATACAGGAACATTAAAGTGGTTTTAAACCCTTTCTTTCAACTTGTATCTATAGGTAAGCCTTTAATATGGCTTACCTATAGGTGCTATAAATATCTCCTAAACTTGCACTGTTTAGGAGATACTTACTTTTAATGCAGCCGATCACGTCATCGGCGCATGCGCTCTGAAGGAACGGCCACCCATGCTGTTCCTTCAGAGCCCTGTGCCATGACGTAATCGCACCTCCGGCCAATCAGATGGCCGGAGGATGCGAACCAGGAAGCAGAACATGTCGGCCATCCTGTAGCTAAGCAGGCAGCACTGCGGGGGCTTCGTTTTAAGTATTTCATAATAAACTGTATTGTAACTGTATCGTCTTCCCTCACATTGTAAAGCGCTGCGTAAACTGTTAGCGCTATATAAATCCTGTATAATAATAATAATAATAATAATAATAATGAGCTAGTTTGCGATGCACACTAGCTCTTTATGCCTTTGTCTTACAGGGTGTTTTTTTTTGTTTTCATTTTTGTGAGATGGGTTTACTTCCTCTTTAACCCTGTATGGTATGATGAGGCTGGAGTGTGACCACAGCAAGTCTCAGTGTTTACCCAGGAGCTCCCGAGGAACAGTCACAGCAGTGGAGAGAGCCTACTGGAGCAAGGAGTAAGGCCCCTTTCACACAGGCGGACCGTTCAGATCCGCCTGTCCGTTTTTTTTGGCGGATCTGAACGGTCACCCCATGTAAGTCTATGGGGCATCGGATGTCAGTGGAGACATGTCCGCTGACATCCGATCCGTCAAATCTGGATGGATGGAAACCCTATTTTCCATCCGTCCAGCGGATCGGATCGGATGAGAACAGACAGACGGTCCGTTCCCATCCCATTCCCCCATAGAGATGTATGGGGACCTGACAGCTGTGTCTCCGCACACAGCGCAGAGAACAGCTGTCATCCTCCTGCTCAGCGGGGGATCGGCGGATCGATCCCCCGCTGAGATAAACGGAGTCAGTTTGACGGACTATATGTGTGAAAGAGCCCTTAGGTAAAGCTGGGTACACATGGATCAAAATTAGTTCGTTCAGCAGGGACCAGATGAATTTTGATCTATGTGTGGCCTTGCCTGTTAGACAGAAGCTGCCTGTCAGATCAGCTTCTGTAGAATGGGAGCCTGCTGGAAAACCTTGTTCCATCAGCAGCTTGCAGCCAATCAGCTGCAATGGTGATCAGTGTATTCTGACAGGGAAGAGTCCCCACTGCCAGAAAATGCCTCGTGGCGGGGATTTCTGCATCCACCTCTCGTGTGGATGAAGGAATCTATAAGTGTTTTTTTTTTTCAATTCAGCCAACTGGCTGAACCAAAAAAAACCTATGCATGTGTGCCAGTTTAAGTGCCAGAGATCACACTATTGCGATGCCAGACATTGCATGTGATTTGCACCACATTGTTGTGCAGATCAAATGCGATGTCTGTGCAATGTGATTTCAGCCATACAAACTTTTTAGCTGAAATCGCATCGCATTTACACAAAAATGGTGCAGGGCCCTTTTTTTGGTTCGCACTGGAATCACATTGCATGCGTGTTCACACCTATGCGATCCAATTCCTGCACCATTTCACAGTTTGCACTACGATCTGCGAACCAATCTGGAGCTGTCATTAAAGAGGAACCCTCCTCTGCAACTTGTACCTATAGGTAAGCCTATGATAAGGCTTACCTATAGGTACTGTAAATATCTCCTAAACATGTACCGTTTAGGAGATATTTACCTTATATGCAGCCAGTGAAGTCACTGGCGCATGCGCTCTGAAGGAACGGCCGCTGGTGCCGTTCTTTCAGAGCCCCGTGCCGTGACCGTCGGCTCCCGCGCGTGTGTGCGGCAGTGACGTCACCGCGGCTCCAGCCAATCAGATGGCCGGATGCTGCAATCTTGGAAGACGGGCGACTGAACATGTCGCCCGTCATACAGGTAAGCGGGCGGCACGGCTGGGGGCTCGTTCTAAGGTAAGTATTCCATAATGAGCTAGTATGCAATGCATACTAGCTCATTATGTGTTTCTCTTTCAGGTTGAAAAAAAAAAATTTTATGGGTTTACAACCTCTTTAACTTTACAGGGACACCCCCAGAGATTCGCAGATCTCAGTGTAAACCACTGTGCGATTCTGGTGCAATGCGAGAACCGACACTGAAGAGCAGGGTTTCCCGCATCACACCAGTGTGAAGCGGGACTAAGTGGTTTTACCCTAATCCTCTGCTCCTAGAATAAAAAAGTCCCACACACACAATGAGAATATCAAACCATTTTTTTTTACATGCTAGTCTTAGGAATATACGGGGACTTTTTAGACCCCCATTGCAAGGGTTGATTTTTTGTTTTTTTCCTGAAGTTGGGATTTAAACCTTTATTATGAAAAAATTTCAGGGAAGACATTTGGGTTAGACAGGTACATAAATTGGTGGTTTAATGTTTATATTGAGTGTTTGTATGTATGCATGCATATACAGTATGAAATGCCTCATAGGGGTAAATTATTCAGTCCTGACCTTTGCACTCTATACATGGCTCTGTTTCTTCTCTGGACATGTTCTTTTTGTTATTCCTTTTTTGTGTGATTGAGTAACGGTGTGATATCTGACCATATACAGATTATCACATTTGTACTCTTTTACGCGTTACACAAAAACCAATCCAAATCCAGACAATGCCTTTTTTAGGGAGGACCTTGCATATTTCAGTAGGACAATCCTAAACTGCATACTGCATCTATGACAACAGCATGGCTTCATGGATTAAAAGTCTGGGTGCTTAGCTTAACTGGCCTGCCTACAGGCCAGACCTTTCACCAACTGGAAATATTTGGTGCATCTTGAAACAAAAATATGACATAGAAGATCCAGAACTTTTGAGCAGTTAGAATCCTATATCACACAAGAATGAAACAATATTCACCTTCCAAAACTCGAGCAACTTGTCTCCTCAGTTCTCAGATGTATACAGATGATTTCTACCCAGGCCAATTTTCAGCTTTCAGTGCTGTCACACTTTGAATGACAATTGTGCAGTCATGCTACACTGTACCCATATGAAATTATTATCATTTTTATTATCATTTTTTTCACACAAATAGAGCTTTGTTTTGGTGGTATTTAATCACCACTGGGTTTTTTTTTTTTTTGCTAAATAAACAAAAAAAGACTGAACATTTTGCAAACGGGTACATTTTCTTCTTCACTGATGTGTATTGATGAGGCTGTACTGATGGGCACTGATAAGCTGCACTTATGGGCACTAATGAGGCGGCACTGATGGGCACTGATGGGCACTAATAGGTGGCATTAATGGGCATTGATAGGCAGAACTGATGGGCACTGATAGGTAGCACTGATGGGCACTGATAGGTGACACTGATGAGGAGGCACTGATGGGCACTGATGAGCACTTATTGGAAGCACTGGTGGGCATTGATTGGCAGCACTGGTTGGCACTGATTGGCAGCACTGGTGGGCACTGATTGGCAGCACTAATAATCAGGATTATCAGTGTAGATGTCTCTTTCACACAAGCCGGTTAGCTGTCAGTGTGAGGAAAGGAATGCCGATAACTGGCTTGTCTTTACATCGTGATAAGCTGTGATGTGGTAAAGGGTCGCTGTTATTGGCCCTTTACCCCGATCTGGGATGAGCTGTGTCCCAAGGACACAGTGATCACAGAGCACGCTGCCCATGCCACAGCAGGCATGATCACAGGAGGACGTCATATGACGCCCTCCTAGAACTGGCCGACTGCACCGTAGCAGTTATTCCGCTATAGCGCGGTCGTGAAGTGGTTAAAAGAAGAGGAGATGCTACACTATGGTAAACATGGCCCTATGTAACTTTTTTTGAGACTTGTTACCGCCATCAATTTCCCAATTTAAACATTTGAAATCTTTTCTTTTTTCTATTCTGAATAAAATATGGGCTTTTAAGATTTACAAATCATTGCACTCTGTTTTTATGGAGATTTTATGGAGATTTTACACAGTGCTTCAACTTTTTTGGAATCAGGGTTGTACTGTATATTAGCAATTGTATTAGGTATTACCTGTGGTGTTAAAATCTGCTTTTCACCTTCAACTCTTGTCCCTTTTTGCCTATTATACTTATGTAGTGCTACCCCCTGTAGGAGCCACTAAGTGGATTGCCTGGATCTTTTTACCAGTTGTTTTCTTGCAGTAAACACACAGTTCCAATCACTCTTCAGGCTCATTAACCAGTCTAGGGGAATGCTTTTTATGATGCCTAAATAAGAACTTAGATAGAACTGTGAGGCAAGACCTTGCCTAAGAAAAATTGACTGAGCTCCACAGCACCAACTTAAGGGGATGTATCTTCCCCTGTGGACAATCCAAGCAAAGTCCTTTCACTAAGAATTAAATAAACCAAACTCTTCAAGACACCAGACCCTTGAGAGACTTTCACTTGTGGTAGCAGACTAGATCCTCAGACAACAGCCCCCCAGTCAGCTTCAGCAACTCTCAGTAAAGTAGGCCTCCAGGTAGCCCAACTGAAGCCTCGGCAACTCTCAAGCACATGGCAGAATTGCCTAGTGGGCTAGTAGCCCCCTGAGGCTGCGATCTTCTCCTTAGGGAAAAACACCAGGTGGCTCTCAGTCTCAGAATTGTTTTTACAGAGACCCAGTCACCATCTGGGCACCTCTCCCCAGGAATTTGCCATGGCCAGGGCTGTATAAATATTCAGCTGCTGATTAGACTTTTCCTTCCCACTGGAAAAATATATGGAATGTGGGACTTTAACGGTACTCAAAAACGTTTTTTACAAAAAATATCACTTTTATGTAAAATAATTTTTGCTTTATTTACATAAAACCACAATTACATCAAACAAGTTCTTTATGTCTCAATATACATTTTATTGTACTTCAATTTCCAACTGGTTTCGCCAAATTAGCTTCTTCAGGGAAATTAAGATGTATAATGTATGATAACTGAAGAAAGAAACATACATACGAAATAATTAGACATATTGTACATTACATAATGATGTGTCATCAATATAAAGGCCAGTAATTCAATGCAGAAAAAAAAGGGATAGGGGAGCCCATACCTGAAGCATGGAGTCCCATTTTATTGTAGAGCAGGCTGTGTGATGTGATACGGGCTTAGTTCCAAAGACTCAGCAAAGTCAAGCAACAAAATGGCCCCACCTGCTGAGTCTCCCGCAGAGGGGATATTTAGCCCCAAAAAGGACAAGATAAGAACTGCTTAAGAACACCTGTCAAAGAAATGGGTAATAGTGGGTATCTATGGGTATATAACCCTATTTCTCAACAATATATATGAAAATAATAAAAAAATAATATATTATTGCCAAGGCCATTATACTTACACATACAACCAATGTATCCCATATACCTAACGCGCCACAGGTGTCTCTAATGTCAAAGCTTGTGAAGGTGAACCTTAGGGAAAAAATCCACTATGCTGATGACAGCAAAAGAAAAGAAAAATTGCCATATAAATATGGACAAAAATATATGTGGCAGAGGTATGAAAACCACAAAATCCAAATGGGGATGAATGTTATTCTATGAAGATAAGTATATAGACATATAGCCCGCAGTAATACAAAAACAGTCCATAGAGCCTATAGGGAGAATCTTTACCTTTAACATTCAGAGATCGAGCACCTGCACGCAGGGAGTGTATGAAGACACTGAGGACAGACTGACTGGAGCTCTAATATATATATCCCCTCAATCCCGCCCACGTAGTGACGTCAGACCGGGATGCGGACGTGAAACTTGAAGGTCCGCACATGTGCACCATAAGTTCCCTTAAGCCTGCCGCAATGTTAATACTTTCACTCAGCTGGCACAGAGATGCCCAGCGAGGTGGAGAGGGCCGCCCACATTCCGCATCAGAGATGATGCTGAGACAGATGATACATTTATTGGAACACAGGTTGGGGATCCATGGAGGCAAATGAAGATCCTACAAGGAGAAGCGACATCCGAGATGAAGTCCGGGCCAAATAAAGAGGGAAAAACCTCCAAAATTCGGAACAGGACAAATTCAGAGCGCCTCAGGCATCCATACGGGGATCTTTTAACCACTTAAGCCCCGGAAGATTTTACCCCCATTCCGACCAGGGGGTATTTTGCGATTCGGCACTGCGTGACTTTAACGGACAATTGCGCGGTCATGCGACGCTGTACCTAAACGAATTTGGCGTCCTTTTTTTCCCACAAACAGAGCTTTCTTTTGGTGGTATTTGATCACCTGTGCGATTTTTTGATCACGCGCTATAAACAAAAAAAGAGCGTCAATTTTGCAAAAATAGCAATATTTTTCACATTTTTTTATATGAAATTCCCCCAAAAAAAATGTAAAAGTCAAAATTTTTTAACATTTTCGGCCAATTTGTTTTATGCTACCTATGTTTGGTAAAAAAAAAAAAAAAAACGCAAAAAGCGTATTTTGATTGGTTTGCGCAAAAGTTATCACGTTTACTAACAAAGGGAAAGATTTTTGTCATTTTTGTTGTTTTTTTTTAACGCGTAATGGCAGCGATCTGCGATTTTTTTTGCGGTACTGCGACATTGCGGCAGACAGATCGGACCCTTGACTGACGTTTTTGACACTTTTGGGGTTACCAGTGACATTTCTACAGTAATCAGTGCTATATATATGCACTGTTACTGTAAAAATACACTGGTAGTGAAGGGGTTAACTTTATTTGGGAGGGAGGGGCTGTGTGTGTCCCTAGGGGCGTGCTTTCTACTGTGATTGGCTGTGGCTTGAGCTGTAAGGACACTGATCAACGGATCTACATAGTAGATCCATGTGATCAGTGTCTTTACAGCGAGGAGAATGACAGGTGGCTTGTTTACACAAGCTGCCTGACATTCTCCCTCTCCCCCGCCGATCGGCGAGTGGCCGGCGGACATCGGGTCCGCTGGTCACACGCGCGGGGGGGTCCGTGACCACGCGGGAGCGCGCCTCCGGGGGCGCGCGCACGCTCCCTAGACCCTCACAAGCAAGCGACGTAGCCCTACGTTAGTTTGCCTGTGAGGGGCTGACCGCCGACGTAGATAGTCGTGCGGCGGTCGGCAAGTGGATAAAGAGTGGCGGGATAACAAATATTGCTGGAAAAAAAGCTGAGCACAGGAACAAAGCCCATGTGTATGAATGAATGTGTAATGATTACACATTCAGGGTGAGAATTAGATGAAACTCTGCATTGAAATAACATTAGCCAATACAATCAAAAGTGGCAAACAGTTACAGATATAAGTGAATGCATAATATTATTCATATGGGCACTAAGAATACAAATCAAAGCTACACAATGTAAACATACAGCATGTTTGGAACACATTAGTTGGATGATAAACAATGACATTCTACAAGGACACAAAAACAAATACAGTAAATGTTACATATTAAATGTATAACACTCAAATAAATAGCTAATTGAGAAAAACAGAGGAAGGGGAGACAGAAATGAAGAAAAGTTAGGACATAAACACATAAAATATAAAGACTGAAAAAAGAAGGGAAGATGTTGGGAATGGGGGCAGATGTATTGGAGCCTAACAAAAAGGCAAAAAGGGAGCATAAACTATAAAAACTTTTTTTAACTAAAACCCTCATTTAAACCCGGATACCTTGTGGCTTGGAGGGAATAAATCTATTCAGTTTCAATTTGAAGGAGTTTTTTTGTCAATGTCCCTACATCTCTCATGCATTGGAACATGGTTCAAGGCAGAAATCCCATATACCTGAGATTGAATTGATGATAGCTAATGGCTGTCTCCATTTCTTTTGCTTTGATTAACGCAATGTGATCCCTAATTCTGTTGAAAAAGGGTAGTTTGGTTTTTCCAACATAAAATGCGTTGCACTTGCATTTCATGATGTATATAACTCCTATCGTTTGACATGCAATTCTGAATTTGGGACTCCATATAGAGTTGTTTGGTAGCAAAATACTAGGACCTGTCAGGATCTGAGAACAATAATTACATTTTCCACAAGCATATGTTCCTTTTATGGTATTTCTACTGGGGATGGTTATCGAGTAGTGACTCTTCACGACTTTCACATGTCTTTTCACATGTCTTTCAAACATTAGTTTGTAGGTAATTTCTGGATATGATTTAATATATTTTTGGATTTTTGTATTGGAGGTTAACAGATACCAGTATTTATTATAGATAGCACAGACATTTTGATGTTGCCTATTATATCTTGTTATCTGGTACTTGATGATTTCTTTACATTTTGTGTTTTGTAAATAAGTGATGATCTAGTGTGATCATTAGCCCTGTCGTATGCCTTCTTAAGGCTGGTTTTACTATAGCCTATACTCAAAAGACATTTTTGCAGGGCATCAGCCTCCCTGCGAAAGACAGAGTCCAAAGTGCAATTATGTTTAAGTCTAAGAAATTGACTATAAGGAATGCTCTTTAATAAAGGAGCTGGATGGGAACTGGCGGCATGCAAAATTGTGTTCCCCGCAGAGGGTTTTCTATGCAATGTAGAACACTACTATCATCAATAAAAATTTCCACATCCAAACATGTTATTCTCTGCTGGAGATAATTAAATGTACCGTAATTTTTAAGTTATAGTCATTTGACTCTAGACTGTTTAGAAATGTAACAAGATCTGTTTTTGATCCTGCTTAAATTAAGAGAATATCATCAATATACCGATGCCATGACATTGTGTGGCTCAATAGTTCCCTATCCATATCCTCTGAGAACAGGTCACGCTCCCATCCCCCCATGTACAGGTTCGCATATGAGGGGGCACATTGTGCCCCCATTGTGACACCCTGTACCTGGAGGCAATGGGAGCATTTGTACATAAACACATTATGTGTCAAAACAAATTCCAACATCTGCATAACAAATTCATTATATATCCAAGACTCTTTACCACGTTCCTTAAGTTGCTCCCCTATAACTTCTAAGCCCCTCTGATAGGGAATTGAGTTATAGAGAGCTTCCACGTCTATAGCAACAAGCCAAGCATTGCTTGGAACATGTTTGCCATCAATGGTTTTTAATAGATCAATGGTATCCTTTACATATGAGAAAAGTGATTTGACATGAGGGTGAAGGTATTCATGTATCAAGCAACTAGCATTTTCAGTGAGAGAGCTACAGCCAGATATAATTAAACTACCCTGTGGGGAGGTCATGTTTTTGTGAATTTTTGGTAATGCGTACAGTGTTTGGGTCCTAGGGTTTAGATTATCCAAATATTTCAATGTGTTCTCATTAATAACACCCGCATTGAAGGCTTGCATTATAATTCATTTGGATTTAGTCTTACTTACTTGACTGTATAAAGGAGGCGGAAACAGGTCTATACCAATTCTTATTTTGAATGATGTTAAGACACATCTTTTCATAATCATTGCTATTTAATATGACTAGATTTCCACCCTTATCTGAGGGTTGGTTTAATGATAATATCATGATTATTTTCTAAGGATCTGATAGCTTGTCTATGTTTTAAAGAGATATTGTGAGAAGGTCCTGTTTTCCAATTGGTATTCTCAATGGCTTTGGTTACCTGGATAACAAAGGCCCAAATGTTTGGGTTACCCTGTAATACGGTAAATGATCTAGATTTAGGTTTGTAACTTTTAGGAGGTGCATACATAGGATTTGAGCAGGTAGGATTATCTGGGGGGTGACTTAATTGCTCCTCAGGATGACTTTCATCCCAGAGCTCCATCAAGTCCTGGAGTGCCCGCAGCTCTTCCAATGAAATATTTTGTAGAAGTGAATTATCATAAGTGGGGGTGTCTAGTTCATTGTGATCTTTATCATACAAAACCTTGTACATGAGTCTCCTTGCAAACAAGTGCAAATCTTTTATTAGTTCAAATCTATCCGCCTCCTGATCTGGGCAGGTGAGACCGAGTCGCAACACCTCAGACTCTCTGATAGATCATAGGCGGAGAGATTTATAATCGCATATTGTTCCCGATCCTCCTTGGTAGGGGGATCAGGCAAAATTACTTTGGGGGAAGGGAAGTGTCACGTACCTGATCCGAGGCCGAGATGCAGAGAGGGCTCCCCTTGCGGCTGAGTGCGGCACACCCCTGGGGTTGAGACAGAGGGTGTAGCGCCCACAGAAGCACTGGTTGCTGGCAGGGTCCTGATAGTAGACAGGCAGTCTCTAGCAGAGTGCTGAGCAGGAATACACCGGACAGTCCAAGGACGAACCAGGAACAACCAGGCAGTAGGTGTAAGACCGGCCGGGGGTCAAACACAGGAAGCTGCAACAGGTGCAAGCTAAAGGTATAGTAGGAAAGCCAGAAGCAGACAAGTCCGTGGGGAAGCCAAGATCAGGTACTGGAGGGCAGGTAGACAGGAAGTAAGTCCGTGAGCCAAGCCGAGATCAGATAACAGGAGAGCCAAACTGGAGCAGGGATGGTCAGACGAAGCCGAGGGTCCAAGCCAGGAGAGAGAGCAGACAGGTCAGGAACAAGCCGGGTCAAACTGGAATCCAGGAAGTAGCAATGCACAGGAAACAGGAAGAGCTGAAGACAATCCAGCAATCTGATGGGCTGAGCAGGGCCCTTTTATAGGCCAGTGAATTGGTCTATGGCCTGAGTCCATTGCGGCCATGGGAAGTACTGGCAAAGTTGCCAGTTTGCAGCACAGCCATTTCACTGACAATGAGTCTATGGCCTGAGTCCATTGCGGCCATTGGAAGTACTGGCAGAGTCGCCAGTTGCAGCATGGCTGTTTCTCTGACAGGAAGTGTGCTTGGCTGGTGTAGGAACAATCGATAAGCTCTTAGTGGGATTTATTTTGTGGGTCCCACAAAAGATAGGTGCTGTGTGTTTATCATTCACAGGGATCATCCTTCCCACTAACTTCCAGAACATTTCTGGAATAACCAGAGGGAAGCAGTCAATCTTGCAGCTACTGAGACATAGAACAGGCCATAACAATCAACACATCCACACTGATTATAGTAAGCCAAAACTAATAATGAAATGCAGCTCCTCTGCATACAGTGAGCCAAAACTAAATGTACCTAATTCTAGCACCTACCTAGGAGGGTGCTGCACTTTTAAATGGTCAAAAGTGGTTTAAAAACTCAAATCATTATGACCCCACGAATGTGGCCAGTCCCTGCTTTCATATTGGGTTGAGATCATGTGTAATCAGTTTTGCTGCACATTCTAATATTTTATCAGACCAAATAGTTTTAGTTTGTTAAAATATGGCTTTATCTAATATGTATTCTTTTAATTTTTTTTTTTCCCTATAGCATTTCTGTAGTGTAACTAGGTCAGTTATGTCTCAGCAATACAAATTGACAGTGTAAAAAAATATACTCTAAAATACAAAGACATAATTTTAAGCATTTGCGAAAAAGAAGCTTAGTTACTATAGTGATACAACCTGTAAAGATGGCTTGCAACTGTGATTTTGTCAGCATAAAGGCTTTTTTGTAGGTTTGTTGCACACGATTTGTGACATTTGATCAGTATGAATCATTATGTTTTTTCCCTATAAAATCAAATCATATAACATTCACAACTTTATCAATGATGCACAAAATATTAGACAGTAAAAACAACATACTATATGCTTTTATGTGTTTTTGTACAAACTAAAAGCATGCCATAGCCAAGTGATGCCATTGTGCCTCTATTTCCATTTGTGGCATTGTCATAATAGCCTATTTCGTAAAGTGCTCAGGTTTCATTTCATATATATCATAAATGAATCAAAAGAGCATGGCAACATTACTTTAATCTTACTTTGAGTAAAAAATTCTAGTATATCTTTTAGCATTTATATTTTACTGGATGTGTACATGCCTTTGTGATTGTTTGTTTGTTAGAGCTTAAAACGCCTGGTATACTGCAATGCAAACATGTCACCATCTTCAAACACTGTCATTTCAAATGCTTATGACACATCGTCTTTAATTGCCTATTCAGAAACCAGGGAACGACTTAATTATTCCACTTCTTATGGAAGTACATCACCATCACTTTATACAGTATATTTTTCTCTTTCTTTCACACTTCAAAAATATATATTTTTCAAGCAGTTAGGCTGGTTTTACACCTATGTATTGCAGCAACTCACAAAGTGTGAAACACGTATTTGTGCACTGCAGTGCCATTCACGTTTAATAGCATCCCAATGCAGCTGATTGCACTGCACTACAATACATGGTGGCAAAGAATAAGCTGTCCTGGGCTCTTTTCACTAAATTGTGCTGTGGTAATGTGCTGTAGTGTGATGCGATGCCTTAGGGCAGTGATGGCAAACCTTGGCACCCCAGATGTTTTGGAACTACATTTCCCATAATGCTCATTCGCTCTGCTGTGCAGGGGAGCATCATGGGAAATGTAGTTCCAAAACATCTGGGGTGCCAAGGTTTGCCATCATTGCCTTAGGGCCTGTCCACATTATTGCGCTGTAGTAAAGTACATGCGGTGCCATTCCGAATGGACTACAGAGCATTCCTGATCCTCAACAACTTCCTCCTCCTTCTGCTGATGATGTTCCTCCGACACTTCATCACCCTGCAAAAGTCGGGGAGGGGAAGGAGAGCACCAATGCTTGCATTACAGGTGTTTTTAACCTGTTGTGCCTTATACGTTCAAGAATATTTCCTGAACGAATTATAACAAGTTCTTTTTAATAGATTAATTTATTTTTAACAGCATATACCAATCATAGTGAATAAAGACTAAATGGGGAATATATATATATTTATTCGCTAGACATCTGGGTTCCTTTTTATATTTTATAGAACAAAAAGGCCATAAAAATTATAATAGGCCGAACCCAGAAGGTGGCCCTTCTTCCCATTGGTTGGGGTAAATACCCATTAAGTGGTTGAGTAGTTATGCAATACCTCTACTAACCACCATGTATGTCGGAGAGCAAAAATATGTGATAGAAATTACTACATTGATTTATAGTAATAATGAAAATCTGTCCATATTCTCATGTTGCAGGCATGGCCATCTGATATTTCTGTAATATCTCTTTGAAAGGTTAAATTATGGTAATGCTGTTTAAGGAGTATGCATACTAATACCATATATATATCTTAATTGAGAACAAATGATTTACCTATATATATTATCTAACTTGTGTGATATTTGGGGTGATAGCTCCAAGGGATCACGTGCACAAGCCGGGTAAACTTAAACTAAAATAAAAATAAAGTGGTTTATTTTCTTCCACCGGTTTGCTTCTATGGAGGCTTGCTGCTGGGACACAGTGGCTTGCATTAGTGCCTTGATAACCTCCTCCATGTCTTTTTAAAGTCACTTTTCAAATCGGCTTTTTCGGTTTAAATGCACTGCCTGCATCCAAAACACCAATTGTTATATTTGAGGTCATAGCTCCAAGGGATCACGTGCACAAGCTGGGTAAACTTAAAGAAAAAGTGGTTTATTTTCTTCCATAACAGAAATAAGGCTTCCAGGAGCAAACAGTTCAGAAAACAGGCATAACTTAAAAGTCCGCTTAACTTCAGCATAAATGGTAATTACAAGACAATACCGGCTTTTGGCAGGGGTTTACCCCAGGTATGTAGTCCCAAGCAGCAGCTTGTCTCCAGCCACCATGCAGCACACAAACACACTTGTTTCAGCAGCTCAGCCTCCAAGGTGTATGTCCAGCTCCTAATCTCCACACCCACTGACACTACTTCCTGTCTTTAAGAGCTGGGCTCTCTGGGAGACGGCTTAACCCTTGCCTTCCTGTGATCCCATACTTCCCTTAAAGGGACCACAGCCCAAATATTGGTGCAATGTAACACCCATCCAGGACCCAACCTCTATGACCTCCACATTCAAGGCATCCGTCTGTACTACAAATTCCTTGGAAAAATCTGGCGCTACTAGCACTGGATGCTCACACAATGCGGTTTTAAGCTTCTGAAAAGCTTCCACGTTATCATCACGGACTTTCTCCCTTTTGTCAAGTCTGTCAATGTGGCCGCAATAGTAGCAAAGTTGGGGACGAACCTTCGATAGTAACCGACTATGCCCAGAAAAGCCTTGACCTGTTTTTTTGTTAGGGGGTGGGGCCAGTTCTGGATGGCTTCTACCTTGTTCATCTGAGGCTTTACCAGTCCCCTACCCACAATGTACCCCAGGTACTTCGCTTCCTCCATCCCAACAGCTGACTTCTCTGGATTTACAGTAAACCCTGCTTTTTTCAAAGAGTCTAGGACTGCCTGGACCCGAGATAGATGGGACTCCCAATCAGTACTGAAAATGACGATGTCATACAGATATACCAAAGCGTATCGTCCATGGGGCTGTAATGTTTTGTTCATAGACCTTTGAAACGTGGCTGGGGTGGAGTGTAAACCAAACGGCATTCTTTTTTCTGCCAGTGGCCTTCTGGAGTGGAAAAAGCTGTTTTTTCCCTGGCTTCCTTGGTGAGGCGAATCTGCTAATCCTCTTTTGTAAGGTCCAGTGTGGTAATGTACCGGGCGGGACCCAACCTCTCAATTAATTTGTCTACCGGGGCATCGGATATGCGTCAAATTATGAGACTTCATTACGTTTTCTGAAATCATTGCAAAATTGCAGAGTGCTGTTGGGTTTTGGTACCAGAACGATAGGACTTGACCATTTACTCTGCGATTCCTCAACGATGTCAAGTTCCAGCATTCTTTTTACCTCTTCAGACACCGGTTTCCTATATGCTTCTGGGATGCGATAGGGCTTTAAGCGGATTTTTACATTGGGCTCTGTAACAATGTCATGCTCAATTATGTTGGTTAGACCTGGCAATCCTGAAAACTTTTCTTTATTTCTCTGCAGAAATTCTTTCACTTGTTGGCTTTGGGACTTAGTCAGGGTGGCAGCAACATGCACTAGCTCAACTCCTGCAGGGTCCTCTACAGTGACCCCTACTACAGCGGATACCTGATCTCGGTCTCTCCAGGGTTTTAGGAAATTCACGTGGTAGATTTGGTAGGGTTTCCTCTTCCCAGGATGATGTACCCTGTAATTCACATCACCAACTTTTTCTACCACATCAAATGGACCCTGCCACATGGCCAAGAATTTGCTTTCTACCGTGAGTATTAACACAGCTACCTGGAACGGTCTTATCCTGGTGGACCAGTTATACACCCTCCTCTGGGCATCCTGTGCCTTTTGGAGGGGTTCCCTTACCAACGGCATTACTTTTGCCACCCTCTCTCTCATTTGGGAAATATGCTCCACCACAGTTTTGTGTGGTGAGGACTCACTTTCCCTTGTTTCCTTCACCATATCCAGCAATCCGCAGGGTCTTCGCCCATACATTAGTTCAAATGGCGAAAAACCCGTGGAGGTCTGCGGAAACTCCCGGATGGCAAATAACAAGGCCGGGAGCAACATGTCCCAATCTTTGCCATCCCTCTGGACCACTCTTTTTAGCATGGACTTTAAGGTCTTATTAAACCTCTCAACAAGGCCATCTGTCTGCGGGTGATAGACGGACGTTCGCAACTGTTTGATCTGAAAGAGTTTGCAGAGGTCCTCCATCACCTTTGACATAAACGGGGTGCCATTATCCGTCAGCATCTCTTTGGGCAGCCCAGTGCGTGAAAACATATGAAACAACTCTCGGGCAATAGCCTTAGAGGTTGTTTTCCGTAATGGGACTGCCTCCGGATACCTGGTTGCGTAGTCTAATACTACTAATATATATTGGTGTCCCCTCTCAGATTTTACTAAAGGCCCCACCAGGTCCATAGCAATCCGCTCAAACGGCACCTCAATTATAGGCAAGGGAACTAAGGGGTTCCTATAGTGTGACACTGGGGCTGTTAACTGACAAGTGGGGCAGGAAGCACAGTATCTTTTTACCTCCGCCTTCATGCCTGGCCAGTAAAACCGGTCAGTTATTCTAGCCTCTGTTTTCTCCACCCCCAAGTGTCCGCCTAATGCATCATTGTGGGCTAAATCGAGGAGCCTTCGCCGATATGACTGGGGAACTAGCAACTGTTCAATAATTTCCCCTCGGCTTTCAGTCACTCGTTAGAGCAAATCCCCAAATAACGCAACATTTTTGTTCTGCCCCCGGTATTTGTGGGACACCATTCACCACTGAAATCTGTTCTCGGCATTGACTAAAGAGGGATCCTGCAACTGGGAGGAGCTAAATGCCCCCTTGGATATGTCCAGGTCTGGGTGCACTGGTCTTGGGGAAACCTCCCCTTCAGCCTCCCTAAGGGTAATCTGAAGTGGGGAGAGTTCCTCCTCATCCTACCCCAACATGACCTGTAACAGAGCGTCTCCCCCCCCCCCAGGGGTCAACTTGAGACCTGAAACATGAACATCATCAATAACCAACAGTTTTCTAGTATACCACTACCACCCCTAGGTGTTTCAAAGCTAATGGGGTGTGCTGTGGGCGGTTCTGGACCGGACCCCTGAGACTTTAGCCCTTCAGGCCCCACTGTCTCTATTTCTTTCGGCCATCCAGGGAGTCCCCTCTGCACTTGGTTCCATAGTTCAAGGAATAGTCGACAATCCCGCCCCACTATGATATTATGGATTAAGCTGTTTACCACCCCTACTTTCTGTGTCACTTAGGTGCAGCCATAAGAAACAGTCACAGGAACCAAGGGGTACTCCCTGGTATCCCCATGGATCGGGAGACTCTGCCCTGTCTTACTCACAGGGCCGAGTCTCCCGATCACTCTAGCGTGGACCAGTGTCACCATACTCCCGGAGTCCAGTAATGCCTTGGCAGGAACGTGGTTCACCCAAATCTTGCATTCAAACTGCTCTGCTGTTAGATGGGTGCTACATGCTAGTTGGGCATAGAAGGAGACTCTCCTGCCTACCCCACATTCCATGGGCTCCTCCTAAAGCGGGCACTGTGCCCGGGTATGTCCCCAGGATCAACAACGCCAACACTGTATGTCTCCCAATCAGTTGCCAGGGGCCGATCTCCGTGGATCTGGCGAAACTGAGGCAGGGTTGCAGGTTTCCAGGTCTGGTAGGGCTCCCCTCCTGGATGCTGCAGATGGCCGTCCTGCCCCTGATGTGGGTTCCCGTTGCTTGGCAGGTCCGAGCAGATCCTCCACCACGGTATACCTTTCAACCAACTCCACCAACCGGTCAAATGTTGCAGGGTCTCCATGGCTTACCCAGCGTTGAAGGTCATCCGGCAGGGACCGCAGGTGCCTGTCCATCACCACCCGTTCCAGCATTTGTGGGCCAGACAACGTTTCTGGCTGCAGCCATTTTTTGACCAGCTGCACCAGTTAATGCATCTGAGACCTCGGAGGGCGGTCAGGTTGGTATCTCCAGCGGTGCGCCCTTTGGACCCTAACAGCTGTAGTCACCCCTAGGCGGGCCAGGATCTCAGCCTTCAGCCGCTCATAGTATTTGATGTGTTCTGTCGGAAGATCAAAGTAAGCCTTTTGCGGGTCACCGGTAAGGAAGGGGGCAATGATGCCAGCCCATTGGTCACGGGGCAACCCCTCTCGCTCCGCTATCCTTTCAAAAGTAAACAAAGGCTTCTACATCATCATTTGGAGTCAGTTTCTTTAAAACATGGCTGGCTCTCACGGCTATTTGGTTGCCAGGGCCAACAGCTACTTGCTCTCGTCCTTGAGCAAGATGCTGCACTGCCTCCTTTAAGGCCGCCACCTGTGTTTGTGTAGCCTCCTGCTGGGTTGTAAGATGGGTGACCAGCAAGCGGGTAGTCTCCTGCTGAGCTGCTATAGCTTCCTCATGGCGACGGTTTGCTTCTATGGAGTCTTGCTGCTGGGACACAGTGGCTTCCATTAGTGCCTTGATAACCTCCTCCGGTTCTTTTTAAAGTAACTTTTCAAATCGGCTTTTTCGGTTTAAGTGCATTGCCCCACATCCAAAACACCAGTTGTGATATTTGGGGTGATAGCTCCAAGGGATCACATGCACAAGCTGGATAAACTTTAACAAGAAGTGGTTTATTTTCTTCCATAACAGAAATAAGGTTTCCAGCAGCAAACAGTTCAGAAAACATGCATAACTTAAAAGCCCGCTTAACTTCAGCATAAATGGTAATTACAAGACAATACCAGCTTTTGGCAGGGGTTTACCCCAGGTATGTAGTCCCAAGCAGCAGCTTGTCTCCAGCCACCATGCAACACACAAACACACTTGTTTCATCAGCTCAGCCTCCCAGGTGTATGTTCAGCTCCTACTTTCTGACACTACTTCCTGTATTTAAGAGCTGGTCTCTCTGGGAGACGGCTTAACCCTTGCCTTCCTGTGATCCCATACTTCCCTTAAAGGGACCACAGCCCAAATATTGGTGCAATGTAACACCCATCCAGCACCCAACCTCTATGACCTCCACATTTGATACACAATAACCTGGAATTATAATTGTTTGACACATGTGATGTATTCAATCAGAAGGTTATCTACTAGAGAATTATTATGCTAGTAAATAATATAATCATGACATGGTCTGGGATCTACAATCTAATTTAATCATTAACTACTATCTAACTGATATAATATAATTTTCAATGGAGAAATGTCCATATAACCATAATTTCCACATCCCCTCTTGGTATATGATGGAACAAGGAGGTTGTAGATGCTTATGATTATAATAAATTCATTTGAAATTATAGTTTGAATAACAGAATAGATTGTGTGATGCGCTGCCAGGTCGCAGGATACCTAGGCGCAAAAGTTGTGATATGGGTGCCACATCCCTGAGAATAGAAGTTTCCTCTCTTTTTCCAAACTTCTATAGTTTGAATAAGTCTAAGTTAATGATCAGAAAATGAAACAGAGACTTCCTTTCCATGGTTCCTCTGTTGTTTATCTTCCCATACTTGAAACAATGGTCTGTTAGTGTCAGAATAGAGGTACTCACCGAGGCCGAGATGCCGAGAGCGGTTCGCTGTGCGACTAAGCGCACTCCGCCCCTCTGGAGGTGATACAGAGGGTGGATGGCACAAAGAGGCACAAGCTACCAGCAGGCAGGATAGAGCTTGCGTGGAGGTCCTGTAGAACTGGAGCAGAGACTGATCAGGATCCAGCAGAAGAAGTAGAAAGTCCAGAACAGGCTGAGGGTCAAACACAGGTAAGTAGACAATTTAGGACACAGGCTGAGGGTCAAGGCACTGGAGACAGGAGGCAAGACTGGGTCACAAGCAGGAGGTCAAGGCACAGGAGACTGAAGATAAATCCGGGTTGCAGGCAGAGGGTCAAACACAGGAGACAAGAGCAAAGTCCGTAAAACAAGCCAAGGTCGGGTCCAGGAGAAGAGCAGAGTAGGTCAGGGTCAATCCGGGTCACAGCAGGTAAATGATAAAACAGGAAACAGGAACTCAGGTACAGGAAGCTGAAAGACAAACCAGCAATTCCTCTGAGCACTTGCTCAGCTTTTATAGGCAGCCAGGAAGTCATGTGGTGCGTGTCATGTGATGACCAGTCTGCAGCTGAAGGTTTCTCTGACAGTGCCCCCCACCGAGGGGCGGCCTCTGGATGCCCAAACTGGACATTAACTCCGGGTGATCCACATGAAAAGCTTGGATCAAGCGAGGGGCGTGTATGTTTCTTGAGGGTTCCCAAGAGTTGTTTTCAGGTGGGTACCCCTTCCACTTGATTAGGTATTGGAGAAGTCTACCCCTCTTCCTGCAGTTCAGTATGCTTCAACCTCAAATTCATTTTCTCCATCCACCTGGACCGGTGGAGGAGGCGGCTCCTCTCTTCCCGGGAAGGGGCTAGGAATCACTGGTTTTAGTAAGGATGCATGAAAAACCGAATGAATTCTGTAAGAGCTGGGTAAGGCCAATTCAAAGGCCACAGGGTTAACCATCCTCTTGATCCTGAACGGCCCTATGAACTTTGGGCCCAATTTCCGTGAGGGAAAAGGTAATCTGAGGTTAGCTGAAGATAACCAAACTTCCTCACCGACCTTGAAAACCGGGTTTTCCTTCCTTCCCCTGTTGTAGTACTTCTTATAGTCATCCTGGGCCTTCTGCATTGTTTCCTGAATCCTTTTAAAGTTCCGTTGGATGGAGGCTATTCGATCTTGGACAGCAGGAACAGATAATTCAGGGGTAGCGTTCGGAAGGAAAGAAGGGTGAAACCCAAAGTTAGACCAGAAGGGAGCGTTTGGTTGGTGGCTGAATGAACTGAATTATTATACGCAAACTCTGCGTAGGGTAGCAGAGAGGACCAGTCATCCTGGGAGCCGGAAGAAAAACAGCGGAGATACTGCTCCAGAGATTGGTTCGTTCTCTCTGTCTGGCCGTTGCTTTGAGGTGATACGCAGAGGAGAGACAGACCTTTATTTCTAGTGCTTTACAAAGTTCTTTCCAAAATTTGGAGGTGAATTGAACCCCTCTGTCAGAAACAACACTGTACTCCATGTAGCCTTATTATTTCTTTGATAAAAATTTTAGCTGTCTCCAAAGCAGAGGGGGTGCCCACCATGGGCAAGAAGTGTGCCATTTTGGAAAGGCGGTCGACAACGACCAGAATGGTGGTGAAACCTTCCGAGGGAGGAAGATCAACAATGAAGTCCATAGAAACTTCAGCCCATGGGCGTTCTGGAATGGGTAAAGTTCTAAGTAATCCCCAAGATTTGGTGTTAGCCACTTTACTGCGCTGGCAAGATATACAAGAGAGAACATAATTTTTACAGTCCTGCCTCCACCCAGGCCACCAAAAAGAACGTGCAACCAATTCTGAAGTCTTTTGAGTCCCAAAGTGACCAGCCAGTTTATGGTCATGAAGCAATTTTAACGTCAGGGGTCTAGCCTCCGGAGGGACAAAAATTCTTCCTTGGGACCAGAGCAAGTCATCTCGTTTCTCCAAGGAGGACACTTCTGGATCAGTACAATGGCTGGACGCCAACTTGATGGTGGTCATAAGATCAGTGTGTGTGAGCAGAAGGAAGTTTTGTGGAGATAAGATGGTGCTAGGTTCTGTTGACTGGGGAGATTCAGGGAACATCCGGGAGAGTGCGTCTGCTTTCCCATTCTTGAGGCCAGGTCTATAAGAAATATGAAAATTGAACCTAGAAAAGAAGAGGGCCCAGCGGGCTTGCCTGGGCCTTAAGCGTTTGGCTGTCCTGAGGTATTCTAGGTTTTTATGATCAGTGAAGATCATGAAGGAATGGGACGCACCCTCCAACAGATATCTCCACTCCTCCAGAGCAAACTTGATGGCCAACAGCTCCCGGTCTCCCACATCATAATTCCTTTCCGGGGAACTTAGTTTCTGAGATGCGAAAGCTACAGGATGAAGGAGAGCCTTGGGGCCCTGTCTCTGGGAGAGGATGGCTCCAGTGGCAGTTTCCGAGGCGTCTACCTCCAACACAAATGGCAGGGCTGGATCCGGATGCCGTAGGATTGGTGCAGAGGTGAACAGGGCTTTGAGTTTGGTAAAAGCTTCCTGGGCCTCTTGGGACCACTGAAAACGACTGTGTTGGCGGGTTAGTTGGGTGATGGGTGCAACAATGGACGAGAAGCCAACAATAAACCTCCGGTAAAAATTAGCAAATCCGATAAACCGCTGTACCCCCTTTTTGTCTACTGGAGCCGGCAACTCCTGAATTGCCTTGACCTTCTGGGGAGCCATTGCGACCCCGTTGGTAGAAATGATAAAGCCTAGGAATTGCACAACAGATTTTCGCATTTCTCTGCTTTAAGGTACAATTTGTGTCTCCTGAGAATTGCAAGGACTGTCTTTACGTGAACCTGGTGTAGCTCAATGGTGGCAGAAAAAATAAGAATGTCGTCCAGGTAAACAACTAGGAAATTGTCCAGATATTCTCGAAAAATGTCGTTTAACAGGTGCTGAAATGTGGCCGGGGCGTTACACAGCCCAAAGGGCATTACCAAATATTCATAATGTCCAAACCTGGACCTGAAGGCAGTCTTCCATTCATCTCCAGGCCTGATTCGGATGAGGTTATAGGCACCTCGCAGATCCAACTTAGAGAAGATTCGGGCGGACCGGAAACGCTGAAACAACTCTGGGATGAGTGGAAGAGGATAACGATTTTTTATCGTTATTTTGTTCAGTTCTCTATAGTCTATGCATGGTCTTAGGGAACCATCTTTCTTTTCCATAAAGAAGATGCCGGCTCCGGCCGGTGAAGAGGATGGACGAATGAAACCCTTATCCAAGTTTTCATCAATATAAGTCTTAAGAGCCGCTAGTTCAGTCTCTGATAGTGGAAAGATGCGGCCAAAGGGTATTTCAGAACCAGGTAGCAAATCAATGGGGCAGTCGTAAGACCGATGAGGGGGTAGGCAATCAGCTTTTTGTTTATCAAAGACATCTCTGAATTCAAGATATACCGGAGGGACGTGCTGGAGATTGTCAGGTGTAGGTGCTACGGTTAAACAGGCGGCCGGAGCTGGAGGAAGGCAATGCTGGGAACAGTAGGGAGAGGAGAAAGGGAGTGTAGCACGGCTTCTGCGGTAGCGGTGTGTTGAGGGTCGTCATATAGTTGAGACATACTCTCAAAGAAAAGGTCCAAAGAATTCAGAAGAGAGCTCCTCTGTTCCATCAGGCCGTGGGCCCAGGCCTGCGGCTCTTCGGTCAACAAGGAGATGACAAATCCCACCTTAACTACTTCGGACGAAAAAGTCCTGGGCTGAAGGGCTAAGTACAAGGAGCAGGCATTTTTGAAGGCCCGGAACTTTTTGCGATCGCCTGAAAAACGCTCCGGTGTGGGAACTCTGGGCTCAGGGGTAGCCATGATCACTGTGGGGCTTGATGCAGCTTGAGAAGAGGAGGCTCCGCTGGTGGGCGCAGGGGCTGCGGCTGTTGATGCGGGTGACCCTGAAAGTTGCTGGAGACGACCGTCAATTTGGGCATAGCCTTCCTGCAGTTTCTTAACCGCATCAGTGAGGGTTGTGACCTGCTGGCACAGGATCTCAAGAGGAGAACGCACTCTGTCGGCCTCTGACATGGCTGGTTTGTACTGTCAGAATAGAGGTACTCACCGAGGCCGAGATGCCGAGAGCGGTTCGCTGTGCGACTAAGCGCACTCCGCCCCTCTGGAGGTGATACAGAGGGTGGATGGCACAAAGAGGCACAAGCTACCAGCAGGCAGGATAGAGCTTGCGTGGAGGTCCTGTAGAACTGGAGCAGAGACTGATCAGGATCCAGCAGAAGAAGTAGAAAGTCCAGAACAGGCTGAGGGTCAAACACAGGTAAGTAGACAATTTAGGACACAGGCTGAGGGTCAAGGCACTGGAGACAGGAGGCAAGACTGGGTCACAAGCAGGAGGTCAAGGCACAGGAGACTGAAGATAAATCCGGGTTGCAGGCAGAGGGTCAAACACAGGAGACAAGAGCAAAGTCCGTAAAACAAGCCAAGGTCGGGTCCAGGAGAAGAGCAGAGTAGGTCAGGGTCAATCCGGGTCACAGCAAGTAAATGATCAAACAGGAAGCTGAAAGACAAACCAGCAATTCCTCTGAGCACTTGCTCAGCTTTTATAGGCAGCCAGGAAGTCATGTGGTGCGTGTCATGTGATGACCAGTCTGCAGCTGAAGGTTTCTCTGACAGTTAGCTAGGTAATCTATGATGTAGCTGTTCTTGTGAAACCTGTTAGGAGCTGCTATTGTATGGAAAACAACTCATGGCCAAGATGCAATGTTTTATGACTTCTTCAAATACATTCTCTTTTCAAGACCATAAAATATAGGTGTTATCTCCAGGTTTAGTGAACAATGGCTTACCACTTTTCAACAATGAACAATGGAAACTTGAAGCCAGAGTTTCCTTTTGAAGCTTATAGCGAAGGTCATGAATTAAACTTTGTCACTGGGGTTCATTGCAGTTCATAATTCTTCACATTCAATATGAAAAAATATGCCCATTTCTTACCATAGTCCTGACAAACCAGTGGGGACCACTGAGAGCTAATCATGCAAACCAGAAATGGCTAATTCCTCTCTTGAAACAAAGGAACCAGAGGGTTGTGCCCCTGAAACTGAGTAAATCAAACATGAGGCAGGGATTCAGCCATTACAGGGAGAACTAGGCAGAAAACTCCCCTCTACCTGCTAGAGGTATTTGGGGACTCCACTGTAAGTGTAGATTTTTGTGTTGTATCCAGGGTTGAGCTTTACAAATGCAAAAGCCCAGGGACTCAATCTAAACTCAATCTAAGCTCAGTTACTATAATTCCATACTTACCATATTATTCTGATTTCCCAATTTGTTTTATCCCTTTAAAAACACTGAAATGTGTTGCACTGAAATCCCAAGCAGTGTTCTCGGAACTGACCAGTTCTCTTCTGAGGAGGGGAAGGTGTTCTGTAGTCCAACATAGGGGAAAAAGGCAAGACTGACAACACTGCTTGGGAATTTATAACCGTTTTTAACCTTTATAGGAAAAATGGATCTGGCCACTTAAGCTGTACAGCAACATATTATATCTAATAGTGATTTACTGCTGGCGGCAATCAGCCAGCAATAGATTACTAGAGCGGTGATCTGATGCTGCAGGGAGACACTACACAAATCTTCAACAGCAGTGCCCCAGCCGCAATAGAAGTAAGTGCCCTTGTAACGTTATTGTATACCTGGAACACATGCATGAAAATTAACAATTTCTGTACTTTGTTCAGGCTACCTTTGTAGCATCCAGCAGTATCCTAGCATGGGCTCCTCCAGAGACTCCATAACTAGTGGGGCGGCAATGCACAAACTTTATCCATGGGAGTCCTGGGAGAGGTCAAATTTCTGTACTCTAACCTCATTCAGGGACTTGGTTTATTAGTAGCCTGCTGACCAATTAGGCATATACTATATGCAATATGTGTACTACACCGTGATGACAAATCCAGTTATAGTGACTAAAGGTTCCACTTTGTGGTGCAATTTTTTCTATTGTGGCATGCCGACCAACAGATTCATAACAGAGCAGCATTCATAGATTCCGTTTAGGAACGTATGCAGCCTGTATGTTATTCTGTTGGTCAGTACCTCCGGAGCGTATGTGTGGCCGGCTTTGTGTGTGTGAGTCATTGTTTCATGTTGATTGTCATGTTTGTTGTATATTTTCACCATTGATATCTCTATATTTTGTACACTGTTCCCCCAAAGGGGGCATTTTAGACACTGTGTCCTTTTGCTCTTCAATTAAGATTTTTTCTAATTAACACAGTTGGTGTGAGCATCCCTTAATGCAGCCGTTCTTACGGAGCTGTTCTATAGCCCCCATCCTTTTTTACAGAGGTCAAGTCTTGCCTGACAAGAACTCAGGGCCACCTTCCTTCAATCCCCTATTGGTGCAGAAAAAACAGAGTGTACATTTGGTTCTTCTAAAAAGGGTGTCAAACTTGCTATAAATGTAAATGGAATACCAGGCATACAAGTTAATGGCAGCACGAGCTTAAAAAAATAAGTTGCAAATGTATTTGGAGTAGAGAGACGTGCACCCACACCACTCATAAAATGGGGTCCTGGCATTTTTTGCAATAAGGAATGCTAACAATCTTACCTTCCATAAGGGAGCAGTCCTGACATTCTCTCCCAAGGGGGAGCTCACACTAAGATGACCTGGGACTACATTGTCTATATTGAAAAAGACCTGTCAGAGAAGAAGAGCCTATCCTATACACTGGGTTTATCAAACACCCTACACTCATCCTCTTGCTTACAATCCTTATATGTCCTATCACAAGTGAAACCCAAGGGACACAGAGCTGAATGGTTTAGACAGAGTTCCTCAACCCAAAAGGGCCTACTAACTCCATTACAACATATCATACAAGCTCAGAAGCCCTGAAGCTCTGGAGTGACCTGAAGCCCAGGAACTGATCATTTCTGCTCCTGGGCTTAGTGCTAAATGGCGGCCATCACTAACTGTCAGAGGTTTCAGCCTAGGTACTGGTAAGGACCCACTGGAGCCACTATATCTAGGTGACATTTAAAAGTGGTTCTGGAATCAATAACCGCTGTCTCTGTGCTATTTTAAAATGACATATGAAACACAGGGGATTGAAGAAAGCATTATGGTATATTCAATAAAATCATTTATATATTACAATAGACCACATGCTCATGTAAGATATAAATATAAAATATAGTTTGAAATATTATATACCAATTTCAAAGAATATCAATGTTGAATGATTGGTAAAACTGACAGATTTAGTAACCGTCTTCAAAAGCCATGCATTGTAAGTCACAGTCATAGAACTATTTTTTTTTTAAATTGAATCTAATTAAAGAAATATCATAGACGTAGGTATTGATTATTTTACGCATTACGCTCCTCTATCCTGTAGATATCAAAGGTCAGTTTCTGTGGAGTACAAGAATTGTGTATGAAATGAAAGCTTGCATAAAGATAGGAGATGAAAAGGGCTATACAAAATGTGTAAAATATATTGCATTAAATGATTCACGTCAGTAATGTGCTTTTACAGGGTATTATTTATACCATTTTCTTTGAGCCTTAGATCAAGACTTATAATTGAGAATAAATAGCTTTAAAATGAGGGTGTAGTGAAGAGCTCTATGACTGCATAGGCTGCAATATGAGCGTTTTCTTGCAATGTAATTTAAAGGGTAACTCTACTTTTGTGGGGAAAAAAATAGCAAAAAAGAAAAAACAATGTAGCGTATACAATTGCGTCACAAATCATATTGTGATTGAATGTTATTCAAAATTACCTTTCCTTTTCAATCTGCAGCTGTTGTAATTTTCTGAAAATGCAATGCAATATGGCTACCTGGAGGTATTCTGTACACAGAATGTGTAATGACCACACCCCAGAAACATAATTTCCTGCTTGTGTGATTGGCTCATCAATTTTCCAGTAAGTCTGCCTTAGAAACAAGTCAGATTTCTGGCATCCCCTGCAACAAAAATGTCATTTTTGGTGAGATACACCCAATAGGAACACGTCTAAAGGGATTCAGGCCCAGCAGGTTTCCTCATTAGAGCCCTGCAGCTGCCACAGCTGACAGATAATTATGAAAGCACTCCCATTTGACCCACTCAGCACAGAAGCACAGAGGAACAAACAATGATTTCTTCAGAATAATAAAAGGTAGGAATCTACAACAAAGTTTGTTAAAATCTTTACAATGTACAGAGAGCACCCAGATGGGAATGTTTTTTCTCAACAAAAGTGGAGTTATGCTTTAAATATATGTAGCACTACCCCCTTTGGGGGTTGCTGGTTAATGGGTGTTCCTCAGCACTACTATGACCCTGTGAACCATCCAGCCCACCTGACACTCTCGGATCCGACATTTTGTATATACAATGAAGAACACACTGACACAATACAAATGAATTTGACTTTTTACTTAGTGAATAAACGGATGACACTATGTCAGTGAATTATGATATCAAAGAACAATATTAAAGGCAACGTTCTATAGTCTGAAATGTGTATACTCTCTATGGAAATGAGACAATATTCAGATTCAGATTAAAGAAGGACCCTATGACACTCTGGGCCTGATTCATAGTACGGAGAATTGGCGTTTCGGCTGGATTTTGCGAACCGGTGAATTTTTAAGTCTGAAATTGGTATTCAAAGAACGGCGGGCGGAAAATAAAGCCAACTGTGAGATTCATTAAGATCAACTAATGTCAGGACTGGACTTAAAAACAGTCCAGGTAAAAGGTGGACTAATTTTTTCAAAATCACAAAATATGGCAGGAAAAAAATAAAAAATGTGTGGGAAAGATGTGTTATATGATTTTGAGCTAAACTGCTTTTAAACTGTGTGAAAATGTTAAGTAGAAAAAAAGATATTAATAAAAGTGTAAATTGCAAAAATAGCTCCAGAGTCAATTTCTGGCAGATAGCTCATGTGAGCATGCTCCATACCAAAAACTAGGCTGAAAATAACGTTTTTGAAAACGTTAGTGGGAGTTTTATTGAATTTGCGGCAAATACCGCCGCAAATTCGCGGTAAAACGGCGCTATTCCGGCGCTAATAAATTTTTTTTTTTTTTTTTTTTTAATTTTTTTTTTTTTTAATTTTTTTTTTTTTATTTTTTTTTTGCACATATCTATGTATGTCTATATATATATATGAATCACAAAAATAAATATATATATATATATATATATATATATAGATATATATGTGTGTATGTGTATATATATATGTATATATAGATACCCAAAAAATAATTATATGTGTATGTATATATATATATATATATATGTTTTTTATTTATTGATTTGCCTATGTGTATGTATGTATATATATATATATATATATGAAAAGGAACACTAACACGGCTCCTCCCCGAAAATTAAACATTGTATATGTGTGAAATTAATATATTTTTGGGTTGGTTAGATATAGAAAGTAACAATAATATATGTTTTTTTGCATATGTATATATATATATATGTATATATATATATATATATATATATATATATATATATGCAAAAACAATATATTATTGTTACTTCCTATATCTAACCAACCCCAAAAATATATTAATTTCACACATATACAATGTTTCATTTTTGGGGAGAAGCCGTATTAGTGTTGCTTGTCATATATAACAACATACAGTTGTAGGTAGTTCAGGGATTCGAACACCCAAATACACTGTTGCAAGGCAGCGGTGCTAACCACTTAACTACCTAAAGCTAATGACATTTTTTTCAAAGCATGTGTGATTTGTACTTTAAAAAAAAAATAATGATATATATATATATATATATTCTATTTAGACCCAATTCAAGCTCAAATAATTTTTATTTATTAAAATTTTTTGATGGACTAATTTAATCAAACTATATTAATTTTTAGAGCCCATTCACATTAGCGCGACTTGTCAGGCGACTTGTCAGCCTGACAAGTCGCGGTATGTCACGGTCCATTGAGTAGTACGGGACCCGTTCTAATAGGAGCGACACAAGTCACTCCGACTTAGAAAAAGGGTCCTGTACTACTTTGGGGCGACCTCGGAGCGACTTGCATAGACTTCCAGTATGTGAAGTCTCTGCAAGTCGCGGTGCACAGCGGTGCACGCGACTTCACAGGTCACCCCCCGAAGTCGTGTCGCCTCAATGTGAATGGGCTCTTAAGGTGCCAGTGCATGTATGCTTGGTATAAAGATAACAAGAAACAAAAAAAAAAAAAAAAAAACCTCAGAGACCACAATTCCCAAATAATTAACCTAGTTTAGTAAAACTGTATATAATCAACAAATTTTTAAAAATAATCCTGCATGCTGGAAATTATATATAGGTGTTTAAAACATTTATTTCTGTGAAAAATTAGTATTTTAAACTTAAATTGATAGGCTAAGAAACTATCAGTGGCATATATTATGAAATAAATGTAACAAAGTGATTATGTTTGTGTAAATTGTGTTTTGCAAAAATGTTGCAAATATGTATTGAGCTTGAGCTTGATTAAATAAACTGACCAAAATATCCAAGTGGTTAGCACAGCTGCCATGCAACAATGTATTTGGGTGTTCAAATCCCTGAACTACCTACAACTGTCTGTTGTTATATATGACAAGCAACACCCCGAAAATAAAACATTGTATATGTGTGAAATTATTATATTTGTTGAGTGGGGAGCCATATTAGTGTTGCTTCCTATATAGAGCCACATTACACTCTGAAAAATAGCAGTGTTTGAGCTTGCAAATCTGAGAATTTGCAAATTGATTGAACATATGCAGTGCAACCCCAGAACTCAGAATTCAACAACCCAAAAAAAGATATGTAGATATATATATAAAAAAATTACTACATCAAGTCAACACACATAGGAAATGCTTTCAGTAATCTCAGAATGAGCACAAAGTGGCTTTTTCATTTAGACTAATGGGCCATACACACTATAAGATTTTCTGAAGATTTTTTCCTTTAGATTTACCAAAACCAGATAATATGAGGTCAAACCTAAACACTTTCAATTTGTATGCAATCTGGCAGGCCCTTGCACTACATAGAAAAGGTAAATCTGAAGGAAAAAGTCTTCAGAAAACCTTATAGTGTGTATGGCCATACATGATCCAATTTTCTTACAATTTTCTGTCCAATTTTCTTGAAATTTACCTTCAAGTATGTAGTACAAAGGCCTGCCTAATTGGATAAGTGAAAGTGTTGTTTAGCTTTGACATCACATTATGTGGTTTGTGGTTAATCTATCAGAAAATTGTACAACAAAAATTGAACATGTATGGCCATACACACTATAAGATTTTCCGTAGACTTTTTCCTTCAGATTTACCTTTTCTATGTAGTGCAAGGGCCTGCCAGATTGCATACAAATTGAAAGTGTTTAGGTTTGACCTCATATTATCTGGTTTTGGTAAATCTAAAGGAAAAAGTCTTCAGAAAATCTTAAGCCCCGTACACACGTACTGATCGTCGGCCGAACGATCGGCTGTCTTTTGTCCAGGGCTGTCCTGTCTGTTGAAAACTGCAAAAGACTGCACACGAATT
>NC_138769.1:176631313-177056313 GCF_965119305.1 Pelophylax lessonae | reverse complement strand
TGGGAACAGGCTGCGCTTTGCCATCTCAGGATGTCCGACCGACCTCCACTTTCTCCCTCTCAGCAATACTGTACAAGCATCAACAGTACAGCGATCAGCATCCGCTCCACTGAGGCTGGGTGGGCGAGTCAGGCCTCGTGCATTAGGCCGCAACTGCAGTCAGTGACGCACTCTCAGCAGGCTGATGTGCACTCAATGGGTCCCGGGAGCAAGAGAGCTCTCAAGCTGTGGAGCAGATGGTTTTATATCTTACCCCATGATCCTCCGATCCCCTATTGCTTCATGGGAGGATAGTTCCCCCAACGATCCAGACAATGATCAGCTCTCTGTCAGAAACAACACCTCCCACAATCCCATTCTTCCATTTCCTGTGAGAGGACGATCTTCTCCAAGAGCAGTCTTAAAGGGGCACAGGAACAATTCCAACAACAAGGATAAGTCTATATACTGTGTGTATGTGTGTATATATATATATATATATATATATATATATATATTGTAATACAGGGGCCGCCGTTAGCTCAGGGGCAGATGCGTTTTTCCAGTGATTTACTGTCAGTCAGAACTTTGGTTTAAGGGCATGGCAGCCCATTTTTATTAAAGGATTAAGGAAAGTCCACAACATATAGTTTCCCATGCAGGGGTTCTTCTCAAGTCAAAATATAGTAAACCAAAAATGCTAGCCAAACTGGCTCTCAAGCTCTCACTCAGTTTCTCAGTAGAAGTACCTCTGCTCTTTTCGCTGGTCCCCAGACCCGAAGCTAGCAACATCAATCTGGCCTTAGTCCTCAGGCCATCACCTGTCTATCGCATACACACGTGCTCTGGCTGCCATCTGCAGCCTCTGACTCCTAGAGACCTCCTGTCTCTCTTGGCCGGAGCAGTCTCCAACTGGGAGCCCTCCTGACTCCTGGGCCAGATCTCCTGTCTGCCCGGGTGCAGCTGTCTCGAACTGGGAGCCCTCAGTGCTAATCCTGGGAATAATATGAATCCAGCCCATGGGTGTGTAACCAAAACCAGGCGTAGATGGCTAACACACACAGTGACCCGTGGTCGCCTCTCTACAGTATATATTGGTAGTCTAGTCCCAGCTACATATACATAAATAAAATGCATTTATGGTGAATAAACAACAGATGCCCTCCTAGGCATCACAGACTCTCAGACATTATAGGGGTGTACTCACTTTTGTTGCCAACCGTTTAGACATTAATGGCTGTGTGTTGAGTTATTTTGAGGGGACAACAAATTTACACTGTTATACAAACTGTACACTCACTACTTTACATTGTAGCAAAGTGTAAATTCCAGGGGCGGACTGACAACTCCAGGGGCCCCCAGGCAATAAGAGATAATGGGCCCCCTGTGTCCCCACTCACACTCAAGCCACACCCATACAAAGCCCCGCCTACATCTTGCACTGCCCACATTAATTTTGTTCGTCACAGAATTTCTCTACACTATGTTCAAAATAAATGTTTATTATAGAAAAATAAAAAGAAAAATAAACTTACATTAAAAAAGTGCAACAAATGTCTTCTTAGCTGAACAGTTTAATAAAAAAAGATACAAAAAATAAAAAGCTCTGACCAGCATGTTACAAAATGATGGCCCTAGAATTGCTCTCACTCCGACGTTCCCGACGATACCATACATACAGTATCTCACAAAAGTGAGTACACCCCTCACATTTTTGTAAATATTTTATTATATCTTTTCATGTGACAACACTGAAGAAATTACACTTTGGTACAATGTAAAGTAGTGAGTGTACAGCTTGTATAACAGTGTAAATTTGCTGTCCCCTCAAAATAACTCAACACACAGCCATTATTGTCTAAACCGCTGGCAACAAGAGTGAGTACACCCCTAAGTGACAATGTCCAAATTAGGCCCAATTAGCCATTTTTCCTCCCCGGTGTCATGTGACTCGTTAGTGCTACAAGGTCTCAGGTGTGAATGGGGAGCAGGTGTGTTAAATTTGGTGTTATCGGTCTCACTCTATCAAAAGAATTGTTGCTCTACATAAAGATAAGACAAATGTCCCCTGTGCTCAAATGTTACATGTAGGCCAAAGAGGCATTGGCTATACCGTTAGCATCTGAAGTCTTACTGCCCTCTCAGGATAATAGGTATCCACACAAACTGAAAGCAAAAAAACAAGAGAAGGGCGCACCGACCTAGTGCAATACCATAAAATATTTATTGACAAATTGTTAAAACCACATCATGCATTCTACTCACAAGAGTATGCTATGTAAAAGCGAAAACCAAGAAAGTTCCTTCAGCTGTCCAGAGACCACAGGACCGTGATGCTTAGTAATGACAGGCAAACTTGAAGGTGTCCATAGGGCTAACGCGTTTCGAGGGAGAACCCTCTTCCTCAGAGCCATCATGAAGTGATGAGTGTTTCTTGCCTACAGTCAAGCATGGTGGTGGGAGTGTCATGGTCTGGGGCTGCAGTATTTCAACATGATAATCACCCCAAACATACCTCCAAGACAACCACTGCCTTGCTAAAGAAGCTGAGGGTAAAGGTGATGGACTGGCTAAGCATGTCTCCAGACCTAAACCCTATTGAGCATCTGTGGGGCATCCTCAAACAGAAGGTGGAGGAGCGCAAGGTCTCCAACATCCACCAGCTCCCTGATGTTGTCATGGAGGAATGGAAGAGGACTCCAATGACAACCTGTGAAGCTATGGTGAACTGCATGTCCAAGAGGGTTAAGGCAGTGCTGGAAAATAATGGTGGCCACACAAAATATTGACACTTTGTCCCAGTATGGACATTTCAACTTAGGGGTGTACTCACTTTTGTTGCCAGCGGTTTAGACATTAATGGCTGTGTGTTGAGTTATTTTGAGGGGACAGCAAATTTACACTCTTATACAAGCTGTACACTCACTACTTTACATTGTAGCAAAGTGTAATTTCTTCAGTGTTGTCACATGAAAAGATATAATAAAATATTTACAAAAATGTGAGGGGTGTACTCACTGTTGTGAGATACTGTATGTCCTGCCATTATTGCTTACATACGTGTGTCCTACATAACACCCTACCTGGATGTGCTTTACAATAATTTTTTAACAATAATTTTTATTTACTTTATATAATTTTCACTGGCCACCAATGTAAGGGGGCCATTCCTCCCATCGACCACCATTGTAAGGGGCATTCTTCCTACTGACCACCAATGTAAGGAGCATTTTCTTCACTGACCAACAATAAAAAGGGACATTCTTCCCAGTGACCACCAATATAAGGAACATTCTTCTCACTGACCACCAATGTAAGGAGACATTTTTCTCAGTGACCCCCAATGTAAGGGACATTATTCCCACAGATCACCAAAGTAAGGAGACAATCTTCTCACTAACCACCAATGTAAGGAGACCATCTTCTCACTGACCACCAATACAATATATATTCTTCTCATTGACCACCAATGTAATGAACATTCTTCCTACTGACCACTAATGTATGGAGACATTCTTGTCACTGACCACCAATGTAAGGTGCATTCTTCATACTGACCACCAATGTAAGGGACATTCTTCCCACTGATCACCAATGTAAGGAGTATTCTTCCCGCCAAAGTGTACAGATTTCAGTATTATGGGAAAAGCACTCAGTGTACAGATATAAGTGTTATATATAGGGAATATAACTCAATAAGTGCTATTCCCTATACAGTATATAACACTGATCTCTGTAAACTGAATGCTAGTACCTATAACACTGATATGTACTACAATGAGTGCTTTTCCTTATCCACTGCTCAAAAAAATTAAAGGAACACTGAAAACACAACAGATCTCAAAAATATCATGCTGGATATCTATACTGATATGGACTGGGTAATGTGTTAGGAATCATACTGGTATGGACTAGGTAATGTGTTAGGATCTATACTGGTATGGACTGGGTAATGTGTCAGGATCTATACTGGTATGGACTGGGTAATGTGTCAGGATCTATACTGGTGTGGACTGGGGAATGTGTTAGGAAGGAAGGGATGCCACATCGTTTGATGGAAATGAAAATTATCACCCTACAGAGGGCTGAATTCAAAGACATCCCGAAAATCAAAGTGACAAAATTATGCAGCAGGCTAGTCCATTTTGCTGAAATTTTCTTGCAGCAACTTGCAATGGTCCTCAATAGTTTGTATGGCACCCAGGTGTTTGTATGCATGCCTGACAACATCGGGGTATGCTCCTAATGAGACGACGGATGGTGTCCTGGAGTATTTCCTCCCAGATCTGGACCGGGGTATCACTGAGCTCTTGAACAGACTGAGGTGCAACCTGGCGTTGTCGGATGGACCGAAACATAATGTCCCAGAGGTGTTCTATTGGATTTAGGTCAGGCGAACCTGGGGGCCATTCAATGGTATCAATTCCTTCATCCTCCAGGAACTGGCTGCATACTTATGCCATGTGAGGCTGGGAATTGTCATGCACCAGGAGGAACCCAGGAATCACTGCACCAGCGTAGGGTCTGACAATGGGTCCAAGGATTTCATCCTGATATCTAATAGCAGTCAGGGTGCCATTGTTTAGCCTGTAGAGGTTTGTGCCTCTCTCAATGGATATGCCTTCCCTGACCATCACTGACCCATCACCAAACCGGTAATGATGAGCGATGTTACAAGCAACATAACGTTCTCCACGGCTTATCCGGACCCTTCCATGTCTGTCACATGTGCTCAGGGATAACCTGCTCTCATCTGTGAAAAGCACAGGGTGCCAGTGGCAGACCTGCCAATTCTGGTGTTCAATGGCAAATGCCAATTGAGCTCCACGGTGCCGGGCAGTGAGCACAGGGCCCACTAGAGGATGTCGGGCCCTCAGGCCACCCTCATGAAATCTGTGTTTGTTTGGTCAGAGACATTCACACCAGTGTAAAGTGCAAAGAGAGGGTGTAAACGGCGCTACCTTTGTGCAATTAAAAGAGATAAAGTGCATACATTCAATGTTAAAGAATTATAAAAAGGGAGTGTCCCATAAAATTGAAAAAATATATGTGCTATATATCAAGTGGGTTCAGGTCATAAAAGATCAAGATATCCTAGTCTGTGATAAAATAAAACCCAAAAGGTGCTGAAGTGCAATAAATAAATTTAATACCATAGACAGTGTTTTTATTGTGATGTACAAATAATAAAAATCAATCCAGTGTAGAAATAAAATCAGATGTTAGTGATATTTCGGGCACTGTTTATTGCTGAAAATGCACCATGCCCGCAGAAAAACAAATCAGTGAAGTGAAAGTGATAAAGGTTACCGGGGAAAAAATCCCTAAAAATAAAAAGGAAATAATGAAATGAAAATGCCAGCTGCAATCACCCGTGTGACCACTAGGTGTCGCGCTGTAAATACAACCTGCCCTGCACGGAAGCTTTAGGCAAGGATGGATCTCCAGGGGTCCCTCTCCACGGTCAAAGCACCAGTTGGCGTGTTTCCATATGGAGAGAAAGAAGAGGGGAGCCTCATGAAGTATCAGATCGTATAAATAAAGAAGAAACGTAGCATCCACTCACTGTGTGAAACCGTGATAGCTGCCTCGGATCAGTAGTACTCGCCAGGAAGCTTCCGCGTTCCACGGCGGTGGAATCTCAAAACCGGAAGTGACGCTGTGACGCAATGGACCCGCCCTACGCGTTTCGTCATCGACGTCTGCTGGAGCGGCAGACGTCGGCTGGATGACGAAACGCGTAGGGCGGGTCCATTGCGTCACAGCGTCACTTCCGGTTTTGAGATTCCACCGCCGTGGAACGCGGAAGCTTCCTGGCGAGTACTACTGATCCGAGGCAGCTATCACGGTTTCACACAGTGAGTGGATGCTACGTTTCTTCTTTATTTATACGATCTGATACTTCATGAGGCTCCCCTCTTCTTTCTCTCCATATGGAAACACGCCAACTGGTGCTTTGACCGTGGAGGGGGACCCCTGGAGATCCATCCTTGCCTAAAGCTTCCGTGCAGGGCAGGTTGTATTTACAGCGCGACACCTAGTGGTCACACGGGTGATTGCAGCTGGCATTTTCATTTCATTATTTCCTTTTTATTTTTAGGGATTTTTTCCCCGGTAACCTTTATCACTTTCACTTCACTGATTTGTTTTTCTGCGGGCATGGTGCATTTTCAGCAATAAACAGTGCCCGAAATATCACTAACATCTGATTTTATTTCTACACTGGATTGATTTTTATTATTTGTACATCACAATAAAAACACTGTCTATGGTATTAAATTTATTTATTGCACTTCAGCACCTTTTGGGTTTTATTTTATCACAGACTAGGATATCTTGATCTTTTATGACCTGAACCCACTTGATATATAGCACATATATTTTTTCAATTTTATGGGACACTCCCTTTTTATAATTCTTTAACATTGAATGTATGCACTTTATCTCTTTTAATTGCACAAAGGTAGCGCCGTTTACAACCTCTCTTTGCACTTTACACATATCCTGACCCTTTTTGGGGTTTGGTTGTTGGCTGCTTACACCTGTCAGTCTCTCACGCTTCACCGCACACTCCATAGCGCTGGTCATCTCTTGCCTTTACATTCACACCAGTGGCTTGCTGGAGGTCATTTTGTAGGGCTCTGGCAGTGCTCATCCTGTTCCTCCTTGCACAAAGGAGCAGATAACGGTCCTGCTGATTGGTTAACCGGTTGCCGACCGCCGCACGACTATATACTGCGGCGGTCAGCCCCGGCCAGGCAGAGTGACGTATCGGTACGTCACTCGCCTGTCACTGACTTGCGAGCCTATAGCGAGCGGGCGCGCGCCCGCCGAGGCGCGCGCCCGCCGCGGCTCGTTCACAGGCAAGTCAGTGCGTGTGACCGGCGGACTCGATGTCCGCCGGCCACACTACGATCGCTCCTGTGAAGGGAGAAAGACAGAGCAGCTTGTGTAAACAAGCTGCCTGTCAGTTCTCCCTGTGTAAAAGTAAAGATCTGACCGTTCTACTATGTAGAACGGTTGATCTTTGCTTTTACACCAATAGCAATGTCCCTACACAGTAGAAAGCACGCCCCTAGGACACACTTAACCCCTCCCTTCCCAATAAAGTTAACCCCTTCCCTGCCAGTGTCATTTTTGCAGTAACAGTGCATATGTATAGCACTGATTACTGCAGTAATGTCACTGGTAACCCCAAAAGTGTCAAAAATGTCAGTCAAGGGTCCGATCTGTCCGCCGCAATGTCGCAGTACCGAAAAAAAAATCGCAGATCGCCGCCATTACGCGTTAAAAAAAAAAACACCAAAAATGACAAAAATCTTTCTCTTTGTTAGTAAACGCGATAACTTTTGCGCAAACCAATCAAAATACGCTTTTTGCGATTTTTTTTACCAAACATAGGTAGCATAAAACAAATTGGCCGAAAAATGTTAAAAAATTTTGATTTTTACTTTTTTTTTTGGGGAATTTCATATAAAAAAATGTGAAAAATATTGTTATTTTTGCAAAATTTACGCTCTTTTTTTGTTTATAGCGCGTGATCAAAAAATCGCACAGGTGATCAAATACCACCAAAAGAAAGCTCTGTTTGTGGGAAAAAAAGGACGTCAAATTTGTTTAGGTACAGCGTCGCACGACCGCGCAATTGTCCGTTAAAGTCACGCAGTAAAAAATCGCAAAAAAACCCCTGGTCCTTTAGCAGCCAAATCCTCCGGGGCTTAAGTGGTTAAGGACCTTCTACAGCCCTGTCCAGCTCTCCTAGAATAACTGCCTGGCTCCTGGAATCTCCTCCATGCTCCTGAGACTGTGCTGTGGGACACAGCAGACCTTCTGGCAATGGCACATATCGATGAGCAATCCTGGAGGAGTTGGACTGCCTGTGCAACCTCTATAGGGTCCAGGTATCGTCTCATGCTACCAGTAGTGGCACTGACCCTAGCCAAATGCAAAACTAGTGAAAAACAGTCAGAAAAGATGAGTAGGGAAAAAAATGTCAGTGGCCTCCACCTGTAAAACCATTCCTGTTTTGGAGGTTGTCTCTTTGTTGCCCATCTAGTGCACCTGTTATTAATTTCATTAACACCAAAGCAGCTGAAACTGATTAACAACCCCCTCTGCTACTTAACTGAACAGATCAATATCCCAGGAGTTTGATTGATACTATACTCTGATTAAAAAGTGTTTCTTTAATTTTTTTGAGCAGTGTGTAAAACATCGGTATCTGTACATGAGTGGCACTGGGCAAGAAGGAACACTCATTCAGCCTGGCTGGTAATTATAGATACACACTAAACTGTGTGATCAGGGCAGCCATCAGAAATTTTGAGGGCCCTTACACAGCTTTAGGCCTGTCTCTGGCCATTACCCCAAATCCACCCACTGGCCAGAGGTGTACACAACATTTGCAGTTTGGGGGCGGTAAAACCCCATATTTGATCCCTATTTTAACCACACCCTCTTTAACTGCAGTGCCCAGGAGTGTACACATGTTGCAGCTGCAGCAGGAATTAGACACACTGTCACACAGGTGTAGCGCCTGCCAAGTGTGACTTATTCAAGTGAATAGGGCCACTCTGCAAAGGCCCTGCAAATGTGTGCAATGCATGCAGTTGATGCATGCTAGCGTTGAACCCAAAGGGGTAAAGCAGTTGGTGAGGAGGTGATAAAATGCCTCCTCACCACCTCCTTTACCCCCTTGGTCACTGTGCTGCACAAGGTTGCAGAGCGCTTGCAGAGCAGCCCCACTCACTGAAATGGGTCACGCTTTGCAGGTACACCTGTTAAGTGTGACAGGGTGAATAATTCCTGCTGCAGCATGTGTACACCGCTGGCCACTGCAGTTAAAGGGGATGCGGTTGGGGGGGGGGTAAAAAGAGGGCTCAACTATGGGGTTTTACCGACCCCAAACTGCAAATGTAATAAAGTCCTTACCGTCCTGAGCACCTTGTCATAGTTACTTTTTAGGGGGCCCCTGGGGAAACCGTGGGTGGAGGACTGAGGGATGATGTGGGAGGAGGAGTGAGGGACTCCATGGGAGGAAGACTGAGAGATCCAGCATCTTTGAATTTAGGTGGGGGGGGAGAGGATAGGGTAAGAGGACCTGTGAGCAGTTGCCCAGTAAGTCTTCCCCACACAACTCCATGTATCAGCAAGTCCCAGGATCTTCCCTTACTCATCTTGTTCTCCATGTCTCCCTACAGGTAGCGAAAGGGGAGGTCCGACTCCCAGCAATAATTGACTCTGGGGCATGTAGTTGCTTCATGGATGTAACCCTTGCTAAGGACTTCTGGATTCCTATTCAGACTAAAGAACTTAAACTCAAGGTCCAGTTGGCCGACGGTACCACTCCTCGATCCGGGCCTGTTACTCACGAGACGATACCTATTCTTACCATTACTGACTCTGGCCATCAAGAGTTCCTGAAGTTTGATATTTTATGTTCCCCCATGTTCCCCATAATTCTGGGGATACCATGGTTGCAGGCACACAACCCGCAGATAGACTGGATCCGAAGGGAGATCTCCTTTGGGTCCCCCTTCTGCCTTCAGCACTGTCTGATGCCCAAACCTGTGTCTCCTTCCAGTTGCCTGACCGTCCAGCCAGTCTCCGACTCCAGCCAGGACGTTCCTCCAGTTTACCATGATTTCCTGGACGTCTTTGACAAAAAGAAGGCCGATATACTACCACCTCATCGCCCCTACGACTGCCCTATCGAGCTATTACCTGGTGCAGAAGTTCCCTTTGGAAGGATTTTTCCACTTTCAGAGACTGAGCTTGAGGTGTTGCGCCAGTACATTGATGAAAACCTAAAAAAGGGATTCATCCGCCCCTCATCTTCTCCAGCTGGCGCCGGAATTTTCTTCGTAGAAAAGAAAGATCATACCCTCAGACCCTGTGTGGATTACAGAGAGCTCAATAAAATCACAATTAAAAACCGGTACCCTCTTCCGCTTGTTCCTGAGCTCTTTCAGAGGTTCCGTACCGCCCGGTTCTTTACTAAATTGGACTTGCGCGGTGCCTACAACCTAGTACGCATTCGCGAGGGCGATGAATGGAAAACAGCCTTTCGAACACATTTGGGCATTTTGAGTACCTGGTTATGCCTTTTGGTCTATGTAATGCTCCAGCTACCTTTCAGCACTTCGTGAATAATATCTTTAGAGAATACCTGGATAACTTCATGATTGTGTACCTGGACGACATTCTTGTCTTCTCCCCTACCCTGGAACTACATAGAATCCATGTCAAGAAAGTGCTGTCCACACTAAGGGTACACGGACTCTATGCAAAAGCAGAGAAGTGTTCCTTTGAAAAGACTTCTATACAATTTTTGGGTCTGATCATTTCCATTGATGGGGTAGCCATGGACCCCCAGAAGGTATCTGCCATCCTGGAGTGGCCAGCTCCCACGGACAAAAAGGGCATTCAGAGGTTCGTAGGGTTTGCGAATTTCTATCGGAGGTTCTTTAAGGACTTTTCTGGCATTATCGCCCCGATTACCCAGCAAACCCGCCAACACTGCCGCTTCCAGTGGTCCCAAGAGGCTCAAGAGGCTTTTGATAAATTAAAGGCGTTATTTACTTCTGCCCCTGTCCTGCAGCATCCCGACCCTGCCCTGCCCTACGTACTGGAGGTTGATGCATCTGAAGTCGCCACAGGGGCCGTCCTATCTCAACGTCTGGGCCCTAAAGCACTATTGCATCCAGTGGCTTTCTTCTCCCGAAAGCTCTCTCAGCCGGAAAGGAACTATGATGTTGGGGATCGGGAACTGCTGGCCATCAAAGTCGCTCTGGAGGAGTGGAGATATCTCCTAGAGGGTGCAGCGCACCCAATTATGATATTCACCGACCATAAGAACTTGGAGTATCTCAGATCTGCCAAGCGCTTGAGACCACGACAGGCCAGGTGGGCCTTGTTTTTCTCAAGATTTAATTTTCACCTCACCTATCGCCCAGGATCCAAGAATGGTAAAGCGGATGCTCTGTCACGAATGTTCCCTGAGACCCCAAATACTGCCACCCCCAGCACCATTCTGTCTCCCCAGAACTTTCTTCTTATCCAGCCTGATCTAAGGGCCACCCTGGAACAGGTTTCTGCCCGGTGCCCTGAGTCCGAAATCCCCACACTTAGAAGGTAGGAAGGTCTTTTGTGGCACGGGGATAAGATTTTTGTACCCGAGGGAGCCAGAGTCCAGGTTCTTAAAACGTTCAACGACCACCAGCTGGCAGGACATTTTGGGGTCCGCAAGACATTAGAACTGATCCAACGTTCCTATTGGTGGCCCAACCTTAGACAGGACTGCAAAGACTATGTAAGTACTTGTACGACCTGTACCCGAAGTAAAGGAAGTCTCACGCAGACTTGGGGCTTGCTAAGACCTCTGCCTGTTCCGGACCAGCCTTGGAGGATGTTGTCTATGGACTTTATTGTAGAACTGCCCCCTTCTGAAGGTTTTTCCACTATCCTGGTAGTAGTAGACCGCTTATCAAAGATGGCACACTTCCTGCCTATGGTGGGCACTCCCTCAGCCATGGACACAGCACATATCTTCATCAAGGAGATTGTAAGGCTACATGGCGTACCAAACAGTATTGTCTCGGACAGGGGGGTACAATTCACCTCTCGATTCTGGAGGGCCCTCTGCAAGGCTTTGGATATCAAGATTTGCCTATCTTCTGCCTATCACCCCCAGAGCAATGGCCAAACGGAGAGAACAAATCAAACATTGGAACAATACCTTCTTTGTTTTTCTTCCTTCTCACAGGATAATTGGGTGGCCTTACTGCCCTGCGCAGAGTTTGCTTACAATAACTCTATTCATGCTACCACCAACCAATCCCCATTCTGGGCCAATTACGGCTTTCACCCCTCTTTTTTACCCAACTCTGTACCAGAAGCAACGGTACCCGCGGTTCAGGATAGATTAACCTTTATCCAAGAGAACTACCTAACCCTCCAGACAACCATGCGTAAAGCGCAGGAAGATTATAAGAGGTCATATGACAAGAAGAGAAAGGAGAATCCAGCCTTGAAAGTGGGGGATGAAATGTGGCTCTCCACGGCAAACCTCAAACTACCCTGCCCATCACGGAAGTTGGGTCCAAGGTACATTGGCCCTTTCAAAATCAAGAAGGAAATCAACCCTGTAGCCTTCGAACTTTCCTTACCGGATTCCTACAGGATCCATCCTGTTTTTCATATCTCCTTGCTCAAGTCTGCCTCTTCTGGCCCTTTCTCAGGAAGGGGTGATCCACCTCCACCTCCCATCTCAGTGGGTGAGGAATTTGAGTATGAGGTAGAGGCCATCCTAGACTGCCGAAAGAGGGGAAGACAGGTCCAATACCTGATTAAGTGGAAAGGGTATTCACCTGAGGAAAGTTCATGGGAGCCTGCAAATAACGTTCATGCCCCCAAACTTCTTAGAGAATTTTTCAACAAGCATCCTGAGAAGCAGGCCCAATTGGGCATCCGGAGGCTGCCCTTTGGGGGGGGGGGGCACTGTCAGGGAACTTCCCACAAGAGAGCTGGATCTTCCGCCCACACTAATGCAGCGACGCCCAGTGGCCTATTTAAACCAGCCTGCTCCAGCCATTAGTTGCTGGATGATCTTCAGCTTCCTGTTTCCTGAGTTCCTGTTCCTGTTTACTTGGATTACCTGTTACTGACCCGGCTTATCTCCACTGTCTTGTCTCTCCTCCTGGCTCCGACCATCGGCTTGTTTACCCACTCTGCTTCAGTCTGCTGTTCCCGTGTGTGACCCCCGGCTTGCTCCTACGGACTCCTCTACTGCTTGATGAACTGTGTTTGACCCCTTGGCTTGATCTTGACCTCGCTCTTGTCGCACGCCTGGCTACCTTCTCCAGTCACCTTCAAGGCATCCTGCATTTCAGCACGCACTACGTGTCTACAACCACCGCAGTCACCTCTTCACCGGAGCTTGCCGCAGCTGGCGACCCCTGTTCCTTTGGGCACAGCATTCCCTGTCTCCACCTCCAGGGGTGCCTTGCACTTAGCCACAAGGGAAGCCCTCTCAGCACCTCGGCCTCTGATCAGGTACGTGATATGCATTCAACTGAGCTACTACTGCGGCAGCCCGGGGATCAGATGTGCCCAGGTGCCCATACAAAAAGACGCCCCTGCCGGGCCCCAACTGACCGCGGGCCCTCGGCACTGTCCGAGTGCCCGAATGGTCAGTCCGCCCCTGGTCATTTCTTCAGTGTTGTCACATGAAAAGATATAATAAAATATTTACAAAAATGTAAGGGGTGTACTCACTCTTGTGAGATACTTTAAAAGCTTTTTGGAGAGGAGGCATTTGAAGTCTTCTCAAGTTGGGTTTTTTAAGATGCCTAGCATGTTTGGGACTTCATAACCGGCAAACTTTAAAAAGCTTGTAGCGACTATTTGCAAACTTTCAAACTGAAGGCAAATCTGACTTATTAAAATATACAGCATTCCTAAAATCCACAAAACAACGAAAATGTTCACAAAGACTGATATCCTTTCATTAGCTAGTAAAAGTGCATATGTAAATTGTGCAGTTTGAGTAATTAAAGTGACACTAAACTTTGGTTTTAAAAAAAGAAAATTCTATTCAACCATGTTTTTTAACTCAAAAGGTTTATTCTAATGCTTATGTCCCCTCCAATCCTTTGAATTCCTTTTTAATGCTGTGATCCAACTTTCTGCTACAGGGCGGCTACGTTCCTTCTCCATGGTCTCACTGTATGTAGACCATAGCCAACCTCCCTTGCTCACTCCCTAGATGGACTGATGACTCTCTTGCTCACTCCCCCAATGGACTGAGGACTATGGACTATGAATTAAAGGATGTGTAGTGGCCATAGAGCAGTGCCCATGGTCTTAACTAATGTGCACTGCTCATTCCAAACAAACGAAAGTGAACGGGGAAAGTAAAGATTTTGCAGTTCACGGGGGATGTTAAATGGAGGCAGAAAAACACAGTAGCAAACAATTTTCAAAACTAACTTACAGGGCTGTTAAGTAATTGATGAGTATATAATATTTGTTAATGAAAATTATATAATTTAGTGTTACTTACATGGTTAGAAGCCAAAGTAACAAAAGGGCTGCCTTTGTGGCTCTAGTCTGAACATCTCTGGATATGGTGGCAGGGCGTGTAAGGCAGAAAGTAGCATGGGTGCTAGGGATCCTAGTTGTTGATAGTTGCCCATGAAGGTGGTCAGGAAGGTCTGTATCTAGGCAGCAGACAGGAGTCTTAGAGGAGTCCCGAGGGGGATCTGCACCTGGCTGTCCATAAACCCATTGAGGGATGATGCAGAGCAGGACCGTAGGGCAGGTCTGGAAGACAGTGGTGTTGAGGTCCAGGTCTACCTGAGGTCATGCACAGGTAAATAGAATAAAGTTGCTGTCTGAAGCCAAGGCAAGGTCACATAAAGGTAAGCAACAAGGAATGGATGAGGGAGATGTAATCTGGAGACGAGTTGAGGTTATGCACAAGTGAGCAGTTCAGGGGGAGACAGTAGAGATGTCAGGAGAGCGGCTTGGCGTGGCAGCAAATGTAGACGGACGCATGGTCTACTAGCTCCGCCAAACATGCGTGCATTAATCCTTTGGGCACCTACCATACTCCTCTTCCTGCCGTGCTACCTACACCAGGCGACAGCTGAGTTCTAGGGCTACCCGGTGATACCTCTCCCCACCTCCGGTGACATGTAAACCGTGGATCTACCTCCCGCTCGGCCTCAAACAGCATGGGGCAAGATGGCGCCATTCCCCTGCGGCCGGCCAAGGAGAAATATAAAGAGGCGTCTCCAAAGTTCTTTGCCAAGCTGCAGGCACGGGAGGCTCTTTCACCGCACAATACTCAAGGAGACCATAGTGGCAATCAATCTGAGGCTGATGACACTGTACCACTGGAAGACTCCTCTGCCTCCTTACCCTCGTGGGACACAGTGAGTACACCGTCTACTAATTTGGCCGGCCGTGCAGAACAGGCCCAGAGCCTGGATAGATCGGAACCCACTTTGAGGGACATTCTAGTGGCTTTCACCACTTGTAACTCCTCCATTACAGAGCTTGCATCAGGGGTTAAGGGGATGACGACAGAAGCTACTTTCACCTGCCAAGATATGCAACAGTTGGGGGATTGTACAACATCGCTGGAGGGGTGCCTGAGTACCTTAGAACCTTAGAAGACAATTGTGTGCCTTTGCAGTGTGATGTACATTATCAGCAAGTTCTCACCACTAAACATGCAGCTTGCCTTGATGACATGGAGAACTGGCTGCAGCGAAACAATGTTAAAGGGATAGGCATCCCAGAAAAAAAGTGAGGGGAAAAACCCAGTCTTATTTAACGAACAATGGCTAATTTTTGTGTTTGGAAGAGAGTAGAGACTCCTTTTCACCAATGTTCTCGGTGGAAAGGGCCCATAGGGTCTCTCCCAGACCTCTACCACCAGGCAATTTTCAAAGATTATTCCTCTTTAAGATGCTCAACTACAAAGATTGTGATGCGATCCTTTCCAAAGCCAGGTCTATGAGGGATGCTCTAGTGGTTGGCACAATTCCCTGAGGTGAAAAAACGCCTTAGGGTCTGGAGTTACTATATGCTATACTGTATCCTGCTCGTCTACGTGTGGTTGCTAAAGAAGAAGCATACTTCTTTGAAAAACCCTCCTTTGTTTCCCAATGGCTGGACAGAGAGTAACGATCATTTCGGGAATATGCTGTGAGACGCAGGCAAGCTACATGAGCGGGTTATATCTAGCATTCTCAAGTCTCAACCACCTACTGTAATGCCTTATTTGCTGTTTTGCTATGTCTAGATCACACGGGATGATTAGCTGGAATGTGAGAGGGTTGGGTAACAGAGTGAAAAAAACTGTCTGTTTTGCACATGACTAAACATCTAGACTCTTCTGTAGTGTGTTTACAGGAGACCCATTTTTGCTCAGATCAAAGCACCATTCTCTACCAGATTGTTCAGCCATCAATTTCACTCTACATACTCTGCCTATTCATGGGGGTAAGCACAGTAATTTACCAAAATGTCCCGTTTTCATGTACACTGTTGGTTTCTGACCCATATGGTCATTATATATTTTTATTATGCAACCTGGATGGACTGGAATGTGTACTAGTCAATATATAAATCCCTTCTCTACAGAATTACTTAATACCCTGGCAAACTTTTTGGCCCATCATCCAAACATCCCAGTATATGTCACGGGGGATTTTAATAATTATCTGGATGCCACCCTTGACACATTCTTTGTCTCATCCTATGGTCAGGGACCAATAGAAAGTCAGACACCCTTCGCTAAACTTTTGGCAGAGATGGGATTGAGGGATGTTTGGCGTACACATAACTTGCAGTCCAAGGTTTTCTCCAGTCACTCTGCCTCACACAAGAGCCTCTCCAGAATTGATCTTGGTCTTTGTAACGAGAAAATCCTTCCCCTGATTTCTTCATCTCATTATGAGTCGAGGACCATCTCCGACCATTCCCCCCTCTGTGCCCGCATTGTAACATTGGGCGTTTCAAAACAGACGTACTGGAAAATTAACCCTTTCTGATTATCATTATTCCCAGATCCTGACCCCCATACCAAAACTGTTGTCCACCTTTATCAAATTTAACAAAGGCCTGACTTCCTCAGGAACTTTCTGGGATGCGTTAAAGGCTTTTTTACAAGGTCAATTTATAAAAACAATCTCCTCCATTAAGACCGAGACCGGATCCTGGGAGCAGTTGCTAATGTGGGAAGTCAAAAAAGCTGACGCCGCTTTTGTGGATCTCCCATCCTCTCATACTGAGAGGACATGGGTAGAAGCCCACTAGCCAAACAGGTGGTGTTGAACAAAGCCGAAAATAAACGTTTTTTTATTGCAACAAAAGTTCTCTGAGGAAGTGGAGAACACAGGACATGTGTTGGCGATGCTAGTAAAATCCCACAGAGGTTCGTCCCCGATTACTTCAATCACTAACATTTCGGGTCTAGTGGTTTCCTACTCATTCAGAAATACGACCTTTCAGGATTTCTATGTTGATTTATATTCTCACCTACACCGGAAGCCATTCAGTCCTTCCTAAAAGAGAGTGGAATAACACAACTTTCACGATCCGATAGAGACATGCTGAATGCGCCTTTGACTATTGATGAATTGCTTGATGCTTTGTCCCTCTCTCCACCCGGCAAATTTTCGGGTGCAGACGGGTTGCCGGCAGAGGTGTATAAGGAATACGCCGAGACCCTCTTACCACAATTATGTTTTCTTAGAAGCTTTGGAATTGGGACGCCTTCCCCCATCTATGAATGAGGCAGTTATTATTCTTTTACCTAAACCTGGCAAAGACTGCCTGTTACCAGACTCATATCGACCCATTGTAACGCTCCTGCGTTTTATGTATGATGTGGATTTACAGCTGCAGAAATATTCCACTTCAGTAGTCATGTAGAGAAACGCTGAGACACCAATCCCAACTCCCAAGACTCATCATGTGTGGATGATCTCAATTCAGCATACAAATATACACACTCAATAAGAAGTTCCTGGAGTGATCTATGTATATAGTAGTATAGAGGTGATAGGCTGAAGAGACAGGTTGAGTAGAGACGATAGGTGACAGACACTTGAGAGGAATGTTCTTGAGAATGAGATAGTAACAGGTGGGATGCAGATAGGTTAGCAATCATGTATGGTAGTAGATGATAGGATAGCAGATGACATACAGGAGAGACTAACCCAGTGCAAGAGCAGATGATAGTAGGCTCAAGAGCTAGCAATCTAGATAGTGCAGATGTAGTAACAGTCCTTAGTATGCAGAGCTAGACAGTGTAAGCTTTAGTATGAAGGTTATTGAGGTTTCCCCTGTGGGGTACTTATCACTAGTAGCAATGTAGCAGAGGAGAGGTTCGACAAGAGCGGATGATCCGGTAGCGGGATACAGGGATCAGCGCACCGTGGTTCCGACAGCGAGGTATGCTTGCAAGCATGAGAGCTTCAAGACAGGTTAGCATCAAGGCACAAAGCAGGTTGAACTAACACATGTGAGTGAAAGCTGGTGATTTAAATAGCTGTTCAGTCCGGCGCCTCATGATGATGTCAGCACTCTTAAAGGGAAACACACCTATATGTGCTTCATCTATCTAGGTAGATGGAAAGCACCCGGAAATGATGTGATAGGAGGCACTGAGAGTGCCAGAACCTTACAGTACCCCCCCCCCCGTAAGGCCGGCTCCGGAAGGCCTCTAAGGCTGGTTGTCGATATAAGAATCGGAAAAAGCTGGTTGCCAATGTGAGAATCGGAAAAGACTGGTTGCCGATATGAGAATCGGATAACACTGGTTGCCGATACGAGAATCGGATAATACTGGTTGCCGATACGAGAATCGGATAAGACTGGTTGCCGATACGAGAATTGGATAAGACTGGTTGCCGATACGAGCATCGGATAATACTGGTTGCCGATACGAGAATCGGATAAGACTGGTTGCCGATGCGAGAATCGGATAAGACTGGTTGCCGATGCGAGAATCGGATAAGACTGGTTGCCGATGCGAGAATCGGATAAGACTGGTTGCCGATATGAAAATCGGAGAAAAAAAACAAAAAACTGGTTGCCGATATGAGAATCGGATAAGACTGGTTGCCGATGCGAGAATCGGATCAGGTTGGTAACCGATCTGAGAATCGGATCAGGTTGGTAACCGATGTGAGAATCGGATCACTTGTTGCCAATATGAGAATCGGATCAGGTTGGTAACCGATGTGAGATTCGGATCACTTGTTGCCGATATGAGAATCGGATCAGGTTGGTAACCTATCTGAGAATCGGATCACTTGTTGCCGATATGAAAATCGGATCAGGTTGGTAACCGATGTGAGAATCGGATCACTTGTTGCCGATATGAAAATCAGATCAGGTTGGTAACCGATGTGAGAATCGGATCACTTGTTGCCGATATGAGAATCGGATCAGGTTGGTAACCGATGCGAGAATCGGATCACTTGTTGCCGATACGAGAATCGGATCAGGTTGGTAACCGATGTGAGAATCGGATCACTTGTTGCCGATATGAAAATCGGATCAGGTTGGTAACCGATCTGAGAATCGGATCACTTGTTGCCGATATGAAAATCGGATCAGGTTGGTAGCCGATCTGAGAATTGGATCACTTGTTGCCGATATGAAAATCGGATCAGGTTGGTAACCGATGCGAGAATCGGATCACGTGTTGCCGATATGAAAATCGGATCAGGTTGGTAACCGATGTGAGAATCGGATCACTTGTTGCCGATATGAGAATCGGATCAGGTTGGTAACCGATCTGAGAATCGGATAGGACTTGTTGCCGATACGATAATCGGATCAGGTTGGTAACCGATGTGAGAATCGGATCACTTGTTGCCGATATGAGAATCGGATCAGGTTGGTAACCGATGTGAGAATCGGATCACTTGTTAGGGTGTCTGCTACATGAACCCCTCACTAGAATCGGACGCATAACCATCCAAAGTAGTCCTAGCAACCAATGCTTCTTCAAACATCCTCAGATCCTTCCTACATACCACCGTGCCATTAGAAGCGCGTACGCAGTCAGGTGCAAGAATCTCAATGTTTTCATTGGAAGCTAGAAATGTGCTTGCAAAAATAGCAGTATCTATACCAACATCTGCCAATTTCTGGGTGTCCTTTTCTGATATAGAACGGGGACAGGGCTGGCAACAGCCTTGGTAATTTCCAGGCTGTTTTTCAGGGAAGACAGTTCGGATTCGCCTGACCTCCATTGGGAGAGCCTTAGGCCTATGGGGTCGGGTTGGGCAGGATGTAATGAAATGTCCCCCTTCTCCACAATAAAAACAAAGGCCACAGATTCTCCTGTGATCTTTTTTTTTTTTTAAGGACAACTTGTACGGCACCAATCTCCATAGGCTCCTCATCCATCTCTGTAGGATCAGGGTTCAAATGAGATGTGTCAGAGTGACAAGGCTGACTGTTTAAGGCAGGCTTGGACCATGACCAGGCAGGATCACCATATTCATTTGGATTCCTTTTTTCCCTAGGTAGCCGGGGTCTGCGGTTACCTGGAGCAGGTTTAGGAGTAGATTTTTGGGAGGGGAGACACTGGGAGTGCATCGCAATTGCAAATGATTCCCAATTGTCTAGGATCTGACTTTTTTCTTGCAGTTTCTGGTATGCCCACGTTTTCATTTTGCCAGAAAGCAAATTAATGGCAGCATGCACTTTAATAAAGTCATTATGATAGGTCCTAGGCTTAAGGATAAATAGGAGCTCACAATCCATACGAAAAAAAAGAAAAGAGGAACGGGAACCATCAAACCTGTCTGGTAGAAGGACAAGAGGTTCTGGGGGTTGAGCAGCAGTAGGCTGTGTCAGTCTGGCCACCTGCTGCGTCAGAGCCTGATTGTCTTCTTTTAATTCAGTAAGTGCGTGTATTAACGCAGTTACTTGTTGTGTTAACTGTGTCACCTGAGTGGTCATTTCTGCTGAATCCATTTTATCTGGTTCGTTCAATCTGTAACGCTCCTGCGTTTTATGTATGATGTGGATTCACAGCTGCAGAAATATTCCACTTCAGTAGTCATGTAGAGAAACGCTGAGACACCAATCCCAACTCCCAAGACTCATCATGTGTGGATGATCTCAATTCAGCATACAAATATACACACTCAATAAGAAGTTCCTGGAGTGATCTATGTATATAGTAGTATAGAGGTGATAGGCTGAAGAGACAGGTTGAGTAGAGACGATAGGTGACAGACACTTGAGAGGAATGTTCTTGAGAATGAGATAGTAACAGGTGGGATGCAGATAGGTTAGCAATCATGTATGGTAGTAGATGATAGGATAGCAGATGACATACAGGAGAGACTAACCCAGTGCAAGAGCAGATGATAGTAGGCTCAAGAGCTAGCAATCTAGATAGTGCAGATGTAGTAACAGTCCTTAGTATGCAGAGCTAGACAGTGTAAGCTTTAGTATGAAGGTTATTGAGGTTTCCCCTGTGGGGTACTTATCACTAGTAGCAATGTAGCAGAGGAGAGGTTCGACAAGAGCGGATGATCCGGTAGCGGGATACAGGGATCAGCGCAGCGTGGTTCCGACAGCGAGGTATGCTTGCAAGCATGAGAGCTTCAAGACAGGTTAGCATCAAGGCACAAAGCAGGTTGATCGAGCACATGTGAGTGAAAGCTGGTGATTTAAATAGCTGTTCAGTCCGGCGCCTCATGATGATGTCAGCACTCTTAAAGGGAAACACACCTATATGTGCTTCATCTATCTAGGTAGATGGAAAGCACCCGCAAATTATGTGATAGGAGGCACTGAGAGTGCCAGAACCTTACACCCATCTTGCTGTTAACAACCAATGTCAAGCTTTTAGCTAGAGCCCTTGCTACACGTCTGGCGAGAGTAATTTCTAAGCTCATCCATAGGGTACAAGGCAGGGTATCCATTGCCACCCCTGCTATTTGCACTTGCCCTTGAACCATTGGCAGTGACAATTAGATCTTCCCCAGCTGTTTTAGGCTTCTTTAGAGGTAGCAGGGAGGACAAAATCTTGCTATATGCGGATGACACACTCTACCTGGGCGACACCGATGCCTCCCTTACAAATGTCATTTTCCTTATAAAATACTTTGGTTCCCTGTCTGGATTCTCCATTAATTGGAGCAAGTCAGTCATTCTCTCCTTGGATGAGCTGCATGCCCCTCTCTCAGACTGCGCAAGTTCTCTTAAACTGGTCACGTCATTCAAATATTTAGGAGTCCTTATCGCTCCCGATCCAACTAAATATCTGGAACTGAATTTTTTTCCCTTTGTTCAAAAAATTTCAAACTAAATGTAATTCCTGGGTCAAATTGCCACTTTCGGGCTTAGGTAGAGTGAACTTAATTAAAATGGTTTGGACTCCACAACTATTGTTTATCCTGCACAATTCCCCTCAATGGGTATCTCGGAGGTGGTTTATATACATATAATCTTTATTTAGATCCCTTATTTGGAAGAAGAAGGTTACCAGAATATGCCTTTTCACTTTACAGTATAGTAAGGATCAGGGGGGACTAGCGGTACCAAATACTAGATTGTACTTTGTGGCCCCCCAACTCCAACAGAGTTGGGGGAGCTTCTGATCCGAGTCGGGCAGTTCTGCTTCCTGATGAATTACATTTTACAGCACTGTCTTACCTAGAGGCCGGATTCCCTACTTTCTCAGGTTCAGAACCCACAATACTCCTATTCAAAAAGCTTTGGGCATTCCATAGGAGAAGCTTAAAGCTGTCTGGTTTTCTTCTGGAAACCCCTATATAGTGCAATCCCACTTATGCAGAATTAGATAAATTGGTGGGCTTTAAAACATGGGAGACGCTGGGTGTCGGGTACATGTCTCAATTATTCCGTCAAGATGTATTAAAATCGTTCTCAGAGCTGCAGTCTGTATTTGAGATACCACAGCATCAGTTTTACAAATATCTGCAACTACAACATGCACTGCAGGCTCAACAGCAGCACTCTCACCTAGTGTTGTCTAAACACCCACTCCTAAATACTGCATTCACTGAACCTAGCAAAAAAGGAATGATCTCCCTAATTTATTCTACTCTGACAACAACAATACAAGACTCATCCACCTTACCGTACAGGCGAGGTTGAGAACGGGACTTGGGTGCTATTGATGATGTGACATGGAAGACTTATCTACAATCCATTCCATCCGTCTCGCCTTCACATAAACTGTCACAACTTTTTCTATTGCACAGGGCATATCCGACTTCATCGCAGTTTTATCATTGGACGGGAGAAGAGATTTTCCTATATGTCCGAAATGTTGTAGCTAAGGGAGAACGCCTATACACTTGTTGTGGTGATGTCCTAAGCTCTTCCGATACTGGAGGGGAGTGACTGATACATCCCTAGAGTATATATGATCAAGGTCCCATTGGATCCCATAGTTTGTTTATTTGGAGTAATAGACAAAGAGCTTTTCCACCTTCCAGTGAATATCGCTGTAATACGACTATCTATACCTTGCCAGAAAACAAATAGCCAGACTTTGGCTGTCCTTAAACATCCCCTCTGCGAAACATTGGATCGAACAGGTTAATCGGACACTTATCTGTGAAAAGTTAACTTATCAGCATAGAAACGCTAACAGAAAATTTAGCTTGATTTGGCAGGCATGGCTGGTCACCCCTGGAATAGGTATGGAGGTACATCTTCTAACAAGTTATCCTATGTAAAGGAGTTAAAACTTAGTAAATTATGATATTGTGCAAGGTATTTGGAGAATTCTTGTCTTCATGGGAAAGTATAATCTTCCATTGTGCATTGGCCAGTTGGCCATTGTTTTCTCTTTCCTCATTAAAAAAAAAAAAAGAGATACCAATTCTACTGCTGTTAGAGTCTGGTGCCAAGATGTACTCCCACACTGGGTATATGTTCTACTACTCTTGTACACCTATCTATTGTGGATCTTTGATCTAGTGGGTGAAGTGTTTCATCTGTTTCTGTAAGCACTATATTCTTCTTTTATATTATGGTTTCCCCTTGCTGTATGTGTAACCATTTGTTGTATATTTTGTTCTTTGGCACAATAAACATTTCTTTTGATTAAAAAAAAAGAGAGGTCAGGAGGCAAGTCGGGATCATACACAATAAACATAGTTGTGCACAGCCTACAGCATTAGGGTGTGCACCCCCAACCTCAAACACACATGCCTTTTTTTCAGCCTCAGCTGCAAGGGGCAGTGAATGAATTGGTCTGTGCTGAGTGGCTTCCTATTCAATCACAAAATGAAGCATAGTAAACACAATTTACCATGCTTCAGTTATGAATGGACACAGTGAGTGAGTGTGTACACTGTATTCATTAAGAAAAGGAAGATGCAGGTAAATTACATATTTACTAGCCCCTTCCCCCACTCTCCATCCTGAAACATCCCCTGCAGCAGCCAGGGGAGAGGAGAGAAGCTAGCAGCACTGCAGGGCAGAAGGGGCAAACAAAGGGGGTGGCGCCCGGCAGTAGGGAGAGTCGGCATCGCACATAGTTATTAGGGTATGCCCAGGCACACCTGGCACACCCCCTGCGCACACCTTTGATGGTAGATCAAATGGATGCAACAAGCTGAGATAACAATCAGGAGTCAGGCAGAGAGAAGTCAAAGGGCAAGCTAAATTGGTTACATAGTTACATAGTTTGTAAAGTTGAAAAAAAGTCATCAGTCCATCCAGTTCAACCTATGATGTATGTGTGTGTTTGCTGTTAACCATACATTGAATACCCCTGTATGTTGTGGTCTTTAAGGTGCCCATCTAATAGTTTTTTGAAATTATCAATGCTCCCTGCTGATACAACTGCTTGTGGAAGAGAATTGGTAACAGGCAATCAGAGAAACACAGAATGGGAATACACAGAAATATGGATCACAGACTAGCTGAAGATCATCCAGCAATTAAAGTCATTACTCCTTTTCTTAAATAGAGTGTTTGGCCACAGTTCTGGAATTGGACGTGCGCAAATGTGTGCTAGCAATGAATAAGCACAAGGTGTGAAACGCGTCTGCTGTCCAGTTTGTCTTGTGTCCCTGTCTGATGTTGTACCTTTGATTTGAAGAATAAAACTCAAGTTTCCAAGTTCATGGGTCTGGAAGTGCCACTTTCTTTTCTACTTACATCAAATGTGTGCTAGTACATGCAGAAGTCAATGCAATGTGCGTACACACATTGCCGCACAAGTGCATGTGCCCATGTAACTTACTGGCAGAAGTTCCCAACCTCTGTATTGGCGCATGTGCACCTCTCTTCCAGTCAGCATCTTGACAGCCTAACTCCAGACATCCCTCTCCCATTCCCCACCAAACATATTTATCTTTTTTGCAGTTCTCTGTCTGCTCACATGAGGACCTTGTTTCTTCTTTTCCTCGTTTCCTGTAAACCCTCATATAACCAGTGAAGTGAACAGCCTCAGATGATACACAGAGATGAAACAAATCCTCCTACATAAAGTTTACTTTTATTTACTAATTGCAGTCTTCCCTCCTCTACACCTTTTGAAAAGTGCAGATTGTGTTAAAAATGTTTCTTCATTATTCAGCAGTACTTAAGAGTAGGTGGAGAGACACCGTCCCTCCTCCACATATGCAGAGGAATGAAAGAACGTGCAGAGCTATAATCTGAATAAAATAAAGCAAATGCCACAGCGCAAATCAGTGAAATAAAATGTGCTATATATCCACTCTATATATATATCCCTTATAACCAAACTCAATCAGTGGATAAATAGTGAAAACCTCATGTGTATAGTGTTTCTATTTGCAAAGAAAAAATTCCCCCCAAAAATATGGGAAAAAAATAAGTTTTTGACCAGCTAATAAGAATAAGGAGAAATTGTGATAATGCTGAAGACTATGAGAACCAAGCCACCACAATTATAAATAGATTTGCAGAAAAAGGGTATAAAACAAAAGAATTGTATAAAACCAAAGATGAAATACGTAGGTATGAAAGGAAGACAATGCTGGAAACAAGGGAGAAAGGTAATACTCAGTATGGAATGGCATTCATGACAGGCTTTTCCAGACAATATAAACAATTGGAAAACATTATCCAGAAACATTGGCACATACTTCGTAAGGATCAGATATTTGAAAAGATTTTGCCAAAAAAAAAAAAAAACAATTCATATATACCAGGCCTTTGACTTTGAGAAATAGGTTGGCCAAGAATGTGTTTGACCCACCTAAAAGGAGTACCACTTTTTTGGACCAGGTGGGTTTTTTCACATGTGGAAGGTGTGTGGCCTGTAGAACTATTCGCAATAGAATCAAGAAAACTACCCATTTTGAGTCAAGAAGCAAGGGGATGTCCTTCAGGATTGATAAATTCATATCCTGTGAGACGTCTCATGTAACCTACCTTCTTGAATGCCCATGCAAGCTTCAGTACGTGGATAGGACAACAAGAAAAATGGGAATTCGATTACGTGAACATGTTGCCAACATAAAAAAGGGGTTTAAAAACCATAGTCTATCTAATAATTTTAGATTGGTCCATAATAGGGATCCCACGGTGCTTAAATTCAGTGGAATAGTTAGAGTATTGCACAATTGGAGAGGAGGGAATATTAAGAAGGGTATATTCCTCGAATGAAGGAAAATGGATACGGTATATTTGCTAAATACAATGAGCCCTAAGGGATTAAATATAGAACTAGACCGCAATCGTTTTATATCGAATTGGTAAAGGTTTAATAACATTTTTTTACCTTTACTCTTTTATATTTAACTGTTAAGTGTCTATCCCTTTTCTTTAATTATTCATTGTTATTCATTGTTTTTTTTTTGTTTGTTTGTTTTTTTTCAGTTCATTTATTTTATTTTTATATTTATTTATTTATATTTTTTTCATTTATCCTTATATATAATTTACACATATTTTTTAGGGATATAGACACAAATAATTATACATTTATGTCAATCTTTTACATTTTAAATTTTTTTTATTTTTAATAAATTGAGAATTTTTAACATTTTTAATTTATATATTTAAAGATTCATAAAGAATTTGGATATTTTTTATTAATATTGATATATCTAAAGATTTATATAGCTGGAGACGGGGAATAAATGTTTTACTTAAGATTATGTACAAATAAAAAGGTTTTTAGGAGATGTTCTGTTTAAACGTTCTTGGGCAGTATATATCCCCAGGAAGTAGATTGGTTAAGGAAATTTAGTTTTTGGGGGCATGTGAAGCCATGTAAACCCAACAGGAAATTAGTGGTAGGTCATGTGACCAGCAGCTTTGCAATATAAGAACGTACTGTAGAGCCGGAGATTTCTGTCTGTGAAAACGCCCACTGGGAGGGACGAAATGCGTTAACACAATTTCCGGTTGTCAGTAATGTAATTTCTGGTCCGGGTGAAACGCAAACCGAAGTGCGCATGCCATAGAGTTCTCACAGGACATGGACATTTAGCCACTACAGCATTTTGCCTATCTGAAAGGAATTTGAAAATGCGAACATATGCCTGATGTTTGTAAGTGATATTTCGTATTATCTTTTAATTAAATTTGAATGTATTACACTATCGGATTTCTCTGTCTTCCTTGTCCTGAGTGACGATCATTGGGGAACTGCAGGAAGTGCCAATACTTACCAGATCAAGCATTATAGACCCACATGCAATATTGCTAGGGGGTCCACATTGTCTGGTAAGTGGATTCACATTTGGGGTGTGGAACACAATATATTGCATGATAAGTCACAGATTGGCACAGATTACTTTACAGAGGAGGACTGTGCAGGGATTTCCACTGGATACATGCTTGATTTTTATTTTTTGGACATTTAATGATTTTGGTGAATTTTTTTGTGTTGAGTTTTAGATTTGTGCGTGGACTTTCACTGGATACGTGCTTGTCAAAAACTTTTCATTTTTTTCCCATATTTTTTGGGGGAATTTTTTCTTTGCTAATAGAAACACTATGCACGTGATTTTTTCACTATTTATCCACTGATTGAGTTTGGTTATAAGGGATTTATATAGCGTGGATATATTGCACATTTTTATTTCACTGGTTTGCGCTGTGGCATTTGCTTTATTTTAATTTAGTCACTTGGTGATGAACAGCAGCATTTGGTTTTGGTGTAATAGATACATAGCGCAGGGAGGACGTTCGTCCATTGTTTTTTCTATATTCTGAATAGACTAGCTCCCTGCTTATCTCCCTCTAAGCTCCCTCTATGACACAAATCTTCAGCTACTTTTGTCTCATGTATTGGAGAACTTGTCAGAAGTGATAACAGAGAAATGAGGCACCAGAGAGAAACGGCACTTAGCGCTTTGGAGACTGATAGGTAAACACTGCAAATATATGTGCTTAGCTCAAATTTCATGAATAGGGTTTACAACCACTTAATTATAAAGCATGGTACTGTGGATCAGGACCAGACACATGCCTTATGGCAGTGCTTAGTGAGGCAAAGGTCTTAAAGGGTTTTGGCTGTGGAAAACTTGAATGCAAGGAAATAGCCAGTCATAAAGACAGTTGATCCAGAGGAAGGCCAAAAGGACAAAAAAGCATTATACAGTTTGGGAAAAAAATCCTTCCTGATCCCCCAAAAGGCAATCTGAAATTCCCTGGATCAATTTATCAAGGGAAATGAAGGTGATCTCTTTATTATGGCACCCTACTTTTTATTAATGCAGTTTTTCTTCAACAGGGCAGTATCTTTATCTCCAGGAAAGCAGTCTCTAATATAAAAACCTCTCTCTGTGCCCTGTGGTGATGTCGATTAGATTCTAAAGCTGGCCATAGACGGTTCGAATCTCGGCCAGTTCATCAGAGACCGGCTGAGATGTGAACTATGTATGAAAAGGCTGATTGTACCCAAGTTGATTAATTGATCAACTTGGGTACAACCAGCCTGTCAGATATTTAAAGCTATTAATGCTAGCAGCTATAGCTGCTCCCCCCCCCCCCCTCAACCGGGAAAAAACCCATGGTTGCAGGAAAGAAAATCACTCCATCTTTGGCCGGCCTAACAAGCCAGTCTCTTCTCTGCTTCCAGCCGGTTAGAATCCCAGCCAGTTCAGCAGGGACCGCTCGATCAACATGGGTACAACCTGCCTGTCAGATTTTTCACAAGATTATTGCCAGTGGCTCTGATTTCTCTTGTGATTATATCTGGCTCCATTTCTTTCCACAGGTTGCAGGAAAGCAAATTGCTTGATTTTCTGCCCGTGAAGCTATTGTGTTCTCCTGGCCGGGGCTGTCCCAACAGGAAAAACACACAGTGAATGTTACTAGTAGCTATAGCTTCTGGCAATAATTACATGAGAAGGCTGGTTGTACCCAAGTTGATCGTTTTAACTTGGGTACAATCAGCCTGCCCATATAAAATTCAAAACGACCGAGATTCAAACCATCTATGGCCGGCTGAACACAGCAGTCTGTCTAAACAGGAACACTTAGTCTGAGAGGCCATTTATACTCCAACCAGCCAAACACACTCCCATAGAAAAATGGAAGTCTTTTACATAGTATCTTCCACCCCCCCCCCCCCAAAAAAAACCTATGTATCACAAGTTAGCCTCTGCCATGGCTGTTTCTCACATAGGTGGACAGTATCTGGCAGAGCAAGCTATCCATTTGTTCTCTCGCTCTCCACAGGGTAGTCTATAACATGGTGGTGTCTCTCTCTATTAGCCTCTCACATTGCATTATCACCACTATTGCCCTCAAACTGAACTTTTCTTCTTAATTCAGATAAATAATTGCCTAGCTGTGTTTGGCTTCAAATCTGCATTTTTTTATATGCATATATTGCACAATATATATAAATTTAATATGTGTGCACCAAAAGCCTTTCTAAACCTTGATAACAGCTTGTAAAAGTAGAAGTGACATCATCACTGTGTGCTGTACGTAGCCTGTGCAGACAGCAGAGCTGTGGGAGGGAGTTAACAGTTCTACCTACTTCCAGTTTCTTGCAGAAAACTACAAGAGGGGGACGGAGACAAGACCACATACCCTGCAAAAAGAAAAAGAGCAGCAGTTACCAGTCTTTATTACAGAAGGAGGAATGGGCTACCTTCAAGGAATACCTAGCCGCAATTATTTTTATGAATTGCTATATAAGTCCTAAGATAGGAGCTTTCTTAATGGAGAGTTAGGGACCACACATGACAGAGGTGCCTTGGTGCAGCAATGTGGCTTTTACATATATTTGCTAATGTATGCAACAAAAAGCTTTTTTTTAATGCAAAAGGCTAAAAGGGAATCCTCAAAAGTCAGTTTGTAAGAATTAGTTGGAATTGTTCAGATACACAAGTTTTTTTAGAACAATCCGAAACAACTAAACTACGTTTCATAGAAAAAGGATATGATAGCCAATTACTAGAAGATACCATCCAACAGGTGGCTTCTATGAATAGAAGCTATTAACTAAAGCCCAAAGTCAAAGAGGGCAACAACTCAGGGTATGAGTGGTCTTTTTCTACCACTTATTTCAGCCAATACCAAACAATACATAGAATGCTGAATAGGCATTGGCATATCCTGAAGAATGGTGAGGTAATAGGCCCAGCTTTTCCAGACTGACCTGGAGTCATTTTCAGGAAGGCGCCAGGTCTGAGACATCTAGTGGCACCTGATGTTAAGAACCACCAACCAAATCCATGATTTTTGGAAACCTAAAGGATTTTTACCCTTGCCCTGTGTCGAAAAAAAAAGGTTGTCGTATCAGTACTATTAGAACTAGAACCTTTGACTCCACAGTCACAGGAAGGTCATATAGAATTGAGAATTTCATTACATGTTCTACTAAGAACGTCATTTACCTCTTACAATAGGATTGTGGGCTCTAATATGTAGGTAGAACTAGAAGAGCCCTACAGGTATGCATAGGGGAACATCTTACTAATATTAGGACAGGTTTTAAAAAACATAGCTTATCAAGACATTTTGCTCAAAAGTACAACCAAGACCCTTCCCAATTAAAAATAATAGGGATAAAATCTTATTTCCCCTCACTGGTGAGGTTGCAACCCTGTACGTCATATATCCAGGTGCACAACATACTGGATTTATGAATTAAAAAGCCATTGCCCGAAAGGTATGAATATTGATTGGGATTTTAATTGTTTTATTAATAGCAGCTAGATTGTGCGTTTATGGTCGTGGTTAATTTTTATTTTGTAATTTTTGACTCATAATATTTTACATTAATTATTTTTACCAGGTTGATTCATTTTTAGTGGGCAAAATATTGATATTATTCTCTGTCATTTTTTTTTATTGTACATAATCTTATAATGCATGCCTGTCATTGTGGCTCTATGACGGGGATGTGTGGACTGTAGCCCTCCAGCTTTTGCGGAGCAGCAGGTCCCATGAGGCATGGCGGGACTGTGGCAGCCGCGGGCATTATATCCAAAGGCAGGGGCATGATGAGGCTTGTGGTTTTGCAGCAGCTGGGGGGCCGCAGTTTGCATGTCCCTGCTCTATGAGATGTGTTTGGAGGTATGCACATCTCGTGAGCACAAAGCCAGGGTGTTTTTATTTTTAATTTTATCTAATTCTAATATAATAATCTACCCTGAGGTGCTTGATCTAACTGACCACCTTTGTCAGTTCAGTTTGAAAAATGGACAATATCCTTGTACCAGAATTTTATTCTTTTGCTTTATACACCTCAGTTATAACCTATGGTATGAACAGACAGGTGCAGACTTCACAAATATGGCGGCTGGAGTATTTGTTAACAAGCTGTACAATGCCCTCTTATGTATATTTTGATGAAAAGATAGATAAAGCCTGCCTTCTGTGAGCACTGCTATTAATGTTGCCTCAGTGACGTTGTTCATTAGAATGAAATGTACGTTGGGTTAGTGGTAGTAGTGACGTCTTATCATCTGTAAGGACTTTTAAGGCACTAGTTCAAAAAAATTGTTGGTATAGACAACAAAAGGTTTTATGAAAATACAATTTATTGAAAAAAATACATAAGGTTAAAATATGGCAAGCTGTATACAATACATAGAATCAGCAGGTAGAAAGTGACCACAAGACCCCAGGGTATAGACCCAACGCGTTTCGAAGTGACAATTATTACTCCTTCTTCAGGGGTGACCTTGGGTAGCGGTCTGTGGATAGTTAATTGTATAAATAAGTCATTTTGTAATGTTACAAACATGGTACAATTCTATCAAAGAGTTTGTAAAAAGACAAACAGTCATTATGAATAATACTCAATATGTAGCAATGTGCCAAAAAATTCTCAAAAACCATAACTGGTACAGGAAAATCACAGCCGATATTGTTGTAAAGTACCAACAAGAATTTTAAAAACTAATAGACACAGCATATCTCAATGGCACCATCCCCAAACACACCTGGGAGTTCATTCGTATAACTTTTCCAGTCACCCCAACATTCTATGCGCTCCCAAAAATCCACAAAGATGCCACGAATCCACCAGAGCGGCCCATTATCTCAGGCCGAGGCTCGATCTCGGATAACGCCAGCAAGCTAGTTGATACATATTTGAAACCCTTCGTCACCTCTTTACCTTCACATGTACACGATACCATACATTTTTTACAAAAAATTCACAATGTAACCATCTCTGAAAACTGTTTATTAGTCACAATAGATGTTGAAGCTCTATACAGCTCGATCCCACGCGATTGGTACATGGTGAAAGTTTTGACGCCTATGGGGAATTTATCTTGTCTATTTTGCAATAAATACTTTCCCATAATGTATTTACCTTTAATGGCTCCCACTTCCTCCAGGTGCAAGGCGTAGCGATGGGCACATGTTGTGCCCCATCCTACGCCAATTTGTACCTGGGGGAGTAGGAGCAAGGTTTTCTGACAGATGAAGCAGCCTCTATATATACGGACCACATTGTTATGTGGGCCCGATATATAGATGACATATTCATGCTTTGGCAAGGCCCATCTGAACTCTTGAAAAATTGTTTGGATAGAATGAACAAAAACAAATTCAATCTAACTTTTACAATGAATTTTGATCAGAATTACATCACGTTTTTGGATGTTGAGGTCCATAGGAGCGTTGGTGGTGCTCTCCGCAGTGGCCTTTTTTGGAAGCCCACTGCGGGGAACACCATCCTTCACACCTTGAGTTTCCATCCACAGACCCTCATCCGTTCAATTCCGTTTGGCCAATACCTACGAGCCAGACGCAATTGCACTGACATGGAGAGTTTCCAAAAGGCTGCAAATAACCTAAGGGACAGACTCCTTGCAAGAGGATACACTAAAACCCCCCTTAAAAAGGCTTACAAAAAAGTCATCATGAGCTCCCAAGCAAGGTGACCATATTTTCAGAATAATCACCAGATATTCTGAACAATACCCAGATATCAGAAAAATTGTTTCCAAATATTGGCACATGCTGACTTTGGATCCTACTTTGGGAAAACATGTTCCCAAATGTCCCCACTTCACTTTCAAAAGTACCAGCATTAAAAGACAAATTGGTACAAAGTGAATTTAAAACACAGAAAAACAAAGATCCATGTAAATACAAAGGGACCTATATGTGTGGGAGCTGCAATTATTGCCGTTTTATGCTTACCACAAAAAATCCCATACTACACAATGGGCACACATTCACACCAAAACATTTCGCCAACTGCCGCACTCACGGAGTGATCTATCTACTCCTCTGTGAGTGCGGCTGTTTCTACGTCGGCAAGACCAAATTGGAATTCTCAAAACGCGCCTACAGACACATTAAGAGTATGAAATCCTGCGACCCTGATTTACCCCTTGGTCGCCCCACTAGCTTGGTTCATGCCGGGAAATTCCCAAAAATTAAATTCCTCATCTTGGACAGGTTCCATCCCAGTCCCAGAGGTGGGGACTGGTACAAAGTCCTTTTACAATGGAACTGCGTTGGATTTATACCCAGGTTAAACTAAATGGTATAATTTAAGCCTTTCCTCGAGGGATTAACATGAGGAGGCATGGAAAAATAAACTTAAACAATTTTCCCCTCCTACTTTTTCTCTCTTTTTTCTTATTGTTTCTGCTCACCATTAGTAATGCAAAAAAATCTTCTTGCTATATATACAGTGTATGTTTTTCTGTATGTTATTACAATACACTTATATATTGTTATATATGTTGATGGTTGTTAACATAATGTATATGTATATTATTCACTAACTCTCCCTTATTCTCACACTGTCGTAACACAGGTTATGAGTCTGCTCTCATCTGCATATCAAGACAAAATGCTGAAAAAGTTTTGTTCCATGCCATATTGGTTATAAATTTAATTTGGTTAATTCATGAGAAATTATGCTTTGCTGATCTCATGATAATAGCGCCATGCTCTCTATTGTTCGTGCTGGCTTTATTATTTAAAACATTTTTTTTTGCTGCTTATGCACATCAAGCACGCCACCTCTACATATAGATGCTTCCCTTCTTTATGAATGTGCCTGTTAGGGACATGCCCAGCAGGGCAAGCGGACGCCATCTAGTGGTTGTCCGCTGGTCGAGAAGCTGTCTAATCATCTAGATCTCTATGAGATCTATTGCGCATGCTCGCCCCTATTCCGCCTGCGCTCCACGCCGACTGAATCACTCCATGCCGGTGGAGCGCAGGAGCCGATCGCATCTCCGCCACGTCATGCCGGTGCGCAAGCGCGGTAGGGGCCGCGACCGGCCCCTATGCACCAGGAAATCCTTATGGTGACCAGCTGACGAAGATCGATCATTAGGCAATTACACAGGGCTGTGACTTGTTAATCCAATCATCCAGGTAATATAAACTCCAACTTCCTGGCCATGAGCTGCATTGCTCATCTGCCAGGAATACGATGATCCTCCTTAACTTATGATTTTGGCGTCACTGAACATCCCTAAGGTAATGGCTCCTCTGATTATACTTACCTTATTATACAACACAATGGGACTAAAAATCCAAACACTCTTCCATTTAATTGGCTAATAGGAACATACAAATCGATAGATATACTTATGAACCTCATGCATCCCAGCCTTATAGAACTGTCCACCCCATAACATCATTGTGGAATGCCAGCCCTGGCTTGGTATGCAATATTGTCCTTACATACTAATATTTACATGTGAGAATAACATAGACCCTGTCGTGGGAATTTCAATACAGGGACCCATTTGCCCTTATTTTTCTTTGTCCAATATAACAGACAATTGCAGGATCATACATCTATTTTATCAATTTGATCTTTTATTGATACTGAGTTTCTGATTTCCCCTCCTTAATCTTCATCCAGCAGGACTGCCAACCTTTGGGTTTCAGCTGTTCCCAACCAGCCGCTGGCTGGATAGCACATACTCCTGAGATCTCTTTTTGTGGATCATTTCAAGAATCTTTCTTGACACTTCTAAACAGCATTTCTTGGTCAATGGTTTGAGCACTCTGATTACCTGTTTTTAACACTATGCTGGCAGGCCCACAATTCTAAATCAACACAGCAGAATATGTAAGTTTTTCTTGTCTTTAAATTTTGTTTCTAGGACATTGTCTTTTTACAAACTTTTTGATAGAATTGTACCATGTTTGTAACATTACAAAATGACTTATTTGTACAATTAACTATCCACAGACCGCTACCCAAGGTCACCCCTGAAGGAGTAATAATTGTCACTTCGAAACGCGTTGGGTCTATACCCTGGGGTCTTGTGGTCACTTTCTACCTGCTGATTCTATGTATTGTATACAGCTTGCCATATTTTAACCTTATGTATTTTTTTCAATAAATTGTATTTTCATAAAATCTTTTGTTGTCTATACCAACAATTTTTTTGAACTAGTGCCTTAAAAGTCACACAACTAGGGGGATTCTCTTACCTGGGATGTGGCACTCTTAGGAGCAGTCCAACACGAGCATATTTTTTGCATATCGTCTGTAAGGACGCCAGACGCTGTGTGTAACTGTAACTGTTATAACACTGTTGTTTTGGATAAGTGCATTTATTTTTTTATAAATTGTTAAAGCAGTCTTGATTTTTTTTCTGCCTAGCAGATAATTGTGCATGGGCACATTTTGTATTGTATTATTCCATAAGCTGCCTTGCCCAAGTACACCTTACTTATGCTATGTATAAATTGATGTGGGTGGTTGTCATTTTAGTTTATTACAGGAAGCTCCTGCACAGGAGTTGTTTCATGCTGCATTACTGCACAGGTCTGGAAGAAGTACACAAAGAACACCAAGATTTAAGTAAGAATATGCATGCTTTTTGTATTTAGACAATAATGTTTAGCCCGGATTTCAGCTTTAAATATTTAAGATTCATAGACCTGGAACCCTGATAAAAACCCAAATTTCTTATCTTTATACTTTTCTTGTCAGTGATTTACTGTATATAGTACTAAAGCCAAAGTATCAGCATAACAGCCACCCAAACTACATTATCAGAAGGTAAGGCCAGCAATAATAGCCTACATATTTCTCATGACAAGTTTTTTTTCTTAATTATTATCCATAAATTGATTTAAAAGTACAGTACCATTTCCTGTTGTTTCAATATCAGCCAACTGCAGTGTTACTAGAGTGTTAATCTGATGTAGACAGATATATTTATTTGGCGCACATTTTATAACATCAAAACCTAATTAATTCTTTATCAACCTTGTGTTGCGTTAGTAAAGAGAACATAATGATTATAGTGAACAGATTTATGTTTCCATGGTACTGTGTTCATAAACATTATCAGTCCTTTATATATTTTTTTTATTATGCAGTTATATGTAAAACTGATGTTGAAAGCTGTGTTCCTTTTCACAAATTTGATTTTGAAATACACATAAATCTACAGAGTCCAAGCTGAAAGCTATTGCAATGCACAAAGATGAAGTGATAGGTGCTGTAACCCATAGCAGGGAATCCAATTTATGAAGTCACGTGATGAATTTTGAATGGTTGTTGTGCTTCACAGTTCTTTGCTTGTCTGTTAAAAAGGGAAATGTAATCATAACCTGCTGTATTGTGTCTGAGCAGCAAACCAGTGTTTACTATGCTTTTGCAATTAATATCAAACAATATCATAATACCAGGCTATTTACCTAAATTAACTTAATTCTAGGTCACTTTAAAAAATAAAAATGTACTAGTTAGTTTTCTGGTGTATTTTTGTTTTTTGATAGCCATGCCATGCACACATAAAAATGTATCGTAAAGTTTTGACTTGCTGATTACAAGCACATGATACCCCAGTTCTACACATGCAAGAGAGAAAGATTTCTAGATTAGGTCACTTAAGTACTGTAATAGGATAGGATGTATACTTGTTCAGTATATTAAAAAAAAAAAACTAGATCTGTTTATATGTGTCATTTGCATGCTGCCAAAAAGTTTATATAACCAGTTTATTTTAGAAATGAATATACTTGTTTCATTGTACCTTTCTTCAACACAAATTATTTAACTTAATATCTTTTTTAAAACAAAATATTAAATTAGGTTTTTTTTTTATTTAGATTTAGTATTTTCATTACAATTACACTGCAACAAAGGCGATATGTTTCATATATTATCTACCATTTGATTACGAACAGTATGTTTGTCATAAGATTGTTATTTAAATTGTATTTTTTTTTTATTCCTCATTTTGCTACAATGTACCTATGGTGAAGTGTCCCGGCTGTATTTTTTTTTTGGGTGGAGGGTTATCCACACTGGTAGCTAATTTACATTCCTAAACTAATATAACATCACCTTCGCATATGTAAGGTTGCATACAAGATATTCACTGTTGGTGGAGCTTGAGGACATATATTGGAAACCTAGTTCCACTTAAAGTTAATATCTCATAATTTACAGTAAGTGTTCTAGTTTGCAAATTGATGAAATGTTATCTTCAAAAAAATACTCATGCCCTTTTTTAAGGAAATTATCTCATTATTGCTGTATCAAGGACGAGATACAGAAAATATATGATTTCTCTGTAGTGGCCATGAAGTACAGAAAGAAAAAAAATATCATTCAGCACCCAGAAACGAGAAGGAAAAGGTAGATGAAGAAATAGTAACTGGGAAAGTGTCGTAAATGGCAACAACTGGAAATATTTTGACTCATCCCCAATCCAGCTATGTCTTCTTTATCTTTCTTCAAAATGCTTTTAACTAATAAGACGCTTTCTCCTTTTGACCATACAAAGCTGCAGACTCCACATATTCAGGTCACACATAGAATGGTGCTGTATTCTTCGCCACACTCTAACATTAACAAAGGTTTTCTCAGTTGAAAGAGGTTCTGAATGATTTGAGCACAGTGGGAGATCACCATTAAGCGCTATTGGGAAGCAATTTCGAATCAGCAAATCAACTAAGTATTTTCAGCTCTATCTTCTATGCTTTTGAATGGCTTATTTACTTTCTAACTAGCCTGCGTGCAGTTTTCCTGATAACGGTACAGCATATCCAGGACGAGGTTACTGTAATGCTCCATTAGTTGCTGGTTTGAGTTCTTTTCAGTGGCAAGCCTTTGAGTTTTCTTCTTCTATACAGCTCTTATTCTGAAACCACAATTGTCCAAATTGTCTTCTAAAATGATGGGTTAACTGTCTGCATGGGCAATCGTATAAAAGAAACCCCTCCAAATTGAAATAAACAGTGATGGATTCGGTGTTAGCCACTCAGCCAATTACAGAAAGGTCAGCTCGCTTTGATCTCAAGTCTAATTTGCCCAGTAGCACCAATCATGGAAGTGCATGGACGTAAAATTGCATTGCAACAGAATAAAAGAAAAAAAAAAAAAAAAGAACAGATGCTATAGAATATTGTATAGGATGTTCAGTCATTGGTTTACTAATAGGCTTACTAGTTCGAAACTGCAAGCCATCGCTGGAATAGGGTTGGGGCACACCAAATATATGTCATTATAATCACATTATTGGCTAAAGAGGGTTTCCAAAAATGTTCTTGAGTGGTAGAATTATAATCAGCAAATCTACAGTACAAATAGGAAAATTTCACCAAGTGTTTCTTTGCTGATATGACATGGCTAGGTAATGCAAAGCACTAATGCATTCCCTGTGGGAAATGGCACAGTGTGAGACAATTCTTAAATTCCCCCCCCCCCATCCTTTACATTTATTAAATCATGGTTTGGTCAGGCCTGTTCAGAGTTGACATAATAGTTACTCTAATGCTTTGAAACTGTGTTTTGGAATATTATATTTCTATTAAATATGTTTCCCTGGAATGAGTTTCTGTACAGTGCACTAATAAAACTGGACTGGAGGTCCCTAAAGACCAGTGCTTATGTATGTTTCTGTATGGAAGAGGTTGTGTTCCATTTAAAGTGGACATCCAGTTACAGTCGGTCAGTGGGAGACACAAACACAAAATAACTGCACTGCACTGCACGTGATAAGATCGAAAAACATTTTTTTAAATGAGTTTGTGCTTTAGATTCAATGTAACATGCTATGTGGCAGCAGTACAATAAATTCCTAGGAATAGAAAAAATCACTGGATTCCTAAAGTGATTTAACATAAAGGTCATTGGGTACCAAATTATTATTTATTAACATTTTGATATTTTGGCATACAATTTGTACATTATTTTTATCTTATCTTATTATTATTATTATTTATATCAATATAATATTCTCACATCGGGGCTTGGTGAATGTGCCCAGACCAGACCACAATGAATGAGTATCACTGTCACAGTGAACAAACCTGTTATTGCCATTGTAAATATGTCCATCAATACTACATAAAATGTGACCAGCGGTTCTGTATTGTATAGGTCTAATGCAAATGAACGAGCCACCAATGTTCTTAAGAGTCCTCATAAAATTACTTAATATAATCTACCGGGTAGATAACGAATTCAAGACTTAAACACCTGCACATTGTTAAAAGACATTGTCAAGTTCATCTGCAATCAATATATATTTCTACATATATTTATTCTTACGAGGATATCAAAATAAACCCAGGAACATTTCTGTGAGCATTTCAACTTACTTTAAACTTCCAACAATCCTAACATAACATAACTCGGACCTGGTGATTAGCTGCTTAAGTACCAAACACTGAATTGTGGAAGGCTGAAGGCAATGTCACATATTTCCCCATACCTGTAAGTACTGTTTTTTGGTGAGTTCCAGAAGAACTTTGGGGCAGCAGGATAGCACAGAAAGGTAAGTTTTACCACCACATAGGGGTGTCTGCTATTAACTGAACCAGTGGCGGTTTTAGGCATGGGCGAACGGGGAAGCCGCCCGGGGCGGCATTTTTTCATGACACGTGGGGGGCGGCATGACAGTGTTCCCCAACCCCCGGGCCGTGGACCGGTACCGGTCCGTGGATCAAATGGTATCGGGCATATGGAGGAACTTTGAATAATTTCACTGTGGCAGCAGAGCCGAGGCGCAGAGCATTGCTTCCCCCCGAGCCCGCCCATTGTGTGACAATAGCGAATGAAAATTCGCTATTGTCACACTGATCCTCCTCCTGGCCAATCAGGGAGCGGTTCCTCCCGCTTCCTGATTGGCCGAAAGGCAAACCCCATGCATTTATTGGGGGCATTGCTGTGGCACTCTGCATTTATTGGGGGCATTGCTGTGGCACTCTGCATTTATTGGGGGCAATGCTGTGGCACTCTGCATTTATTGGGGGAAATGCTGTGGCACTCTGCATTTATTGGGGGCAATGCTGTGGCACTCTGCATTTATTGTTATATTGTCATGTTATTTTCTTTGGGGGGGGGGGGCGCCGGGAGGGAGTCTTGCCCGGGGAGCAATTTAATGTAGAACCGCCACTGAACTGAACCCTTAATGTTGCTTACTCCAGGCAAAATACAAAGTTGCTTTAAATTAGATCTAAACCCTTACTGGATGAAATAGGGTTTTACCTTTTTTTTTTTTTTTTTTTTTATATTTTTTGCTTGCCGGTTCTTCCATTCTCCAGCATTTTTTTGTGACTTTCTGTCTACACGTACTCTCTCAGGCTGTGGCTGAAAATTATTTCTCTGGCCTGGCTTCCTGATAATTATGGACCATGCACATGCAATCTGTGTTAGTCTTCACCAGGGCTACATGAAACAGGGTTACAACACATTAGCAGAATTGGAAGACAGTTGTCACTCCACGAAACAGGAAATATACAAACAAGGATTTTTATGACAGGATGACTAAGTATTTTTTTAATGGAATATGCATATTAAAAAATAGTAAAAATGAAAACTGCTTTTTAATAATTCTAAACACATGCTAAAGTTTATATTAGATTTTAGGGATGACGTTTGCATCTATATTTTTTTTAAATAGTAGGGCTGCTTATATATCTATATTTTGGATCTAAATGTAATATTTACAACAATGTAGGAATTAGAAAAAGCATGCTTTGATTCCCCCTCTATATAAATATTTCAAAATATAAAAATAAAGACACTGTTAGATAAGAAAAAAGATTCCTCGTCAATCCTAAATGTAATGTAAGAAATTGTGCAATCTGCATTGTATCATTGGCAGTTATCTTTCTTCACACTAGAGGGCCTTTCTCCCATTGCAGCTGCAGGACAAATTATTTTAGGAGCATAAAAGGCTTTCAGGTTGATATTGTTTGAGTAAGCAAATCGAAAGTAGAGTGCTTGTTCAGTTTGACATTTTAATTTGATTTACATGTTAGCATCAGAATAAAAAATCAAATTTTTAACAATGCAGTGCTCATTTTTTATAACTTTGTTTAAGTGCAGTCTGCACAATACATTTATTTCTCAAGAAAGCTGACAGAGCAGTCACTCAGCTGTCTAAGTATGCTGTGAAATAAACAGCTTTGGAAGTGGAATGGTACTCACCAGAGTCAGAATTCTCTTCTTTTTTTTTTATAATATTACTGTGTTTTATGATGTATGTGCATTATTTATGATGCTGCATTATCAAGCATGTGAAAGGAAAAGTTGATTTTCTAATATAAAATCAGTATTTTCTCCGCCCTTGACCTTTGCACGAATAATCTATATTTAAGAGTGTACCTCAACACAGCAAAAGTCAATGGCAGTACATTGTTTACCAGTTTGCAGCTCCTTCCTACCACTACAATTGATCACTTAAAAACTATATTTGCAGTGCTAATAATAATCATTAAATATGCAGTATCATCAAATGAACCAAAAAATTATGACTTAAAAGTCCAATGATAATACAAATATTGGTAGTAGTAGTAACAAGAATCCTGATCTGGACATGTGTACACCACCCACCGTGTGACAGGGAATGTAATTATGCTAGTAATCCAGATTCACCACATGGTCCGCCACCAATGTAAAGACGGATCCTTACTTGAACCAGTGGACTCTTTTACAGAGCCAATTGTGCCTGAAGTAAGTATCCTGTTCCAATATGCTGGACCTTTGGGAATCACAGATAATTCAGGGACATCTCAGGTACATACATTACTGTATGACAATATTGCCAATGCAGGGTATCATCATAAAACCAAGATGGAAAAAGTCCACATAGTGTAAATCCATAAAGAACTTTTATTAACACAAATGGTTAAATCTACTCACATATGACTGGTAAAAAATACCACTGTATGTATTTAGAGCTCACAATCTATGTAGAGAGGACATCCAGATAGTGTAAACAAAGCATCCAGGTGTGGCAACGTCAGCTTAAGCTAAGATACTGTGCAAGAGTTTGATTTGTGCATTCCATTTGCTCATTTGTTTGTGGGTGGTGTGCAGAAGAGAAACAAAACTTGATATCCTGGGTCCTTCAGAGTTCCCTCCAGAAGTTTGAGTTAAACTGCACCCCTGACACAGTGTTGATGGGCACTCCATGAAATCTCACCACTTCTGTTATGTAGTCCTGAGCTGTTTCCTTCGCTAAGGGTGTACCCTTCATAGGCACAAAATTGCCATCTTATTTAGTCCATCCACAATCACAAAGATGGCAGTATAAACATCCAAAACTGGCAATTCCACAATAAAATCCTCGCAAACCATTTCCCATGGTCTCTTGGGAACTGGAAGTGGTATTAATAGACTCTAGGACTTGGCTTTATCATTCCTACTTTGGGTACAGGTGATACAGATTACACACAATCTCACACAACTTTCACAGTCTTTCCTTAGTTTAGGCCACTACAAGGAACACTGAACAAGGTTGATTGTTTTTTGTATTCCCAAATGCCCTGCCAAGGGGTGGTCATGACAGGTTTTGAGAACCAAGAGTCTCTGAATTTTATCCTGGAATAAGAAGAGACACTTCCTTAATGTCACCTTGAGGAAGTGACTTCTGCCCAGATGCTTGCTTGATGCAGGTCATTACATCTGTTTGAAGAAGCAAGAAATTCTGGGCCTATAAGATGGTGTCAGGTGGGTATGCTTCCTCTTCCTCGGGGATCATGTGAGACAGAACGCCTGCCTTGACATTCTTTGACCTTGGGTGATACATGATATGGAATATGAATCTTGAAAAGAATAGTGCACACCTGGCTTGACAAGGACACAATCTCTTGACTGACCTGAGGTATTCTCGGTTTTTATGATCTGTGAAAATTAGGCTTGGATGGGAGGCACCTTCTAGTAAATACAGCCATTCTTAAAGGGCAGATTTAATTGCTAGCAGCCCACAGTCTCCCACAACTTAGTTCCTTTCAGCTAGGGTGAGTTTTTCGGAAAAGTAAGCCAAAGGATGAATTAAGGATTTGGAACCTTGTCGCTGAGACAAAATAGTCCCAATTGTGTTTTCAGAGGCAACCACTTCCAGAACATATGGTAGCAACGCAGGATCAGGATGTCAAAGTATAGGTGCAGAGAAGGTTTCCCTTGTAAGGTTTATGGATGTCAGCAATGATTGTATCTCATGCCACTTATGTATAACCCTTTACTGTATTTTCCTTGAAGGCAATTGTTTTTTTCCGTAGTTATAGTTCTAATGCTTTGTCTTGTTGAGATTTATATTGCCTACATGTTAGCATTGTTGTAAAATGAAAAACTTTAATAAACACATTGAAACAAAAAAAAAAAAAAAGTATAGATGCAAAGGTGAACACAAGCTTCAGCTTGTCAAACGCACCACTGGAAGTGAGTATGTTTCTTGGTAAGTCGTGTAATGGGAAGTGTAATGGCTGAAAAGTCCCTGACAAATTTCCTATAAAAGTTGGCAAAAAACTCTGTACTCCTTTTCTGTTGATTAGTCCAGGCCAATCTAGCATGGCATTCACTTTTTGATGATGCTCCCAGTCGAGAGTATGAAACCCAGAAATGAGATTTCCTGTCACTTGAATTCCCATTTCACTGCTTTGGTTGCGGTGAAACTCCAATTAAGGCAAGAAGATCAATATATCATCTAGATACGCGATCATAAAGAAGTCAAGAAAGTCCCAGAAAATGTCACTTACAAAGTGCTGAAACATAGCTGGAGCGTTGCATAACACAAATGACATCACCAAATACTCCAAATGTCTGAAATTAGTTCTGAATGCTGTCTTCCACTCATCCCCTTCTCTGATATGGACCAGACTGTAAGCTCCTCATAGATCTACTGTACTTTGGTATAGATATTGCTGTTCTGAAAATCTGGAACAACTCGGGGACCAGTGGCATTAGAGATCTGTTTTATTTAAGTCTCTGTAGTCCACACAGGGGTGTAGCGTATGACCTTTCTTTTCAACAAAATACATACCTGCTCCAGCAGGCAAAGTAAGCAGTCGAATTAAGCCTTTCTTCAAGTTCTCTAACTCTAGCTTGGACAACGGAAAAATTTGACCAAGCAATTGAAAAGACAAGAACTCACTTCTCAAGGTGGTATGATTGCCTGATGACTCACACCGGTGCATGCCCCGGCTTGCCTCCGTGAAAACTTGATAAAGGAAAAGGAATTGGCAGAACTCCAGGCTGAGTCAAAATCCAGATTTATTGACTGGACATCCAAATATGACAATTGTGACAAGGTAGACTCGTTTCACACACTGAATGTGTGCTTAATCATTATTATCAGTCAGTATCTGGACTCCTGGTGTTTAAATTGGGCAATCGTATACCTGATGAGGTGGTAGTGTCACTCTTCTTCTTGTCAAACACATAAAAGAAATCATAGTATTGAGTTGGGATGAACTGAGCAGAATCTGAGTTAATGTGGAGGCCCAACAATGAATTAGCTTCTATAGCTGAGGGAGGACGACAAGATTGCGGACAGTAGGCTGATGAGAATGTTACCTTGGATGTACTCTAATCAATATGGGGGTTGTGAGCTTGGAGTCAAGGAACCCCAAGGATGATGTATGTCATTAAAGGAGAAGGGAAACAGATCAGTTTCAAGAGTTGAAGGCCCAGACTTACTTTTTAAAAATTACTGACAGGTAGGTCATTTATGACAGAAGAGTTCCTCTCAGTATCTTCTGTCATAAAAACTTCCTCCTACCTGCCGGCCATAATGTACACTGAGAAATGCATGCACAGCTCAGTGTACATTTATGGCCCCAGGTCTGTGCATCGGCAATGTGACTCCTGTGTGAATGCATGATGCTATTGCAGCCCAGCCATTCAAGCGGCTGAATATACAAAACCTGCAAGGAAGCCTGCGTGAAGATGGAAGCTCCCAGGGCTTGCTGCCTCAATCACACTGCAGTGCTGGAGAGCTTTTTTGGCAGGTAAGTCTCCCATAATATGCTAGAATGCTGTGCATAATAGCACATTATGGTATAACCTACATGGGGAACCCTACAAAAAAAAAAAACAATAGCGACTACCATTTTAAGTCCAGGTCCATAAGTTAAGTGTACTGTCTTTCTCTCTTTGTTTTCAGAGGGATGGTGTCCATCTTAGTAAAATTAATGTTTTTAAAACAGCTACAGGCCCCAGAATCAATGATGACTCAGACCAGTATAGTCTTTTTTAGTATCTGTAGGAGACAGGTAAAGCTGCATGAGCTCAGTGTCAGTACTCCACTTGCGGAATTCACAGAAATAATGCTCTACAGGCCTTCAACCTTGCTGTAGTACACTAGGAGTGGATTCAGCTGTAGCGGCTCCTTGAGGACCATCTTAGAACTGGGCCATTGAGTCAATGAATGTGGTCAGAGTGTTCAAAACTGGACTACATTGTTCTAGTAATTGGTGTGCCCTTCCCAAATTAGCAGAGAGATCACAAACCACACTTTTGTTGATTCAAATGAAAATGTTCTTGGTTGCAATGCAAATACAGACTGCAGGCATTCTTGAAAGCCCAGAATTTACTTTGATCTCCCAGAATATGTTCTGAAGTGGGGATCTGGAGTTCTGCAAGTGGCATTACCATGGTAGTTGCAGTTGTGGAGTGTTGTGGCATACCCTATTCAGTTGTAGATGAAGACCCAGAAGAAGAAGAAACAAGTACAGAGGTTGCTGCAGTGAAAGTCTAAACTCCGTTTTCTAACAGACAATACCTGTCCTGAAGATTCTTGATGGCTTGAGTAAATGCAGAAATCTGTTGGCACATTTCCAAAGGAGCAGCACCTCTTTTGGCATCAGACATGGCTGAGTGGTACTGGCATGTATTTGGTTGCGGTCGAGTTGATGAAAAGGCTTCCCTTACACGTGTCCTATTTCTCCTGAGGATGGTGACAGGGTATAACAGGGCAAAGATTGGCACGGGTGCCTGTAGGAGATCCAGCTTAGAATATCTGGTAGAAGATGCAAAGCAAAGCAAGTTGACAGGAATCAGATGCAGGATCTCAAATGTGTGGTCAGGTCGCCAGGGGGATGGCAACAATTGGGCAGCAGGAGTACAGAGTCAGGAACCAGGAGCGGAATCACAGCCAGGCTAAGGTCAGTATCAAGCAAGCAAAGGAGGTACCGGAACAGCAGGCAGGAATTAAGGTTGGGTTACAAGCCGGAGTCAGCAACAGAGGCTCAGGAATAAGTAGGGCTCAACAAGCTGGTCAGGATACTGATGTTCACAGAATAAGGTCACAAGCAGAAGGAGCTGACAACCACTCAGCAATGATCCTGAGTCCTGTAGGGCTTTAAATAGGCCACTGGGTACCAACGTCTATAAAAAAATGCATGCTAATGCGCATGTACACTCAAAAGGTCCTAATTCTGTGTCCGTGGACTGTTCTGCACGCATGTGCATTCCTTTGAGCACGAGCTTGAGCACAGTTTCCCTGACAGGGAGGGGTGAAGCAATTTTTATTATGTAATAAAAATTAGAGCATGTTATTTCAGAGACAGCAGCCACAAATATCATATACTTACTGGAGAGCATGTAAGCTGCTTGATTTGGCTGCAATTAAGAGGAAGACGGGCAGTTTTTTATAAAATAAAATGCTAGAGTGCATTATTTTGATAAGAATAGCAAGAAATATTGTACAGTTGCTGCATGGTATCTTAACGACTTGATTAGGCCGCAATGTAAGCAGAAAAGGCAAGGTATTTTTTATATAATGAAACAAAATGAGAGTGTACTATTTCGGAGAAAATAGACACAAATGTTGTACAGTTGAGGGAGATGATGTAGGCAGTTTTATTTGGCCCCAATGTAAGATGGAGAGATGAGGCAGTTTTTATTATGAAAGTAAAGTTTGAGTTTTATCATGAAATTACATTAGAGTGTATTATTTTACAGACAATAGCCAGAAAAATTGTACAGCCATTGCACAGTAACTACAATAGAGGGGGGCAAGTGGGACTTTAACGGTGCTAAATGATGGAGAAAAATCTGAATTCTCAAAAATTATACATTTTATTACACATAGAAAGTGAGGACAAGATAATACATCAATATAAAATGATAAAATCAAGAAAATGCACTCAAAAATATCAACTCTACATGTTTCGCCATCTTCATAATAGCTTCTTCAGGAGTTTTCATAGACATTTCTCGAGAGTGAACATTTCTAGGTAACAAAGGGAAAAGACATAAAAAACATGACATGTGTATGTATATAGGGCTTATCTCAATGGTCCTAATATTGAGTGCCCAATTTATTTACATAATTATAAAGACAATGATACCAATAAAGTACCTTAAGATGACCTGAGCCCTTTCTTATGCCGAAGGTGGAGGTAATAGAGGTGACGCCACCAAAGCAAGCACAGAGGGGGAGGGGAGCCGAGACCCTCAGACTCCTAGAGTTGACCCATAGAGAGGGTGACAGCCAGGCTAGAGATGATAGATAGAGATAATAAAACCAGAGTATAGAAATACATTTCAACCCAAAATTTGCTATCTCTCCAATTGGTATGAGGCTAAATATCAGGTAGGAAAAGTTACCAGAATAATCACCTGATTATGAATAAATGTGCAGTTGATTCCTTAGGTACCTCAATGTAACAAAGACAGGAAGGGAAAATGAAGTCCCCTTAATAACCCCCAAATGGGAGGTATCCCTTGAAACAAAAGAAAATGGAATTTGTTGAAGATAGTAATAAATATAATAAGGGTCTGTCAAATTTTGAGGGTATGAATACTTACCCAAAATTGACAAGATTCAGCGCCTAAATTGTCATGCAGTATTCAAAAGTTCACCGCCAATTCAATTCAACAAGTTTTCCAATAGTGCACAAAAATGGAGAAGACTGCACGGGAAGAAAGAGAAAGAGGGCATGGAAGAACATCATCAGCGTTGGAATCCACCAAACATGTATGGAGAGAAGCAGGGTTTAAAAGATTTCATTTACCGCAAGTGGTCTCAAAGATCATGTATCGTTCCCCGGTGGTCTAGTGTAATACTGACCATGTGGCGCCGGCATTTATACACCCCCTCCACTCCCTCGGCGTCTGACGTCACCGAGGGAGTGAGAGCGAGGTACGCCCAGTGGTCCAATGGAGGCCGAGAAGGAAGTTCGTCATTAAGACGCGACCACATCACGTGATTCCGCCGGAACCGGAAGGTCGGGGATGACAACATCCGGTCAGGACATGAATGTAAGCAGAGGAGGTAATAGGTTGCCGAGAGGCAATCTAAAAAGGATCCAAAATGAAACTGACAGCATCGCCGAAGACCAGATTTCAAGGAAAATATCCGCAATGCCTATACAATATATTTATATTGATGTATTATCTTGTCCTCACTTTCTATGTGTAATAAAATGTATAATTTTTGAGAATTCAGATTTTTCTCCATCATTTAGCACCGTTAAAGTCCTACTTGCCCCCCTCTATTGTAGTTACTCAATTTATGGGATGTGGTGCCTCTTGCTTCATCTCTAGCAATATCTCTTCAAAAATTAGCCATTGCACAGTGTTGATTGAACAGCTTGATTAGGCCGCAATGTAAGCTGGAAAGGTGAGACAGTTTTTTTTTTTTTTTCATGAAATAAAAATGAGTGTACTTATACAGAGACAGCAGACAAAATGATTGTACAATCACTGGAGAGTATGTAAGCAGCTTGGTTAAGCAGCAATATAAGGAGAAACACAAGGCAGTTTTTATCATATGTGAGGTACTGACTGGCAGAATTTGGAAGAGTGTCGATGTGTCGCCTAGGCTTTTCACCTACCCCTCAAGAGCATAGCCCCATACCAATAAGCAGCAATACACATTACTTAATATGGTAATTACCACTGGATTTTTTAGACCCCCCTTTCAGCTTTAGTTCGGCCCTTGACTCCCAGGGACCTTCACTGGCTGTGCCTTTCATCCGGTCTATTCAATCTTTTGGGAGTTAGATTTTCATGCTCTTCCAAACTCATTCACTTTTTACACTACATCACTTTCTGTTTTCTTGGGTGTTGGTCCTTTGGTTTAACTCTTATTCCATACTTGTTCTTTATCCCACTTCTGGTCTGATTAGGCTTCCCAGGTCTCATACTTATGTGCAAGCAGCAATATTTAATTCTATATACTACATATTTCCTTTACAGACAATGTTCAAAGCTGCTTCATGCATTATTTACAACTTTTTGGGACCTCTCTCCGCCTGGGGTGTGTTATGTGTGTGCCTTGGACTTCCGCAGACTATGCTCCCACAGCTCCTGAGATAGACACATTCTCAGCTATCCTCTGCTTTCAGCACCATCTCGAACCATGAGCTGACTTGTAAGTCACCAGGGGTGGATAGATTTTTCTCCCCCCCTCTTATTTTTGGGCAAATTGGAAGATCTTTTAGGAATTCATACACATATTGTTTTGCAAATTTATGTCCTGCATCTGCTCCTGAGGAAGTGTGTTTAGCGCACGAAACGCGTTGAGCCTTTACTGGATGCAGCCATATCATAATCATGCATTTCTATCTTGATTCAATATATGAAATTCTGCAATTGTTTGTAATTATGTATTTTAATCTATCTGATGCCTAGGCCTGTATATCAGCTCATATCAATAATTACCATGTTTAATTTCTGTAATTTGCCATGTCTAACTTTGTCATCCATGAATTAATTAATAAATATGCCACTGTACAACATTGTTTTATCAGCTGTATGCCACTTACCTCACTCAAAGTTCCAACCTCTTCCTTTTTTATCCAAGCTAAGGGACATGAAGCATGATTTACCCTGCGGCAAACATTAGAATATTTTCAGCTGAGGCCTAGCTTAAGAAGCATTATAGGTTGTACCTTTTCTGTGTCAGGGCACCAGAATAGAACAACAGGGGCTGCAGTAGGTGGTATTGATGGCAAGCCAGCAGAGGTTGCAGGAGCTGGTAATGGTGGCAGGCTAGCAGAGATGGCAGGAGCCACTAATGATGGCAGCCCAGAAGATGTGACAGGAGCTGTTATTAGTGGCAGGTCAGCAGAGGTGCAATGAGCTGTTAATAGTGGCAGTCCAAGAAAGGTGGAAGGAGCTGATAATGTAGCATCAGCAGGCCAGGAGAGGTGGTGGGAACTAGTAATAGTTGCAGGCCAGGAAAGGTGGCATTATTTGGTAATGTTGACAGCAGTGTGCCAGAAGAGTTGTCAGGAGCTGGTAATGTTGGGTAGACAGAATAGGTGGTATGAGCTGGTAAAGATGGAAGGAGCTTCTAACGATGACAGATCAGGAGAGGTCACAGGAGCTGGTAAAAATTGCAGCAGTAGGCCAAGAGAGATAGCAGAATCTGGAAATGATAGCAGATCAGAAGAGGTGGCAGAAGTGTGTAATGCTAGCAGTAGCAGGCTAGGAGAGATGGCCCAGCTAAGAAAACATTATGGGTGGCTGCAGGAGCTCATATTGTTGGCAGTCAGGCAGATGTTGCAGAAGCTAGTAATGGTGACAGGCTAGCTGAGGCAGCAGGAAATATGCTAATTATGACAACCCAGAAGCTCTAACCGGAAATGATAATAGTGGCAAGCCAGCCGAGGTGCAAGGTGTTGGTAATGGTGGAAGTCCAGAAGAGGTGGTAGGAGCTGGTAATGGTAGCAGCAGCAGGCTAGACGTGGCAGGAGCTGATATTGGTTCCAGTCCAGGAAAGGTGGCATTAGCTAGTAGGGTGGCAGCAGTGAGTTGAAATAGATGGCAGGATTTGGAAATGGTGGGAGTCCAGGAGAGGTAGTATGAGCTGGTAAAGATGGCAGTGTCAGGCCAGAAGAGGGGGCAGAAGCTGGTTAGGGTGACAGGCCATCAGAGGAGGCAGGAGCTGGTAAAGGTGGCAGTGGCAGGCTAAGAGAGATGGCAGGAACTAGTTATGATAACAGGCCAGAAGAGGTAGTAGGAGCTTGCAATGGTAGCAGTGGCAGGCTAGGAGAGATGGCCCAGCTTGGAAAGCACTTGTGGTGGCACCCTTCCTGTACCAGGGCACCACAATAGGGCAGGAGAGGCTGCAGGAGATGGTATTTGTGGCAACTCAGCAGAGGTTGCAGGAGCTGGTAATGGTGGCAGGCCAGCAGAGGTGGGAGGAGCTGCTAATAATGGCAGCTCAGAAAATGTGATAGGAGCTGGTAATGGAGGCATGCCAGCAGAGGTGCAATGGACTGGAAATGGTGGCAGTCCAAGTGAGTTGGTAGGAGCTGGTAATGGTGGCAGCAGCAGGAGAGGTGGCATTAGCTGGTAAGGATGGCAGTAGCCAGCAAAAGGAGATGGCAGGAGCTGATAACAGTAGGAATCCAGAAGAGGTTGTATGAGCTGGTAAAGATGGCAACAGCAGGCCAGATGAGGTGGCAGGAGCTGGTTATGATGACAGGCCATCAGAGGGGGCAAGAGCTGGTAAAATTGGCAGTGGTAGGCCAAGAGAGATGACAAGAGCTGGTAAAAGTGTCAGTGGCAGGCCAAGAGAGACGACAGGAGCTAGTAATGGTGGCAGGTCAGGAAAGGTGGCAGTAGCTGGTAATAGAGGCAGGCCAAAAGAGGTGGCAGGAGTTTGTAATGGTAGCAGAAGCATTCTAGGAGAGGTGGCATGCCAACAGAGGTGGCAGGAGTTAGTATTGATTGCAGTGGTAGGCATTGGGAATTGTGGCAGGCTAGCAGAGTTTTTAGGAGCTGTTAATCTTGGGGGGCCAGCAAAGTTGGAAGTAGCTGGCAGTGGTGGCAGCAGGCCAGGGGAGGTGGCAGGAACTGGCAATGGTGGCAGTGGCAAGCCAGAGGAGGTTACAGGAGCTGGTAATGGAAGCAAGACAGAAGAGGTTGCAGGAGTTTATATTAGTGGCAGGCCAGCATAAGTGGCAGCAGCTGGTAACAGTGGCAGTCCAGCAGAGCTGATAGGAACAGGCAATGTTAGTAGGATGATGGCAGTCTAACAGTGGTGGCAGGAGTTGGCAGTGGCTATAGGCCAGGAGAGTTTGCAGGAGTTTTCAGGAAACTACCTGCTGAACTTAAAGCCATATTAGAAACACTGACCACAGGGCTAGCCAGAAGCTCAAGCAGATGGCACTGAAGCTCCACAAGGACAAGCTCAGCTCTGACTTCAGCAGCAACACAAGATGCTCCTTGGCTGGGTGAGCCACCCTCTCAAGCTGCATAAGATTTACCAGTGTCCCCAATTTATCACAGTCCTCTGATACAGAATTGAGCCATGAAGTGCTTCTTTCTCCTGATAACAGTACTGAGTCTACATTATCTCAAATTATGGAGGCTATTAATTATTACAACCTTTGGCACTCAAACCTGTTTCCCATTATTTGCTATTAATAGGGCTTATTGAATGTCTTACACCCATTGTCACTTCCTTCTAGGCCTATCCTGAATGGAGTACTGCACTTTCATGAAAAAAAGAAGTTATGCTTAAAGCTGAAAGAGATTTATATGTTTTAGAGTATAACAGTAATTCTGTTACCATATTTCCGGGTTTCTTAACAGCCACTCAAAAGCATTGTGCAGCCTTCTTGTCTATTAAGAGGCAGCTCAGGGACATGCAGATTTTATACAGTACAGTATGTTCTACCCTGATAGAATGTGGGTCATCTATCAGGGGAAAACTCACTTCTTTGTTAAACCCAAGGAGGCAGTATATTGGGTAGGTACTTTTGACTCTGCCATAAACCCATAGGCGTGTGCAGCCTATTAATTTAGGGTGTGCACCCCAAAGCTCAAACACACGTGTTTGTGTGTGTCTACATATATATGACCCCAGCACATTTATCTCCCTGCCGGCACATTGAAAGGCAAGTGCCTAAAGACTTCTCTTATGGCAGAGCCAGTAAGAGAGAGATTTTTCCCATCTTCCTACCAGCACAAAAAGTCATAATGTTAATGTACATGGGGTGATTAGGGTGTGCCCAGGCACACCTGGCACACCCTGTGCGCACGCCTATGCATAAACCATCAGCCCCTGGGGCATAAAGCTCCGTAAACCTACCGTATTCCAGCACTATCCTCCCCTGTTCTTCTTTGAATATGTTTGGCCTTGTTTAAGATCGTGGTTCCTCAGGGTCTGCAGTGAGATCAAGTGACAAGTCTCCTTCTTTTAACCACTTTAGAACCGCTCACAGTAATACTACTGCGGCAGAGTGGTTCGTTATCGTCCAGCGACGTAGTATTAATGTCGTTAGACACTCCCCCTTCTGGGCGGCGATTGCGCGCCGCCGGAGGCTCGCTCCCGCTGTTTTCATTCACAGCGGGAGTCGGGCCAGGGGAGGAGCAGCGGTGATCGCCGCTGCTCTTACCCGATCGTCGGGGATCGAGTCTGGAGATCCGCCCGCTGTGTGTAAACACAGCAGGCGGATCTCCATAGTGACAGGGAGTGACAGATCGGACTGTTCAGCATAGCTGGACATCCGATCTGTCCATGACTCACACAGTCACCTCCCCCCTACACGTCAGTAAGCACCAGGCATACATTAACCCCTCCCTCTCCAATAAAATTAACCCCTTCCCTGCCAGTGTCATTTTTACAGTAACAGTGCATATTTATAGCACTGATTACTGCAGTAATGTCACTGGTACCCCTAAAAGTGTCAAAAATGTCAGTCAAGGGTCCGATCTGTCCGCCGCAATGTCGCAGTCCCGCAAAAAAAAAATCGCAGATCGCCGCCATTACGCGTTAAAAAAAAAACACCAAAAATGACAGAAATCTTTCCCTTTGTTAGTAAACGCAATAACTTTTGCACAAACCAATCAAAATACGCTTAGTGCGATTTTTTTTACCAAACATATGTAGCATAAAACAAATTGGCCAAAAATTTTTAAAAAAATTGGTTTTTACATCTTTTTTGGGGGGAATTTCATATAAAAAAATGTTAAAAATATTGTTATTTTTTCAAAATAAACGCTCTTTTTTTGTTTATAGCGCAAAAAGTAAAAATCGTACAGGTGATCAAATACCACCAAAAGAAAGCTCTGTTTGTGGGAAAAAAAGGACGTAAATTTCGTTTGGGTACGGCGTCGCACGACCGCGCAATTGTCAGTTGAAGTCGCACAGCGCCGAATCGCAAAAAGTGGCCTGGACGGAAGACAGCAAAATCCTCCGGTGGTAAAGTGGTTAAATATATACCAAGAAACAAAAATTTAGCCAGTTGAAATATGTACATACAGTTGTTTATTTTCTTTCTTTCTGAGGAGGTCTGGATGGATGCTCCAAGTTACCCTACTATGCAACATTCAAGATACCATTGAGAGGCACTGATGTTCTGCATGTTCCATCGATAATTCCTCTAGAAATTTTACTCTGTTATTTGTAGAGAGATTGACTCTGATTAGGGTCCAGACAATAGTTTTACATAACAAAGGGTGTGCTCATTAGGCATGCTGTATATTTTCCCCTTTTTTTAATATGATGGTTCACACACACACCCAACAAAATGTTATTGTTATTGGAATAAAGCTCTCAAAGGTTGGGGCTTGGATGTTGGGTGGGTTAGGTTGGGGTTTTCTTTGTTATTGTTTTCTATGTTCATCATAGGTTTCTTTCCTATCCACCTAAATTTTGTTCTAATTTGTTTCTGTATTCACCAGCTGATGTGCACCTTTATGATAGAAATATAGGATTAGCTGGTGCTTTACTGTACAGGACTAATTTACTGAATGGATATCTGTTATATGCTTTATTTTCTTTTCTTTGTTTATACAAGTTGTACAACCTTTTTTTGCTCATGTGGAATCAATTAAAAAATGTCCTTTAAAAGTGGTTGTAAATTCTTACATATAATCATTGAAATTACTCCTACATGGGTTATACCTGTTTATCTGCAGAATTCTCTTCTCTACAGTCTTCCAAAACACATATTTTGAACTAGAAAGTGTGGTAAAGGGCAAAGTGAGGAAATCTATGCTCTGCAGAGACAATTGCTGGATTTACTTCCTGAGATGAACTAATGCACATATGCCCCTATCACTCAAATTTATTGGGGATCACCGCCCTTACATGGGTATCTTTAACCAATGTTGCATATATGTTCAAATATATAGAACAATAAGGTATTATTTGTTATCAACCCCCTGACTGAGGAAGCTCTAGCTTGGGCTTCCTGACTCTGAATAATTTTTAGACTTTGGTAATCGCCATTAATCAATTTTTTATGATCCCAACTGCTGCGCTATTGCCCAAAGCAAAGTTACATAGTATGCGGCAAGGTACACATTCCATCAATGAGTACACAGCTGAATTTCAATTGCAGATGCCACTTGGAACCCAGCAGCGCAAAAAAGTCAGTTCCACCAAGGACTCTCTGAACAGATAAAAGATAAGAGCAGAGACTCCTAATGATCTTGAGATCTTAATCAGAGACATACAGAGGAAGGAAAGACTGGGAATCGTTGGAAGTATTGGTGGCATACATTTCCCTGCTATTCAGTTATTTCAGAAGGATCCAAAGATTTCTCCAGATTCTAACACTCCTGAACCTATGCAGGTTGATGCTATGAAGAGATCCATTTCTACTCAGGAGAAAGAGAGAAGATGGTTGGAGAACCTATGTCTATATTGTGGGGACTCTGGGCATTACGCAGGTAATTTTCCTAACATAGTTAACAGAACAAGTGTTAGAGTGCCTGAACAAATAAACTCCATTACCCAGTCTATAGCTCCATTGATTCATGAAAAAAAAAAAGAAGTTAATTCTGTACTGTCACATTTTGTCATTCATATCAAACTTATTACCAAGAGCCGTGAAATACCTTGCCCTGCTATGCTTGACTCTGGGGAAAACTTTATGGACATTATTGCTCATAGCAATAATATTCAAACAAGAAATAAATCTGCCCTTATTGATATGGAGATGTGGTTATGGAGAGGGTTGATGGTTCACCTTTAGGGTTAGAACCTATTAACCATGAAATGGCTCCGCTGATACTCCAATTTGAGGCTGACCATCATGAGACGATCAGCTTTCGGCTGATTACGACATCCAAATTTCTTGTCATCCTGGGCATGCCTTCATTTTCTACCCATAATCCCTCGTGACAGTGCAGTTATCTGTCATGGTGTGAGTTCCCCAGGATTATCAACTAGGCAAGTCCAGGGTGCTTGTCTAATCTGGAAGAAACTGTTTTTTTCCGTTTTCACTGTGCTTGTTAAAACTCTGTTTGGGATCTGGAGCCCAGAGAATTCGTAGTGATCAGGGTGGAAGGAAATCTCCAATCTTGAGACCAGGTTTTAGGAATAGCCAGGACACTGATTGTGCAGGTGGGTTCTGGGCTTTTTATAGAGTCAGGACCAGGTTTCTGGGCTTCAACCTCCTGTGGAGTCCATGTAGGTGCAATGGAGCAGCCACAAGCATGCATCTCTGCATGGTGCAGTCTGACAGAGCAGACAGAGGGCCCAAACCTGAGGGTCAGAACAGCAGGGACAAGTGCCAGCAGAGGTACAGAGTGTGTACAGAAGTACAGGGACACTGTTACATGGTCAAGAGCACTGAGGCACAAAGCCTGAGCAACGGTGCTAACCAAAGAGCCAGGTGTTTGTTAACATTGTTGGTGTGTAAATATAAATTTATACATCCCCCCCATTGCGAGGAACATTGTAGAGAACTTTGTCGAACACATTCTCCACCAATTAAGGAATCACAAGTTGATGTGGTAGTACCCAGTCAAATGACAACCTGCCTCCTCAATACCATGATGTTCCAGGATGTCTGTGATAAACAGAATGCTGATCAGTTATGTCCTCATTGCCAGTATGATTGTCCTATTAAACTGCTACCGGGGTAGAAATACCTTTAAGTTGCATTTTCTTTGGCGAGTATCTTGATGAGAATTTCAAGAATGGTTTTGTAACGGCACCCCGGACACAAAAGGGTTAAAACCGTTTAGGAGATCTTCCCCTTCCAGAGCTACAGGCACAGCTACTTGCAGGACACCAAACTCCCGAACTGGAAACCAAGGAATGATGCAAACAGTGTAGCTGGAACCTTATGAATGCTGCATACAGCTGAATAGGAAAAACCCTATGAAGGGTTTACACTCCTAGCAGTCAAACTGGAACAGCATACAATAAATCCCCCCCAATAACGAGACAAGGCTCCGCGTTGAGGTTAAAACAGGAACAACATTTATTGGAAGAACACAGCACACTTTTATACAGAATTTGGAACATCCTTCCCCCAACAACCGCTTTCCCATTGGTCAATTGCACAGTACCTGCAGTTCCCCATAAGGTCCTCTCCAGCCATGCAAATGAGGGCTTGAAAATGAGTCAGCAGTGATTAGTCAGATAGCTTGACCAGAAGGACTGCCATGTGCAAGGAGACAGAAGCCCCCAGGGGGTAATCAATGTACACAATAGCCAGACACAGAACAATGGTTCCCTAACGAGCCCTCAATACACATTACTCTGAGTGTCAATACATCTTTTAGCAGACAGCAGGCAAGTTCATTAGCACACCCGACAATAGGTGAATGGAGAGCCACCTTAGACAGTCCGTCTCCTCATTGGACTTCCTGGAATGACCATACTAGGAGTGCACTTCCTGTGCCTTACAGTTTACAGGAATAAGGTTTAGCTTCCAGGATAGAGGCAAGACTCCATTAGCCACATGGTTAAAGAAACACAAAAAGACACAAAAATGCATAACTGCCAGTCTACTGAACAGAACCCCCACATTCAACCCATCCCCAGATAGCCTGGATCTGAACGCTCAACATATCCAAACAGCGCTCAGATGCCACAAACACGGTCAAATTGCCATGGGGTTTACTTTTAGCATGGGCTGATAAGAGGGTCCATAGTCACATTGCAGGGGGCAAGCAACCAGGCTTCTCCAATGCCCAGTGCGAGATTGGTCTCATCACAGGTTTTATTAGACATTCAACATCCCCTGCAGGAGTAGCCCTGTTCTTTGTTGAAAAAAAAGGACTCCACCTTGCGTCTGTGTATCAATTACCAGCATTTGAATAAAATTACCATTAAATACTGTTATCTCCTTCACTTAATCTCTGAAATGTTGGAAAGACTCCATTCTGCCAAAATCTTTACAAAACTAGACTTAGTGGGAGCATAAACCCATCCGTCAAAGAGACAAACAGGAAACTGCCTTTAGACCCAGATATGGGCATTTTGAGTCCTTGATTATGCCTTTTGCCCTATGAAACACTCCTGCAACTTTTCAATACTTCATCAATTATGTTTTTCTGCTAGACCAGTTTGTGATTGCAAATCTACATGATATTCTCATCTTATCTGATAACCTGGAGGAACATCACAAGCATGTTTGTACTGTCTTTGAAAGATTAAGGAAGTATTAACTTTACATCTGTAGCACCCTCCTAGGTAGGTGCTAGGAAAAGCATATAGGTGGCCCTGTCTGCATATCAGGGGGGCCTGAACATTTAGTTAGGCTGTCACATGCTTCCAGGTGAGACCTGTTGTGCTTGGGGAGTCTCCCCACTGTGTCCAATGAGGGCTCTTATTGGACAGTGGAGGAAACCTAGCCTATAGCACACCAGGGCTTGTGGCTATCTCAGTGGGCGGAGTTTGCCGCAGTGCACCCTGGGATGAGCTATAAGTCTGAGGAGAGCACGTGACAGGGCGTCTTTGGCGGGAAGCAGAGTCCCAGGAGGAGGGTGAAGGCTGTCTCTCCTGCTGTCAGCATGAGTGAGGGTATCCTGGGCAGTCAGCCTAGAGGACGAAGGTTGAGCTGAGCTGCAGAGAGGGACCCAGAGTGCTGTGGACCGAGTGGAGCTGCTGGGCAGAAGTTTCCAGGAAAAACAGTATCGTGAGTACTCAAAACTGCCAGGGGTCTTCCTAGGAGAGGGGACCACTCCAGAAGGCCAGAGGGATCCGGGAGCCAGCTAAACTGTGGAGAAGACTTAGAAAGGGGGTGCCAGAGTCTAAACCCTGAAGATAAGTGAGTGAAAGGGGGCACCAGTGTGGGCCCTGAAGTGTTCAGCAGCGCAGCAGTAGTACAAGTAGCTACCTCAGCAAGGAGTGCTTAAGGGAGCTCAAAGAGGACTTCTTTATGCAAGAAAGCAGTCCAAAGTCAGTTTGGAATTAACAGGCAGCAAACCAGCGTTAACCAGTGTCAACCGGCGTTGACTAGCATCTAGCCAGCGCCAAGTCAGCGCCAATCTGCATTTTTCAGTTGTCCCTAGCAATGTGTGCATAGTTGAGCCAAAGGAGTATCCCACTCATTCCCTTCTTCCATCCAAGTTCACCATAAATACAAAAACCAAAGATACTGGACTGGTCATTGTCTCAGTGCTCACACTTAGAGAATATGCACAAATGTACTTTTTTTGCACCCATTGACACAGGGAGACCGATATCCAGCAAAACGGCTAGGAATTGTGCTACACATCAAACTGGAGAAATGTGAGTTTGAACAAACCCAGATCCAGTTCTTGGGATATATTATTTCTCCAGAAGGAGTGAACATGGATCCCGAGAAGATCAAAGCAGTGGTGGATTGGCCTGCCCCTAGAAATGTTAACCACGTCCCGTCCCTAGGCCATTTTTAAACGGCCTAAGGTTGAAGTGGTTATACCGGGATCATGACTGCAGCTACAGTCATGATCCTGGTATCGTTTTTTGGAGCCGGCGATACTCTTTCTAGTAAAAGTAATCCAGTGGTGATACAGCTTCTGGATTACTTTTATAAGTGGTGGAAGAGGGATTCCCTGTCACCTTTACTGGACTCTCCCATTCAATTGAGGAACCTGGTGAGGATGCAACCGGCGGCATTCGGTTCCAGGCACACAGTGAGAACAACTCATGTTGTTCCTCGCACTGTGTGATGTTAGAAGTCAGAAGCAATGAGGATTTTGTCATTTCCAGTTTCTATCTCATGTATACAAGCCATTACCGGCTTGTGAAAGCATCAGATTAAACCGATCCTTTTCTTTTTTTTTTCTGTGTATTACAAATTTCTAATTAAGAAAGTTAAGAATACATAAACAGGGTTATTCAGATATGTTATATATAATACCAACAATTTAAACAAAAAATATTACATAGTCATCAACCAGAAATAAATGTGCATAATATGTAAACAACTTAAATATATTAGGAAAAGTTGACAAAAAAAAAAAAAAAATAAGAAATGGAAAGCAAAATAAGGAGAAGAGGGGAAAGGGAGAAGAAATTAGGAAGCGTATAAGAAAAGATTGATGAGAATTTGCTGAGTTCAGGGAATGATGAATGAAGCCATATACAGTACATTTAGAGAGAAAGCAAAGAACTATCAGTATTAAGTTTGTTAGTATAGTCGAGCCATGGAGACCAGATTTTTAAAAAGTTAGAATGGGTTATCAAGTAGGATAGATGTTCGTTTTTTATGAATCATGGTGCCCATAATTCTTTGCTTTACTTCTCTAATGTTTAGGGATGAAGCTTTCCAGGCTTTAGCAATAGCTTGTTGTGTGGCTAATAAAAAAAAAGAAATCAATTTCCTCCCGGGTTTCTTAAAGCCTAAATGTGGTTTATGTAGTAAGGCTTCCTAAGGGTCTAGATTTATGGGTTTCTTAAAAAATGTGTTAATCATATCATACGTTTGTGTCCATAGTTTCCCGACAACAGAGTATTCCCTCCAGATGTGTAATAAAGTTCCTCTAGAATTACATCCTCTAAAACAGCGGTCCCCAACCTTTTTGGCCCCGGGTACCAGCTGCATGTTTTCAAGGGCAATAGCTGATGTTGGAGCTTCAATCATCGCGGCACCATGGTTAATATGGTGTCAGGATGATTGAAGGGAATTATTTCTATTATTACACTATAATATAAAATGAAATAGTTCAACTCACCATAATGCAGAATCAGTAGAAGCCCTGAGCATGTCACCTGCCACCAGATGCAGCTTGTCATTTGTCATGTCACCTGCAACCAGATGCAGATTGTCAATTGCCACCAGATGCAGTTTGTCACTTGCCACATCACCTGCCACCAGATGTGGATTGTCACTTGCCACGTCACCTGCCACCAGATGCCGATTGTCACTTGCCATGTCGCCTGCCACCAGATGCCGATTGTCACTTGCTACATCACCTGCCACCAGATGCAGTTTGTCACTTGCCACGTTGCCTGCCTCCAGATGCAGGTTGTCACTTGCCACGTCGCCTGCCATCAGATGCGGTTTGTCACTTGCCACGTCGCCTGCCACCAGATGCCGATTGTCACGTGCCACGTCACCTGCCACCAGATGCAGCTTGCTACTTACCACGTCACCTGCCACCAGATGCAGCTTGTAATTTTGTCACATCGCCTGCCACCAGATGCAGCTTGTCACCTGCCACAATGCCTGCCACCAGATGCGGATTGTCACTTGCCACGTCGCCTGCCACCAGATGTGGATTGCCAGTTGCCATGTCCCCTGCCACCAGATGCGGATTGTCACTATCCTGCCACCAGCTGAAGCTTCCTACTGTTGCCTGCCACAAATACAAGATGCAGCTTGTCACTTTTTAACCACTTGCCGACCGCTCACAGTACTACTACTGTGGCAGGTTGGCTCCCCGGGTCCAGCGACGTAGACCTACATTGCTGGACTCCTAGTGACCTCAGGGCACATGTTTAGACACAGCGGGAGTCGGGTCGAAGGAGGAGAGGTGGCGATTGCCGCCTCTCTTCCCTGATCATCGGGGAAAGTGTGAGAAGATCCTCCTGCTTGTGTAAACAAAGCAGGCGGATCCTCTCTTTGACAGACAGCTGAACCTGCGATCTCTGTGTGTGTCACAGAACCCCCACCCCCCCACACGTCAGTAAGCATGAGGCATACATTTAACCCCTTGATCACCAACAGTGTTAACCCCTTCCCTTCCAGTGTCATTATTGCAGTAACAGTGCATATTTTTAGCACTGATTACTGTAGTAATGTCACTGGTCCCCCCAAAAGTGTCAAAAATGTCAGTCAGGGGTTCGAATGTTGCAGTCCCGCAAAAAAAACGCGAATAGCCACCATTACTAGTAAAAAAAAAAAAAAAACAATAAAAATGACATAAATCTTTCCCGTAGTTAGTAAACCCGATAACTTTCGCGCAAACCAATCAAAATACGCTTATTGCAACTTTGTTTTTACCAAAAATATGTATCAGAAAACAAATTGGCCTAAAATGTAAAAAAATTTAGGTTTTTACATTTTGGGGGGGGGGGGGGGGGGAGGGGAGGTTATATAGCAGAATGTGAAAAATATATATTTTTTTTTCAAAATTGTCGCATTTTTCGTTTATAGCGCAAAAATTAAAAATCGCACAGGCGATCAAATACCACCAAAAGAAAGCTTTATTTGTGGGGGTATAGTAAGGATGTACATTTTGTTTGGGTACAGCGTCGCACGACCGTGCAATTGTCCGTTAAAGTAATGCAGTGCCGAATCGTAAATATGGCCTGGTCAGGAAGGGGGTAAAATCTTCCGGTCTTAAAGTGGATAAAAATACACTCATTGAGAATTTTTTTGTCAAAGACATGTAGATAAATACATTTTGGCCTAAATATATGACAAAAATTGGATATATTGGATATTTTTTAACAGTCAAAGTAGAAAATGTCAATTGTTTGCAAAATTTTCGCTCTTATTTTATTAATATCGCAAAAAATAAAAAGCGCAGAGGTGATCAAATACCACTAAAAGAAATCTCTGTTTGTGGGAAAAAAGTAAATTTAGTTTGGGTACAGCATCGCATGACCGTGCAATTGTCAGGTAAAGTCACGCAGGGCCAAGTTGAAAAAAGTGGCCTGGTCATTGAGCAGCAAAATCTTCCGGTCTTAAAGTGGTTAAATGCACAGTAAAGGCAATTTGGTGGCAGGCAACAGTGACAATAGAGAAAGAGGCTTTTGGCAGTCTCTTCCCAACTTTTCAGCACATGGGCATTGGCTGGGTCCCAGAGTGCGGTCAGCGATTCTCTACAATGCAGAAGGGATCTGAGTGGCTAATTAGCCACTCGATCACTTCTGCGGGTGGCAGAAGGGGGTCCCACCTACCTCTCCCGGGCTCTCCGGTCCCATTGCGAAGGCAGAGAGCGATGTGGCTGGTGGCAATGGCTGCCTGGTACAGAGAGACAGGAACTGACCTTGTTCCCCTCTCTCTGTAACCCTGGTAACCAGAAGTGACAAGTATTCATCACTTCCGGTTCTGGACCTTTGTTTACCTGGCCACCAGTGGATAGAGAAGCAGCAGATTGGACCAATCTCGGTCTGATCGGCTGCATGGGGGAATCACTGCATGGGGGGTCAGGGAAGAGATTTGGGGTCTAATAGACCCCCAAATCTCTCCATAAAGAGGACCTGTCATGGCCCATACTGTCACAAGGGATGAACAACATCAATAAAATGATTACAAAAAATAAAAGTTAAAAAAAGTGTAAAAAAAATAAATAAATAAAATTTAAAGCGCCCCCGTCCCACAGTGCTTACGTGCAAATGCGAGTGCAAATGTTAGCCCGCACGCATATTTAAACGGTGATCTCACCACACATGTGAGGTAGTGTCGCGAACGTTAGAGTGAGAGCAAAAATTCTAGCACCAGACCTCCTGTGCAACTGTAAACTGGTAACCTGTAAAGGCGTTTAAAGCCTCGCCTATGGAGAACTTTAAGCACCTTAGTTTGCTGCAATTCCATGAGCAAATGCAATTTTTTAAAGCATTGCATGTTAGGTATCTATTTAATCAGTGTAACATCATCTTTCACATTATACAAACAAATTGAGCTAAATTTAGTGTTTTGTTTTTTTTAATTCATGAAAGTTTTTTTTAACAACAAAATTGCGTTTGAAAAACTGCTGCCTAAATACTGTGTGACATAAAAAATTGCACACACACCATTTTATTCTATATGGTCTCTGCTAAAAAAAAAAAATATATAATGTTTTGGGGTTCTAAGTAATTTTCTAGCAAAAAAAAAAGTACCTTTACATTTGTTTTCTCAATGTTCTTGCTATCACAAGGGATGAACAACAATGCCTAATAGGATTATACTACTGTTCCCATAGACGGGAAGCTATCTGCAGGGAAAGAGCCATGCCGTTTTCACTATGGTGATCAGGCACAGTAAAAAGACGTGTGTGTATCCCTTCATAAAGGCAGAGAGATATCAAAACCATATTGACTTCACAGAGCAATCATATTTTCGCTGAGCAAACAAATCTGCACATTATACAGGGGTCCCCCGCTGGTGGTCATATCCTTGATGCTTGATCCTTGAACTCCGCACCACAATACACATATATCTCTACTGGCAAACAGACAAGCGCATAGTGCATGGAGTGTTTGCTGGCGGATATGTCTATGTAGAGAGAGCACATCTACACATCTAAGGGAAGGTTTTCACTGCCAGTAGTCTTTCCTCAATGTCCATACACGCTCTAATGAGGGTATTGCAAGCAAACCGACAACAGGAGCCATAATGAATAGCTAAATAAAACACATCCTGAAAAATGTCCACACTAGTCCCAATAAAATTTCCTCAACAATATGTAAACAGCGATTTCACCACAAATGTGAGGTATCACCGCGATTGTCAGAGTGAGTAACATAATTCTAGCACCATATCTCTGGTGTAACTCTAAACTGGTAACCTGTAAACGATTTTAAAGCATCGTCTATGGAGGTTTTTTAGGTATCGTAAGTTAGCACCATTCCACGGTTTACACAATTTTAAAGTGTGACATGTTTGGTATCTATTTACCCGGGTAACATTATCTTTTATATTTTACCAAACAATTGGGTATTATATTGTGTTTTTAAGCAATGATTAATTATAATGTATTTTGCGTTTTAAAAAGCTGCTGCGCAAATATTGCGTGACATACAGTAAAAACATGCATTACCCACCATTTTATTCTCTAGGACCTTAAAAGTATTTATAATGTTTGGGGGTTGTAAGTAGTTTTCTAGCAACAAAATCTTTACATGTAGAAGAGGAATGTCAGAATTGGCCTAGACTGGAACTAGTTCAGAAAATACAACATTTTTTTGGATTTGACAACCTTACATAGTTACATAGTAGGTGAGGTTGAATAAAGACAATAGTCCATCCAGTTCAACCTGTGTAGGTGTGTGTGGCTGTAATCATCTCTCATACCCCTGAATGTTCTGATCCTTGAGATGTAAGTCTAAGAGTCTTTTGAAAGCCACCATACTACCCGCAGAAACCACTTCTTGTGGTAGAGAATTCCACAATCTTGTAGCCCTAACAGTAAAGAACCCCACACGTTGCCTGAGGTTAAAACGCTTCTCCTCTAATCGCATTGTATGCCCTCGAGTCCTCATGCAATCCCTTTGAATGAACAGCTTTTTTTCTAAGCTGGGATCCCCATTAAGATATTTATAAATTGCTATCATGTCCCCCCTCAGACGTCTCTTCTCCAGGGAGAATAAATCAAGCGATTGTAGACGCTCTTCATAGTCAAGGTCCTCCAATCCCCTAATTAGTTTAGTTGCCCTTCTCTGGACTCTCTCCAGCTCCAACACATCCCTCCTGAGGACTGGCGACCAGAACTGGACAGAATACTCCAGATGCGGTCGGACCAGAGTTTTATAAAGTGGAAGGATTATAGTCTTATCTCTGGAATACATCCCTTTCTTTATGCATGCTAATATTCTGCTGGCTTTGGCAGCTGCCGCTTGACATTGCATGCTGTTGCCTAATCTATCATCAACCAAGACTCCCAGATCCTTCTCCATTTTTGATTCCCCCAAGGGTTCCCCTCCTAACGTGTATTGTGTTTTTATATTTTTAGTCCCCAAGTGCAAAACCTTACACTTCTCCACGTTAAACCTCATTTGCCATGTCGTTGCCCACTCTGTAATTTTGTCCAGGTCATTCTGTAGGATATCTGCTTCATGCTGTGCAGTTATTGCCCTGGCCAATTTTGTGTCATCTGCAAAAACTGATATCGAACTACTGATCCCGACCTCAATGTTGTTTATGAATAAATTGAACAAGGTTGGTCCCAGGACTGAGCCCTGGGGCACCCCGCTTACAACCTCAGACCAGTCTGAGTATGCGCTGTTTATTACCACCCTTTGGACACGCCCTTTAAGCCAATTCCGTATCCAAGAGCAAACCCTGCTGTCGATACCTGCAGACCTTATTTTATAAATTAAGCGCTTGTGGGGAACTGTATCAAACGCCTTAGCGAAATCCAAGTACACCACATCCACTGGTCTCCCCCTATCTAGCTCACAGCTCACCTCCTCGTAGAATGTTAATAGATTGGTTTGACAAGAACGCCCATTTGTAAACCCGTGCTGATTACTGCTGATGATGTTGTTGTCTTTAGCAAACTCTACGATATAGTCCCTTATCATCCCCTCCAGAAGTTTACATACTATTGATGCCAAACTGACAGGCCTATAATTTCCCGGGATATGCCTCTGGCCCTTTTTGAATATCGGAATCACGTTAGCTTTCTTCCAATCCCCTGGTACATCTCCTGTCCTAATACTGTCAGCAAAGATCAGGAACAGTGGTCTGGATATAACCTTACTGAGTTCCTTGAGTACTCTCGGATGTACGCCATCCGGGCCTGGTGATTTGTTTGTGTTAAGTTTATCCAGCCTTTCCCTGATTTCACCCTCTGTTAGCCATAGTGGCAAGTCCTGTGTATTACTACTAACCATACAGTCATGGTCAGTGTACCCCTCCGTTTCCTGTGTAAAGACTGACGAGAAAAAAGCATTCAGCACGGTTGCTTTTTCAGTGTCCTCTGTAACCATCCTCCCATCATTGTTAATTATGTGTGCAATATGCTCTGCCCTAGTTTTTTTGCTGTTGATATATTTAAAGAATTTCTTTGGTTTTTTTTTACTATCCTCCTCTATTTGTCTCTCAAAGTTGATTTTAGCCATCTTGATTTCTTGTTTACTTTTCTTATTTGCCTCCTTGTATTGCTCGAAAGTCGATACTGTGCCCTCTGATTTATACTTCTTGAAGGCCAATTTTTTTCCCCTAATAAGTTTTTTGACGCTACGGTTTAACCAGCCAGGTTTGGCTTTGTCTCTTCTAAATTTATTTCCCATAGGAATGCACTGCAAGATGCCTTTGCCTAATATGTTCCTAAAGCATTCCCATTTTTCCTCTATGGTCAGTGATCCCAGGGTTTGGTCCCAGTTTACCCTTTCCATCAATGAGTACAATTTTGGAAAGTTTGCCCTTCTGAAGTTTAGGGTTCTTATGTTCCCCACTTGCCTTGTTATTTATACTAAATGTGATCATCCTGTGATCGCTAGAGCCCAGGTTGTCCTGGACTCCTACCTCCGAGATTATGTCTGGGTCATTAGTGATCAATAGATCCAGGACTGCATTTTCTCTAGTCGGAGAATCCACCAACTGTGACATGTAATTATCCAGTAAGGTTTCCGTGAATAGGCGGGCCTTCTGAGAGTGTGTAGTCCCCTCATCCCAGTCAATGTCGGGATAATTGAAGTCCCCCAATATGATGACTGATCCCAATTTTGCCACTTTACTCATTAGTGCTAAGAATTCCAGCTCTACCTCCTCCCCTTGGTTAGGTGGCCTATAGCAAACCCCCACAATTACTTTCCCCTTTTCTCCTTCCCTATGGAGTTCAACCCACACAGATTCTAAATCCATGCTCATCCCATCCGTAATGTCACTCCTTTCTATCACCTTTATATTGTTCTTGACATAGAGACATACCCCTCCCCCTCTTTTTCCTACCCTGTCCTTCCGGTACACCGAAAACCTCTACAGAAAAGTCATAAAAAACTTGATAAGGATGATAGAACCAGTTACCCAGCTGACAAAGAAAAGGATGTGTTGTTACCTGAGGCACAGACTGACTTTAGTAAGCTAAAGACTCCTTTTACTTCTGCACCAATATTGGTATATCCCGATCTTGGACCTTCTATTATTGTTGAAGTGGATTCTTCAGACTCTGCCGTGGAAGTTATCCTTTCTTAGCAAAAAGGAAAAAAGATGCAGCTTCAACCTTGTCCTTTTTTCTCTCACTTAATGTCTTCAGCAGAAAGGAATTAAGGCATTGGGAATAAAGAGTTGCTGGCAATTAGGGAAGCCTTTTCCGAATCGAGGCATCTGTTGGAAGGGGCTGTTCATCCTGTAACGGTTCTCACTGATCATAAAAATTTGGAATTCATTCATTCTGCCAAGAGATTGCCGTTTAAATAAGCATGTTGGTCTCTATTTTTTTTCAGGTTTAATTTTATTATCTCAAATCGATGTGGGTCAAGCAATAAGACTGATGCCTTATCAAGTATGTTGTCTGAGTCTTTCCAGGAGGGCAACCCTGAAAGTATAACCGTGTTTCAGAAAAACATCCTAGGGGCAATAGGTTCCAAGACATTCTTAAGTCTCCTCAAAGAGTGGTATGAGAATGACCCACTCCTCAATCATCCATTAGGACATTAACCTCAAGTACAAGAACAGCTTTTGGAATTAAGCACACTGTCTCTATGTACCTGAATTGGCTCGGGTAGAAGCCCTTAGGTTGATGCAATACTCTAAACTTGCTGGGCATTTTGGGGTTTCTAAGATGGAAGAAATTTTATTACATTCCTTTTGGTGGCCTGGTTACAAGAAAGATGTCAAGAACTGTTAGAAGTCTACTTCTCACTACATGAAAGACTACATGGAATTCATGATAATGTGGAGCCTGACAGAGTTTACGTCGAAGTTTTGGAAAAGCTTGTGCTCAACTTTAGGGCTAACATTTATAATCTGTCTTCTGCTTTTCATTCTCAAATTAATGGTCAGACTGAGAGGACCAATCAAAGTGTGGAGCAGTACCTTCAATGTTTTGTTAGTTATCCAACTGGATGGATTATCTTCCTACGGCAGAGTTTGCTTATAACGATTCTAAACATGGCTCCCTTTCCACAAGCCTCTTTTTCCTAAATACCAGGTATCATCCAGTTTTTATTCCTAATCTCTTTATCTCAACTCCAATTCCTGCTGGTGCCAACAGATTATAGAGCTAATAAAGCGTTTGTTACCCTAACACTTCATATCAGATGCAGCTCTTAATGCTTCTTCACTATTGGGTTATGCGCCATCTACAGGAGTAGATCAGGCCGTGAAAAGTTTTCACGACACGCCTACAGGGGCTGTCCCTCATGACATAACCCCAGACACACTGTGCTCTCAAATCAGTTTCGTAGCAAGCAGTGAAAGACACAACCAACCCCAAAAAGAGGGGCGGGAGCTGCGTCTATCAAAGGACTCAGAGAAAAGGATTTTAAGGTAAGTTCTTACAAAAATCCAATTTTCTCTTACGTTGTTTGACAGACGCAGCTCTTAATGCTTTTTCACTATTGGGACGTCCTAAAGCAGTGTAGGCATGAGGGGTGGGAAGAACCAAAAACTGTTAACGTATTTCCAAGGCTAAAGACTTAGCCAACTGGGCAACAAAAAGCTCAACCAATACCAACAGGAGCTTACCCACAAAAGAAAAAATACAACCCCTTAAAGAGCAAAAACCAAGTCTCTTTAAACATCATCCGAGGATGCCATGAAGTCAACTTTATAGAATTTGTAAAAATGTGTACAGACGACCAAGTCGCCACAATACACACCTGCGCAACAGAAGCCTGATGGTGATCAGCGCTCCAGTAGAATGCACCCTCACAGGGAAGGAGGAACCTGACCCTTTAATAAATAGGCTCAAACAATTGTCTGCCTGAGCCATGTTGACATGGTCGCAGCAGACGCAGCCAAACCCCCACGAGATCCCTCAGGAAGGATAAACAAGGATTTAGATGTCCGAAAGGATGCTGTGGCTGACAGGAAAACCCTGATCGCCTGAACCACATCCAGCGAATGCAAGGCAAATTCCTTGGGATGCTTGGGCATAGCACAAAGCAAAAGCAAAACAATATCTTCGTAGAGGTGGAAGGCAGACACCACCTAAGGAAGAAAAGTGTGATTAGGTCGTAGAACAACCTTATCCCTATGAACCACCAAATTAGGCGAACGGCAGGACAAAGCCGCCAACTCAGACACTCTGCGGGCAGAAGCTATAGCCACCAGAGAGGCAACCTTCTGAGACAACAAAGGCAGAGAAAATTCCAAAAATATTTTCAAAGGGAGGCGGTTAAAGAACAGACAAACACAAATCCAGAGCCCATGGAGGCCAAGGGGATCTCCTCGGCGGAGCCAGATGATGCACCCCCTGAATAAGGGTGTGGAGCAAGTAATTAGTCACCAAGGGGCGTCTGAAGTAAATGGCTAAGGCCGACACCAGACCTGTAAGCGTGCCTAAAGCCAAGCGTTGCTCAACTCCTTTCTGCAAGAAGGCTAAGACCCTCGCACCGAAAAAACGAGCGAGGATGCAACTTTGCGATTCACCCCAGGCAATGGGCCTCTTCCAAGTACGATGAGAAATTGTCCCAGAAGTTGCCTTCCTAGCTCTCAGCAAGGTAGGAATCACAGAATCAGAGAGACCTCCGTCTCTCAACACCTGGCTTTCACAGCCATGCCGTTAAGGCCAGCGACCGTAAAACAGGATGGAAGATCGGCCTTTGAGACAGCAGATTCTCTCTCAGAGGCAGTCGCCGGGGAAGCTCGATGACCATCATTACCAGGTCTGCGTACCAAGACCGGTGAGGCCAGTCTGGGGCTACCAGTATCACCGGAACCTATTCCACCGCCAACCTGCGGAGTAACCTTGACAATAGCTGTATCGGAGGAAAGGCATAAACCAGCCGACACCGGCTCCAAGGAACCACTAAAACGTCTGCGGCGTTGGCCAGAGGATCTTGAGCCCTGGCCACGAACCTCTTAACCTTGCGCAGATGAGGCGCAAACAGATCCACCTCCAGAGTTCCCCACCAGGCACACCGGAGATGAAAAATCTCTGGATGCAGAGACGATTCCCCCTGATCCAGAACCAGACGACTCAGGTACTCCGCCAGCCAGTTCCCCACTCCTGGAATGGGAAACTGCAGAGAGAGCCGGAACATGTACCCCGGCCCAAGTCAAAATCTCTGCCACCTCCTGGACCACCCGGGCACTCTTGGTGCCCCTTGGATGATTGATGTAAGCCACAGCCGTGGCATAGTTGAATTGTACCCGAACTGGAAAGCCGTGCAGCCGAGGCGTCCAGTGGAGCAGGCAGAGCCTGATTGCCCTGAGCTCCAGGACATTTTTCGGCAAGGAGGATTCCTCAGTTGACCAGAGTCCCTGGGCACAGAGACTGTGCAACACTCCACCCCAGCCTAAGGGGCTGGCTGTAATGTTCTGGTACCTCTGGTGCCCTTATTCCACTTTCCAATTCAGTGTATGCGTCCCACCATTCTCTTCTGGTAGGTGCGCATACACCTTTAAGACCGATGCTGTCATCACTGAGCGCCGCAGAGCGGCTATTTCAACCGCCGGCGTTCTCACTCACATGTTCGTTCAACCTGCCTTGAAGCTCATATGCTTACAAGCGTACCTCGCTGTCGGAACCTCGCTACTGATCCCTGTATCCCGCTACCGGATCACTCGCTCATACCGAACCTCTCTACTACTGCTTGCTATTAGTGATAAGTACCCCGCAGGGGAATCCTCCATAACCTTCCTACTAAGCTTACACTATCTAGCTCTGCATATTAAGGACTGTTACTATCATCTGCACTATTATTTAGATTGCTAGCTCTTGAGCCTACTAACATCTATCCTTGCACTGGGTTAGTCTCTCCTGTATGTCATCTGCTATCCTACCACCTACTACCATACATGATTGCTAACCTATCTGCATCCTACCTGTTACCATCTATACTCTCATGAACATTTCTCTCAAGTGCTGTTCACCTATTGACACTGTTCATACCTGTCTCTTCAGCTCATCACCACTATACTGCTATATACATCTATCACTCCAGGAACATCTTATTGAGTGTGTATATTTGTATGCTGAATCAGACAGACCACAGTGATGAGTCTTGGGAGTTGGAATTGGTATTTCAACGTATCTCTACATGACTGCTGAGTGGAGTTTTTCTGCAGCTGCAAATCCATCTTGTTTCAGAAAACGCAGGAGCGTTACACTGGCATCCGTGGTGACCACCGTCCACAACAGTGGTAGAAAAAAACTCGCCCTGGCTTAAAGCGGGCGACAGAAGCCACCACGGGGTTACCTCGTGGACCGGCTCAGACATACCATTCTGTCTAAGGCCTGCAGATCCTTGTGCCACTTGACAAAAATCTCTGTCCGTAGAGGTCTTGTGTAAATTTGAGCGAATGGGACCTCCTCAAAAGGTCAACACAAAGCGTCCCAAAGCTGGCATGCATGTCCGCAGGGAGGAGAGATCGTTGCCCAGCAGCAACCTGATCTTGCTATGCCACATCTGAAGTCTGTCCCCAGTGAGAAAGACTTGCCAGCGAGGAGTCCAAAATCATTAGGTAATTAAAGGTAATTAAATTGCACCGACGGAGTCAGCGCAGACTTCTTGAAGTTGATGGTCCACCTGAACTCCTGAAGGGTCTGAACCGTGATTGACAGGTCGCCCAACAGGGTTGGGTGAGAACTTGCTCTCAACAGAAGATCGTTCAGATATCCGAGGATCCCAATCCCCTATTTCGGAGCAAAGCCAACACCGGAGCCAAAATCTCGGGGAAGACTCGGGGAGCGGAGGCTAGACCAAAAGGTAAAGCCACAAATTGAAAGTGCACCTCCGCCACTGTGAAACGGAGAGATCGCTGAAGACCCTCGTAGGTAGGGATGTGCAGATACTCTTTAAACATCATCCGAGGATGCCATGAAGTCAACTTTATAGAATTTGTAAAAATGTGGCATCCTCTGGCAAAGGGAGAATTGAGGAAAACAATCTGCCTGCTGGACGAGACCGAAATTCAATCTTGTACCCCAAACGAATCAGTTCGGCCTGAATCAGACGTCCAGGGTTCCTGAAGTAACGCAGACGCCCCCCCCCCCCAACCCAGAATTCTTTATGCAGAAGAAGATGTTTCCGCCGAACCGGACCAGCTAGTCTTGGGCTTACCCGACTAAGCCTTCTAGTTACCTCCAGAGGCTCTGAATGGTTTACCTTTTTCTTGCGCCCTTGAGGCACGAAAAAAAACACCTGTGAGCCGAGAAAGAGGGTCTCCTCTTACTGGCCTCTTGAGGATTGGGGTAGCAGAGAACTCTTACCCCCCGTTAGACCCTAGATTAACTCATTCAAAGAGTCCCCAAACAGGCGTTTACTCAAAAAATGGGAGATCAGTTAAGGCCTTCCTAGAAGCCTGGTCTACCGACCAGCTCTGCAGCCATACCATGCGGCATATGATTATCCCCATCGCTGACACTCTGGCAACCAGAGGAGCCATGTCCAGGGCCGCAGCACACAGGTACACCAGGGCCTGGGCTATCTGGACCGCAAGCTCTTCAGAGTCGGGGGGAACCATCTCAGCGTTCAAGTTACCCCTAAGCACTGCAACCCATTTTGTAACCGTCTGAGAAACCAGGACGGACGCGAATACAGGTTTAAGTATCAAGCCCGCCAGCAAATACAGGTGGCGGGAAAGGGATTCCACCCATCAGTCCACAAGACATAAACACTGCGGAGACTTGCACAGGTACCACAGTAGATTTGTTCTGGAGACAGGGTTCTCCACCTTATTTGAGACTGAGTCAGCAAAGGGATAATGGCGTTTAAAGCGCTTTTGCGCCATTAGCACCTGCTTAATACGCCATTGCTCATTCACCATATTGTGAAAGTCTTCGGGACAAGGGAACACCTGACCTGACTTCTGGGCTTTGCGGGAGCCAAAAACCACCCGCTGTCCTGACTGTGTGGGCTCATCATCCATTTGCAATGTTTTCCTTACTGAAAGAATCAATGCTTCCACCTTAGAGCGTTCCCACCCTGCAGCCGAGCAGGACATTTCCTCCTGACCATCTGACTGCGAGGACAGTGATCCCTCATGATTGTCCGTGACGACCATATCAGGCTCTGAATCAGAAGACTGAGAAGGCAGTGACCGTTTCTGGATAGCGACATATTACAAAGTCCACCTTTGACGCCAGATTTTTCAAAGCGGCAGACAGAAACATGAGAGACTGTGATTTGGATGGTCCGGCATACGCATCAATAAAGTCTAAGGGTTTTTTTCACCTTCACATTTTGCAAGTTTTAGAAAAAAGAGTGCACTTCCCCTTTAAATCGCGGTCCGCAAGAAACGGATTTGAGAGCACAGTGTGTAAGAGAACGTTTGCTGTGCAAAGACGTGTTCCTGTCAGAAACCTGACAATGGCCAATGCGCATGTGCGAACTCGCGCAACCGCGTTAGACATTGGTGCCAAAGGGACTATTTAAACCCATCCATTACACTGCTCTAGTGCTGCTTTGTCTTCAGCCTTGGATACCCGTTACCTGTTTACCTGCATCTTGTTCCTAGTTCCAGATCCGGCTTGTCCTGACGATTCTCTGCTCTCCACCTGCACCGACCTTGGCTTCTCCCATGACCTCTCTTCCTGTCTGCTCCTACTGGCTTCTACGTTCCCGATCGGCTCCTGACCTGGCTTGTCTTACTTACCACGCTTCTGTCATTCCCAGATCTGTCCATCCTGCCCAGGAGGCTCCTCCTGTTACCCAGGAACCCCTGCTTCCAGCACCTGGTGCCTGCTTAACACCCTGCTCATCGGACTTCTCTGGCGACCTTCACCAGTGGCCATCGTCCGCTTCAAGCAAACCTCCAGGCACTCGTACTACTCTACACTCCGGTGTCCCCTGTCTGCACTATCAGGGGTCCCGAGTCGGAGGCGCAAGGGAGGCCTTTCTCACAGTGTCAGGCTCATCTCCAGGTACGTGATACAATGTGTCTGGGGTTATGTCGTGAGGGACAGCCCCTGTAGGCTTGTCGAGTGAAAACTTTTCACTGCCTAGTCTACTCCTGTAGATGGCGCATAACCCAATGGTAAAGAAGCATTAAGAGCTGTGTCTGTCAAAGAACGTAAGAGAAAGTATCCTGTTCTCTTGGTATTGCTTCCTTTATGTGAAATCTCTGGTGTTCCTGCCAGTGCCCTTGCTTTTCTATTAAAACTGACCACATTAAACAGGAGAGCACGATGTGGTCAGTTCTCTAGCTTTGCTCGGAATTCAGCCTGCTCTCCTCCAATGATCAGACTTGTCCTGACATGCCCCTGCAGCACAGCCATTCACTGGGAAGGTTAGTGTGCTGCTGCTTCTCCTCCCCCCAGCTCTAATGCAGCTGAGAAGAGAAGGAATATGAACACCTTTAAAAAAGAAGGGAAAAAAAGGTATTTATAATTTTTTTTATGTCTATACACAAATGTTTTGCCTTTCATTTCTATATTAAACTGAATGGGTTGTTTTACATGGTGATTGTTTACAATCACTTTAAAACCTAAACCAAAATGGCATTATATTGCAGCTGAGCAATCATTAAAGGCAGTGGCTGCATCAGTTTAATTTTTTTTTGGGCTTTTTTCCCCTCTGTTTTCACCTGACCAGTAACACACCTCATGTATTAGTGAGACACAACTCTGGAGGAATGAGCACATGAGGCACTGAATACAGCAGCCTTGTCAGTCTGGGGGGGGGGGGGGGGGTTAAATGTATAAGCAAATTTAGATACTAAGATACTAAGAAACTGAAGGCCAAACTACAGCTCACACTGTATAATCAGTTACAGTTTCCTTTTATGATGCATGAATAAATAAAACGTTATCATTTTAGTTTATCCCTGCCAGTGGTTTGTCTCATCCATGTAAACTGATACATTCTGCTGGGGAGCTTGAGGAAAACAACAGACTAACTGGCCAGATCGCCAGATAAAAAAGAAGAAAGAATAAACAAGGAAAATAATACAGCCATCACATCTAAGAATTGGTAAGCTACACTATAGTAAATGTTTGCTTTTAGGTTTAATACTGCTTTAACTACTTTACAGGAGATTCAGGAGAAATGAATTTATACTTTGAAGGAGGCTCAGGAATATTACAAGAACTGACAGACATCACAGATCACTCTCTACTTTTCATGTGGGTGACAGTTTGGTTATCTACCAAAAATTTGAAGGTTCATGTTCCATCTGACAGGTTCAGTCAAATTTGAAGGAACCATTTCAGACCCCGGTCACCTCTCAACCGGAGAGACCCGTCAGATCTCAACCCGGTCACCTTTCGCTTAAACCTTCATGACAGTATGAGGATTCACCCTGTTTTTCTCTGCTCAAACCATTTAATGATGTTGAGGTACCAGGTGAAAAAGAAATCGTGGTTGAGAAAATTCTTGATTCCAGGATCTTTAGGAACATATTACAAATTCTGGTTCAATGGGAAGGGTATGGGCCAGATGAAAATTTTTGGGAACCAGGGGAAAATGTTCATTCCCCAAGATTACCAAAAAAGTCCCACCAGAGGTTTTCTCACAAATCTAGCCCTAAGATGTCCAGTGGATGTCCCAGGGGAAGGGTAGTACTGTCAGAACCAAGATCTAAACCTACAAGCTCTGCTGTGTCTGGCAGTATCTCTTTTTGCATAGTTGCCAACATTTAAAAACAATTTCCAGGGACACTTTGCAGCGCAGCTATCAATTACTTACCACACCCACTTCCCTGAAGCCCCGCCTACTCTACATAATTAATCTCGCCTATTTATCAGAATATAGAGTCTACTCAATATAGAGAATTACAGGAAATTAAAAAGGCAATTTCAAACTTAAGGCCACAGTAGCAGAGTTGGAATAAGTCTCCCATTCAGCTTCACTACTTCTGCATAACATTTACGGGCAGCCCGATTAACAGGCGCTTCCAGGGACCATATAAATTACCTGGGAAAGGGTCCTATTTGCAGGGACTGTCCCAGGAAAAAAGGGACAGTTGGCAAGTATGTTTTTGCTGAACCACCTGAGATGCTGGAAAGCTCCCTGCCTGATTACATAGACAATCTAGCCTTGTGTCTTAAATCTTGAACTCTTTGCTCCTCCCATGAACTTCCTTTTTAAGCCATGCTTTAGCACTTCCAGATTGCCAGATTATTATGTTCTCTCCAGCCAATATCTTGCTCTTGTCACTCCTGCTGCTGTCGGTATCTTCACTACTGCTCGTTACCAACCTTTGGCTTGTACCTCGACTACACTTCTGCTTGCTTCCAACCTGCAACCACTTGTTACTGACCTTTGGTTTGTTTACTGACTACACTTGCGACTTGCCAGAACCGCAGGGGCGACATGTGAGGTGCACGGTGGGCCGATGAGAGACAGCAATAATACAGTTCATCGGTTTACTCACGGTTAGCAGAAAGCCTCCCTGGGCTGGTCGCACAGTGAAAAGGAAGACAGCACGAAATCCTCCGGGGCACGCTCTGTGATAGGGAAACGCCAGCCAAGATGGTGGTTGAGGTGCCCGTGATGACAGGGGTGTTTAGAGTGCTTGTGGCGGCTGGGTCCCTTGATGGTATTTGTCGTGACGCCAGTACCGTTAATGGTGGTACAACCAGTTGTAATAGCAATATTGAAGAATGAGGTAGACAGTGGTAGGATACAACTCACAACTTTTACTGTGACTGGTTTTGATTGCAGCATAAACATCCAGTTAGAATACAGTCTCTGGGTAGATAGAGGAATTCTGCTGATCCACTGTTAATAGGCTTTTGTAATTCAGGACTCAGGCTGGGGTTCAGTATAATGCTTACATATGATTTGGTTTCTGGTACCTTTTGAATCCAGTGAAATTGGTGAGGTTGCCGGGGGCTAAGAAATCCTTCACCTTTATTCTCAAAGGTCTTTGCTGCCGTTTGGTGGCTTTTACCCTTTGATTTGAGCAGTTCCAATTTGTCCCTTCTTAGGACTGACCTTCTCTAACCTTTACATGGTGCTTTCTCTCTGGACACTGACTTCCTGAACTGCACAACTGACCACAGATAAACCTGAGCTGGGATAGATATCCCAAAGTGGTGCTATCCCCATCTTGTGGTGGGAAGTATGAAGCACACTTGACCAGCCTATGAACAGGGATACAACAGGTGTAGCAATGCACATGCAATATAGCAATGAAAAAGTAGTAATACATTTGCAGTTCCCACGTGTCCTGAGTGAGACGCTGCATACCCCCATGGTAAAATGTGTGTCGACCTCGACACACTTTTGACTCGATGTTGTGTCTTCCTGTAAGATATAAGAGAAAGGGAAAAGCATGCATGCATAGGAAATAACAACATAACCCCATCCCTGTACTTCTTGTATCTGCAAGTAAAATGGGTTAGGCAAACATATCTCAGGCAACAACGAAATGTGACAAAAAGGGGTGTAGTTTTTCCTCTGAAGACTGGTGATGTATGGCAAAACCAGAATAGTCCATGATGAGATGGAAAAAGGAAAGAAAAACAAAACAAAAATAACATCTCAGGAGGCTCACAGGGTATGAGCCTGTTCCCTGGGCACAGGAGAATGTCAACAGAAGAATATCACGGAGGTTCAGGTACGTGAAAGTCTATCTCCGGGTGCAGGCTTGAACGTTGCAAAACAGTAGGTAAGTAGTCCTTTTAAAAAGTCCTTTAAAGGAAATAAACATGATATCACAAGTAAGTCTTCTTCTCAATCTGGAACTTCAGACGATGTAAGGGTGCATTCAACGATTTGATGGCAGGGCTGGTAGTTGTCTTCTCGGCTGCTGGTGTAGGAAATCCTTATAACAGACAGGTGGTTGTCCTCTTGTAGTCCTGTCAGATCTTCGTAGTGGCTGAGTTTCTACAGGCCTTGTTTCAAGGGAACTTGGTGTCTCTTGAGCTGTAGTAGACACTTCTTGAGATAGCTCCTCTGGTTGAAGTGCGGTTGTATTGGTCTTGGCAGGCACTAAGATATTGAGCCATGGTGTAAGGAACCATTGTAAAGGATCAGAGTCTAATAATGCTTTTCCAAAAGACTGTAGTGGATTCTCTGAATCAGATGATTTTGTAGGCTCTGGTTCCATGGATTGAGTTTCCTCTCGGACAGCTTCTTTTTGAAGAGTTTCTTCTTGAGTACTTTCCTTGAGACATAACTTAAGGCGATTGCGATGTACTACACGTGATTTGTTTTCTTTAGTGATCTCATAAGTATGAGTCTCTGGATTGACAATAGCTGTAATGGTGTAAGGTTCTCTCTCCCATTTGCTATCTAACTTGCTGGTGCGATGGTCGTTCTTTAACCACACATGGTCACCTATTTTGAGAGGTTCTGCTTTGGCAGATTGGTTATAATCTTTTTGTTGCTTTTCATGAGCATGTTCCATGCGATGTTGAACAATTTCTTGTGCATCAATTAAACGTCTTTGGTGCTCACTCACCCAATCAGTCTTTGGTAGAGGGTTGATTGCATCAGGCACTTGTACACCCAAAGTATGGTCAGCAGGTAGTTTAACTTGTCGGCCAAACATGAGATAGTAAGGTGTATATCCAGTAGAACAGTGAATGGTGTACATCAATTCAGGCAATAGAGTAGGCCAATCACTTCTTGTAGCAGGTGGTACTGCTCTTAACATCTCAATTAAAGTTTGGTTCATTTTCTTGCAAAGTCCATTCCCTTGGGGGTGGTAGGCTGTGGTCCTGATTTTCTGACAATTGTGAAGTGTACACAGTTCTTTGAAGAGTTGCGACTCAAAGGCAGATCCCTGATCTGTAAGGATTCTCTCCGGGCATCCATATGGCAATAGGAAATGTTTCCAGAAGGCATCTGCAGTTGTTTTAGCGGTCAAGTACTTGACAGGTACGGCTACAACAAATTTGGTATAATGATCAATGATGGTCATGGCGTATGTGTAACCTGAGCGACTTGGTTCCAGCTTCACATGGTCAATTGAAACTATTTCTAGCGGTGTTCGGCTTACAATGGGATGTAAGGGTGCCTTTTGGTCATGTTTTTCATTTCTTCCAACAGAACAGGTGGAACATTCTCGACACCACTTTTCAATGTCTCCTCTCATCCCAATCCAATAGAATCTTCTACGGATGGTAGCTTCTGTCTTCTGCACACCAAAGTGTCCCCATTGATCATGATACATCTCAAGAATGATTCTTGCATCTCGGCGTGGTATTAAGATTTGGTATAGGCAATCCCAGGTAATTGGGTCTAAAGTTCTTCTTAATAGTAGGCCCTTCTGTAGGAAGAGATGTTTTCTGTGTCTCCAAAGTTTTGACAATTCTGGATCAGCATTCCTTCTGCAAATTCTTTCAGGTGTTCTTCCGCTGGTGAAGAAATCTTGCAGTTCTCCCAACACTCTGCTTTCATTTTGCAGCTTGATCCACCTTTCTTTGTCCACTTGGGATCTTGGATCCACTTGTTGTTGAAGGTTAAGGACTTTTCTTCCTTTGATGGTGATAATGTCTTGTTGGGCAAAATTTTTGTAAAAAGCTGGCATTTCTACCTCTTCCCAAACATCTACCTGTGTAGTAGGGTCTTCTTAGGTAGGCAGATGGGATAATGCATCCGCATTTTCATTTGCTTTTCCGGTTCTGTATTTTATGGTGAAATTGTAGTTAGCTAGGCGTGAGGCCCATCTTTGTTCCAATGCTCCCAACTTGGCGGTATTAAGATGCGCTAGCGGGTTGTTATCTTTGAAGGCCACAAATGGTGTTGCGGCAAGGTAATTTTTAAATTTTTCCGTAACAGCCCACACGAGTGCGAGGAATTCCAATTTGAAGGAACTATAGTTTTGGTCTTTTCTTTCAGTACCTCTAAGAGATCTACTAGCGTAGGAAATAACTCTTTCTTTACCTTCTTGTACTTGCGACAGGACAGCTCCCAGACCTTTCTTACTAGCATCTGTGTAAAGATGAAATGGCTGCTGGTAATCTGGATAGCCTAGGATTGGTGGTTCTGTTAACTTCTTCTTTAGGAGCTGGAAGGCGATTTCTCTTTCTGTGTTCCATTCAACTGGTATTGGAGACTTTTGGTACCTCTTAGGATGTCCTCTCAGAAGTTCTAATATTGGCCCTGCAATTTGGGCAAAAGGAGGAATAAAGCGCCTGTAGTATCCGGCGAAACTGAGAAAACTCCTCACTTCTTTCACTGTAGTAGGAGTAGGCCAATTTCGGACTGCGGCTATCTTCTCTGGATTTGGTTTAACACCTTCAGAGCTTACAATATTCCCTAAGTATTTGACTTCTGACTTCAGTAGATAGCACTTAGATGGTTTGACTTTGAGTCCATGTTTAATGAGGACTTTAAAAACTTTGGCCAAATGTTTCAAGTGATCTTCATAAGATTTGGAGTAGATGATGATCATCTAAGTACAACAGGACAGTTTCGAAATTTTTGTGTCCTAAGCAACGCTCCATTAATCTTTGAAAAGTTCCGGGCGCATTGCAAAGTCCAAAAGGCATGCAGTTGAACTCAAATAGGCCCATAAGAGTGGTAAATGTAGTCTTCTCACGATCTTCAGGTGTCATTGGTACTTGCCAGTATCCACTGGTTAAATCAAGGGTAGAGAAGTAGGCTGAAGATCCTAAAGCTGTCAAAGATTCCTCTATGCGTGGTAAAGGGTAAGCATCCTTGTGGGTGATTTGGTTAATTTTTCTGTAATCCACACAGAATCTGATGTTACCATCCTTTTTACGGACAAGGACTAGAGGTGCAGCCCATGGACTATGGCTGTCTCTAATGACATTGGAGTCCTTCATCTCTTGGATCATTTGCTTTACGGATTGGTACATAGTTGGTGGTATAGGCCGATATCTTTCCTTGATCGGTGGGTGTGAACCTGTAGGGATGGAGTGCTTGATGATATCCACTTCTCCATAGTCTGTAGAATGCTTACTGAAGGCACTGTGAAGCTCCTTCACAATTTTTAGTACTCCCTCAATTTGGTTTGCTGGTGTGGAAGCATCTCCCACATGAAGTTCTTTCCACCAGGATGTGTTTACATTTTGGTCCTGTGGGTTCTGTCTCTTGGTAATTTGCTCTGTGGTAGCTGTAGCCACACTGATGACATCTTGAAAAGTGACTTGGATTAGCTGTGCAATAGGACGGTGTTTTGTTAGTGTTACACTGTTATCACTCAAGTTTAGGAGTCGTATAGGCACTTTACCTTCAGAGACGGTTACTAGGCTCCTTGCAGCTCTAACTAGAGGATAGTCTTCCAAAACAACAGGCTCTACCAGGGCTTGGTAGTCTTGACCTTGAATTCTGACTACGGCTCGGCACCACAAGAGAGTTTCGGTGTTGGGTTTGAGGATCACAGGTTGCTTATCCCGGATGCGGGCACAGCAAATTTCTCCTTTTTCCTTGGCGAATCTCTGTTGCGCATTTAGTACACAGATGGTTTGTTGGATCACCTTCTTAGAAACAGGAGAGGCAGTAGGCACTGACTGGTGCAAGGCTTCTAGCATCTCAACATAACAGTTCCTGAGGACATTCATTCCTAGGACTATTGGAGGGTTAGGGTTATTGTTTTTGACTCGTACCACAATAAGGCCTTGTCGAGGTAGTGTAGTTCCTCCTACTTGAATGGTAGGTTCCCAATAACCATGGACTGGTACGGGTTTGCCATTACTGGCTATGAGACTCAGCCAGGATTCTGGAGGCTGGGTAAGCTGATTTTGATCCCAGTATTTTTCAAAGGCTGCTTGTTGGATGGTGGTGACTTGGGATCCTGTGTCAAATAGGGCAACAAAAGGAACTCCATTTATTTGAAGTGCCACTTCAGGACGGGATCCTACGTACCTTGGCATCCAGTGGGGATCTTCTGGACCTATTGGTTTACCTCCCGAGGGGTGGTCCTTGGCCTCGGGGGTTTCCCGTTTAACTGCCAGCAGGTTGCTTCTGTATGGCCTGGTTTGTGACAGTACGTGCAGATTGGCCGCTTAGGGGTACTAGTGCGGTCAGGGGGGCGTTCGCCAGAATTTCTGGAATAAGTCTCTCTATAATTAGAGGGGAAGAGTCTTCTGGACACAGGTTTCTCATCCTCTAGCATTAATGGTTTCTCCCATTGTTCCAATTTTTGGTGGACTTTCTCCAGACTTTTAGTCAGGAAATGGACTTGCTCAGTCAAGGCAGCAACTGCGTCAGGAACTGGAGCTTGGGTTGCATGACTGACTATAGGTAAAGACATTACAGGGGTAACCAGCTGGGATACAGGCACTTCAACAGATCTAACAGGTTCTGTTGGTGGGCTTTTTCCCAGTATGCTGATAGCTAATTCTTTGAAATCTAAGAAGGTAGCTCTTGGATGTTGGGCGGCTAACATTCTTAGTTGGCTCTTTAGATTGTCTGTATTGACGCCTTCAATAAATTGTTCTTTCAGGGTTTTGTCCTGATTCTCTGCCTCACGGGGGTCTACTTGGATAACAGCTCTAAGGGATTCCTGCAAAGATAATGCAAAGTCTCTGAGTGACTCACCAGATTGCTGTTTCTTGCTGAAGAACCTCATCTTGACCTCTGACACGGTTCTGGGTTCAAAGGTGGTGTAGAGACGGTCAAAAATCTTCTCCATGGTCTTTCTCTCTGAGCTCGGCCAAGATTTCACTTCTCTGAGCGCAGCTCCTTCCAATTGCGCAAGAAGAATCTCCATCTGTTGCTCTGAGGATACAGGGTACAATCTGAACACAGCAAGAACTTTTTCTTTAAAGTCCCTTAAAGTATGAATTTCTCCAGAATATCGTGGTAACCAGGGGGCCCCAAAATAATAAGGCATGGTTAAAGGCATTAAGCTTGGTGCTGCAGCGGTTGGTATTGCGCTGGGACCGACTGCGGCTGCTGCAGGGGGTCCGCTGAGGTCAGGCTGCACGACATCTTCCTGCACAGACATGGTAACAGCAGGTGAATTATACTTAGGGAAGTCAAATGTGTTTTTAGACACTTTTTGTGCGGTGTTGCTATGGGCGACCGCTGCCTTGCGGGTGTATGGCCCTTTAAGAATTTAATGCCGGCTGAATACAATGCTGCAGCAATGTTGATTTTGGGACTCTGGCAGAGTTCCTGCTATTAGTGCTGCTTATAGTTAGTAGAGGCAGCTGACAGGTTGCGATTACTGTTCGGACGGCAAGCAATGCGATTATTTTCTCGCATTGCAAAGTCTCGTGACTTCTGTGGCGTGCGCTTGTCACACTCTCCTCCCAGGATTGACACAGCAAAGGAAAGGGGGGCTGGCCGGACAATTTTGCATAAATGGGTGGCACCAAAATTTCCCGCTCTTCAGGGGGTGTCACTAACTTATCCACAGTGATGGCGCAGAAATTTTTGAACAAGAAGGTTTCCGGCAGCCATTTTAAGTGAATAGAAACAGTCAATTCAAATACAGCAAGCAGTTTTGTTGACTCACAAATGTCTGATTTCCTCTCTTTGGATGCTGCGATTTTTATGCTGATAACTGGGATAACACTTCCATGCGACTTTGAAACAGTTTAAACAGTTCTGTGGCCCCACACAGTGTGCAATAAGTAAACAGTCTCTCAATAAAGCAAAGGGGCTTATTCTGATGCGACAGTCTTTTAGATAAGGCGCAGGGGTTAATATCCTGTTTGTGACGCCAAATTTTTATGCAACGTCCCAGAACCGCAGGGGCGACACGTGAGGTGCACGGTGGGCCGATGAGAGACAGCAATAATACAGTTCATCGGTTTACTCACGGTTAGCAGAAAGCCTCCCTGGGCTGGTCGCACAGTGAAGAGGAAGACAGCACGAAATCCTCCGGGGCACGCTTTGTGATAGGGAAACGCCAGCCAAGATGGTGGTTGAGGTGCCCGTGATGACAGGGGTGTTTAGAGTGCTTGTGGCGGCTGGTTCCCTTGATGGTATTTGTCGTGACGCCAGTACCGTTAATGGTGGTACAACCAGTTGTAATAGCAATATTGAAGAATGAGGTAGACAGTGGTAGGATACAACTCACAACTTTTACTGTGACTGGTTTTGATTACAGCATAAACATCCAGTTAGAATACAGTCTCTGGGTAAATAGAGGAATTCTGCTGATCCACTGTTAATAGGCTTTTGTAACTCTGGACTCAGGCTGTGGTTTAGTATAATGCTTACTTGTAAGTGATTTGGTTTCTGGTACCTTTTGAATCCAGTGAAATTGGTGAGGTTGCCGGTGGCTAAGAAATCCTTCACCTTTATTCTCAAAGGTCTTTGCTGCCGTTTGGTGGCTTTTACCCTTTGATTTGAGCAGTTCCAATTTGTCCCTTCTTAGGACTGACCTTCTCTAACCTTTACATGGTGCTTTCTCTCTGGACACTGACTTCCTGAACTGCACAACTGACCACAGATAAACCTGAGCTGGGATAGATATCCCAAAGTGGTGCTATCCCCATCTTGTGGTGGGAAGTATGAAGCACACTTGACCAGCCTATGAACAGGAATACAACAGGTGTAGCAATGCACATGCAATATAGCAATGACAAAGTAGTAATACATTTGCAGTTCCCACGTGTCCTGAGTGGGACGTTGCACACTTCTGCTTGATTCCTAACTGCAACATCTACTACTGGACCCTGGCTTGCTCACCTCCTGGTGTGGCGATCCTGAGGACTAGAGATTGGCTGAACACTCCCTGGTTTGGTTCTTGACAGAACTTCCAAACCTTACAAAAGTCCGGACCCAACCTGCAAACCCCATTGAAGTCTATAGGACATGAATTTGAAAAATCAAAAGTCCCCATTTTGAAGGCTTATATGCAAGTTATTGGCCAAACAATAACAAACACAACTCTTCTGTGTTTCTATGTTTCTACATATGCAAGAGTGTTAGGCTGCACACTGCAAATCCATTTTTTTATCAATAACTTTATAGAGGCTAGTGATGAAGACACCCTTTGTTGCATTTTTTCCCGTACTGTTGCTTAAAGCACCACGTTTTTCTACTCCCCAGTAAGGGGATATGTGCTGGTTCTTGTTTTGACCCCCTATGTCGATGGTACACCTCAACTAGTATTTTGTGGAGGGATCCTCCTTGTTAAATATTATGCTGTCCAATAGGGACTTGTTTTTAAAGGTGGGATTCCCCTGTATGGCAGGCAAAACTTGCATATCAAAAAAACAAAGAAATTTCCAGTCACAACTTACCAACCAGCCAGCGACTAACCGAATTGAACTGTCTAACAGTATGCGTTAAAAACAGGGGTTTGGTTGTACACATTTGCAAATACATGCGTGAGCTGCAGGCCCCGGCGTTTGCATACAGAATAGTTATTTGAATTTGTATTTAGCTGTCTGCCTGCAGTTCAGCTTTACCACAGACCTTCACCCTCCCCAGCCATCCTCTGCTGTTTCATCTCATCTCTTTTTTGCTCTAAAAGTTGCTAATATTTTTATATTATATTTTTAAAATTTTAGCTTTTTCTTGGGGAATTTTCCTTCCCACTTTCTGGATTTTTTCCTAGGCTCTCTTTTGCACACAGCCCCCAATACTTTTAGCCACTCCCACTGATGATGTACTGTGATGCATGAATGTGTCCAAAAGAAGCTGGCTGCTGCCAGCCCCCTGATGACATCACATAAGGAGATTGCTGCGTGGAATCCAGTGTGGAGTAGTGGTACGATGGAACCCTACAGAACACCACTGGATAAATGGGCATGTGAATATGTTTTTTTGTGAATTAGATGGGGGAGGGTGGGGGGGGAGAAGTGCCTTCCTTAAGATTTGAAATGCACTGGAGCAAAAGTAGTGTATCGGTTCTATGTATTAGGATAAAATGCCTTCTGTGTGCAGCAACCCCCCCAGCCCCCCTAATACTCACCTGAGCCCCATCTCTATCCAGCAATGTCCATGAGTGCTTCAGACATCTGGCACTCTCTCTGCTTATTGGTTGAGACACAGTAGTGGCACCATTGGCTCCCTCTGCTGTCAATCAAACTCAGTTAGCCAATCAAGAGAGAGAGATGAGGCGGGGCCAAACAGTAGCTCCATGTCTTGATCCGATTTGTGGTGCGACTTGCGCTGAGAGGATCTTGAGGGGGAACTCCATGCCAAGATGGGAAAAGAAACTGGCGTGGGGGTCCCCCCCCCCCGGTTCCATATCAGGCCCTTCCTGTCTTGTATGAATTTTTTGAGGGTAACCCCATGCAAAAAAATGGCGTGGGGTCCCCCCAAAATCCATTCCCGGCCCTTATCCAAGCATGCAGCCCGGCAGGTCAGGAAAGGGGAGGTGACGAATGAGCGGCCCCACCCCCTCCTGGATCATACCAGGCCACATGCCCTCAACATGGGGGGGGTGGGTGCTTTGGAGCACGAGGGGGCTCTGCACCTCCCCACCCCAAAGCACCTTGTCCCCATGTTGATAAGGACAAGGGCTCTTCCCGACAACCCTGGGTGGTGGTTTTGGTGCATTTAGCATTAGGACATAGAATTGTACACTTTTTTTTCTGTTTTCTGTTTGTTGTATGTATGTTTTTTGCTTTTTGTGTTTTTTTTTTTTTTTTTTTTTGTCTGGTTCTGTTATTGACCACAGGCCAGTGGATACCATGAGACACTTGTGATTGTTTTGAGGCAAATTAAGACAGGGGGCTCAACTGTGCACTGGATGGCTCCGCTTACTGCCCGTAGGAGGCGAGAGGAACCGGTTGAATTGATACTAGTATATATTTGGGTTTGCTGTTGATAAGATCAGCTCTGATGAAGGGAGCTTGACTCCCGAAACACGTTAGCAGTCTGATCTACAAGGACGTGTTCCATTCCATCTGTGGTGGTATCTTTTAATGCAATTTTATATTCTTCTCGTCTGTGAGTATGCATTCAGCATTTTAATAATATAATTTTTGTAAGAACTTACCGTAAAATTCTTTTCTCTGAGTCCTCTGACAGTCGCAGTCCACTCATACAATCTGCACGTCTGGGTATTGGTCTTATCCACAGGAGTAAGCTAGGCAGAAGATTTTGTTAGAAAACATTCACAAAACCTTTGTATAGACACACCTACTGGGGGCCGTCCCTCTGGTCCAATACCCCCATCTAGCTGCATTCCCAATTCTGTTTGGTAGCAAGCAGTATAGAGATCCATGAACCCCAAAAGAGGGGTGGGGGGGGGGCGGCGACTATCAGAGGACTCAGAGAAAATAATTTTACGGTAAGTTCTTACAAAAATTCTATTTTCTCTTACGTCCTCTGACAGTCGCCGCCCACTCATACAATCTGCACGTCTGGGACGTCTTAAAGCAGTGAAGATGTGAGGGGTGGGAAACGTAACCGTCAAAAAGGCAACGCAGCACCCAGGTCAGAGAAAAGAACCTCTTCTGAACCAGAAAGGTAAAACACTGGGTAACAAGAAAGCTCAACAGGAGCAAACAAACGCAGGAAAGCAAAATAAACAAGGGGAAAAAAACCCCAACAGGAGGAGACAGGCTAAAACCTCCATGTCTCCCCTAAGGCACTGCCGCACTCAGAACTTTGCGGACAAAAGAGGCATCTGCTGATGCCAAGACATCAAGTATGTAAAATTTTGTAAAGGTATGCACGGACGACCAGGTCGCCGCTTGGCACACCTGAGTCACCGATGCCTGATGGCGGAAGGCCCAAGACGCACTAATCGCTCTGGTAGAGTGCGCTGTGACAGGGAAAGGTGGAACCTGATCCCTATTTGAATAGGCCTGCACAATCGTCTGCCTGATCCATTTTGAAATGGTTGCCGCAGACTCAGCCGTACCCTTCTGAGGTCCCTCAGGAAGGACAAAAAAGAGAATCCGACATTCTGAAGGATTCAGTAGAGGACAGGTAAACCCTGATCGCCCTTACCACATCCAAGGAATGCAAGGCAAACTCCTTAGGATGCTTAGGCTTCGCACACAGCGAAGGTAAGACAATGTCCTCGTTGAGAACCACTTTCGGAAGAAAGGACTGATGAGGTCGCAAGACCACTTTGTCCCTATGAACAACCAGATAGGGGGAGCAGCTAGACAGGGCTGCCAACTCCGACACTCTGTGAGCAGATGTGACTGCCACCAGAAAGGCAAATTTCTGTGACAGCACCGGCAGAGAAATCTCCCGGATGTTCTCAAAGGGAGCATGTTGCAAAACGGACAAAACCAAATTCAGGTCCCAAGGAGGCAAGGGTGCCCTCCTAGGGGGATCCAGATGACGCACCCCTTGAATGAAAGTGCAGATCAAGGAATTCGACGCCAGAGGGCGCTGAAAAAGAATGGCCAGCACAGATAACTGGCCCTTAATAGTGGTCAGCGCTAGACGCTGCTCCACACCAGTTTGCAGGAAAGCTAACACCCTCGCCACTGAAAAGGAGCGGGGATGGAACCCCTGCCATTCACATCAGGCGAAATAAGCCTTCCTGGTACGATAATAAATCCTACCAGACGAGGCTTTCCTGGCCTTGAGTAAGGTAGGAATGACCGCCGACGAGAGACCTCTGTCTCTCAAGACCTGGCTTTCAACAGCCACGCCATCAAAGCCAGCGACTGTAAAGCAGGATGGAAAATTGGCCCCTGAGACAGAAGATTGCCTCGTAGTGGGAGCCGCCAAGGATGCTCGACGACCAGTTGCATGATGTCCGCGTACCAAGACCGGCGCGGCCAGTCTGGTGCCACTAGAATCACCAATCTCGGTTCCGAGACCAACCTGCAAAGGAATCTAAATAACAACTGAATCGGTGGAAGTGCGTAAATCAGGCGATACCAGGGCACCACCAACGCGTCTGCCAGAGGGTCGCGCGTGCGAGCCACGAATCTTTCCACCTTGTTGTTGAGCCGAGACGCGAATAGATCCACATCCGGGGATCCCCACCGCGCACACAGCATCTGAAACACCTCTGGGTGTAGGGACCATTCCCCCTGGTCCAGGGTCTGGCGACTCAGATAGTCCGCCTACCAGTTCTCCACACCTGGAATGTGAATTGCCGAAATCGCCGGGACCTGCTTCTCGGCCCAGGACAGAATCTCGGCCACTTCCTTGGCCACCCGGGCACTCCTGCTGCCCCCTTGGTGATTGATGTAAGCCACCGCAGTGGCGTTGTCCGTCTGCACCCGCACTGGGCAGCCCCACAGACAATCCGACCAACGGAGCAAACAGAGCCTGATTGCTCGCAGTTCCAAGACATTTATTGGCAGGGAGGATTCTCCTGCCGACCAGGTGCCCTGGGCAGACAAATTGCCCAGAACCCCACCCCAGCTCGACAGGCTGGCGTCCGTGGTGACCAATGTCCATAGCAACGGTCGAAAGGACTTGCCTACCGTCAGAGCCGGAGACTGGAGCCACCACAGGAGATCCGATCCCACTAGGGGGCTCAAAGAAATCCTTTCCAAAGAGTGAGGACGTCTGTCCCACCTGGCGAGAATCTCCACTTGAAGAGATCTTGTGTGAAACTGTGCAAATGGGATCGCCTCGAAAGCTGACACCATTAAGCCCAGAGACCGCATGCAGGTCCGAAGCGAGGAGGACTCGTTGTCCCTGAGGGACCTGACCTCGGCCTGCAGGATCCGGAGTTTGTCCTCCGGAAGAAAGACCTTCGCCTGGGCAGAGTCCAGAATCATCCCCAGGTAAGGGAGACAAACAGAAGGGGACAAGGTCGACTTCTGAAAATTGATGGTCCACCCGAACTCCTGGAGCGTCTGAACCGTGATCGACAGATCGCGCAACAGAGTGGCACTGGAGCTCGACCTTAATAGGAGATCGTCCAGGTAACCGAGGACGGCAATCCCCTGTACCCGCAACAAGGCTAGAACAGGAGCCTATCTTGAAAGACAAAATCGCTAAAAACATACCCGACCCTCCGAAGAAAATAGTGACTTTCCTAGATCAAAAAGGATTTTATAGATGCGGCAATTGTGTGATTTGCCGCACATGTAGAAAGAACAACAAATCTAAAAAAGAAACGCACTTTAAATCGAATGTCACCAAGCGACAATATAAAATTGAAAAGTTCATTACATGCAGGACCACCCACGTTACCTATTTACTGGAGTGTGAATGTGGACTCCAGTACATAGGACGTACCACCAGAGAACTAAGGATCAGGCTCAGAGAGCATATTGCGAATATCAAAAAAGGTTTTAAAAAGCACAGTTTGTCCAATCATTTTAGAATTGTACATAAAAAAAGACCCTAGCAAATTAAAATTCTGTGCGATAGACACGATAGAAAAACATTGGAGAGGGACCAATATGAGGAGAGCCATATCTCAAAATGAAACATGGTGGATCCATAAATTAGATAGTATGACACCTAAAGGTTTGAATGTTGAAATAGACATTAATTGTTTTATTAATGATTTTTAATAATTTTGTAGTATTTATTAATTTTAGCACATTTTAAAGTGTTTTAGAAGCCTTAATGTATTTTACTATGGATTAAACTGAGTTCCAGCCTTGTAAACAGTATATATATATATTTTCTGAACTATGAGCTATATTGTAATGTAATATATTTTTCATGGAATCGCTCATGACCAATCGCAAGATGTATGGGCTACAACCAATTGTAATTGCAAAAACACATAAGACTCATTAGAAGTAGTGAACAGGGAGTGTTTTTGCACACCTGATTGACCTATTATAATTGAGCCATTGTTTTTAAACAAACTTCTTGTAGTCAATTAAAGATTAGCATTGTTTTTAAATGGCATGTTTTCAGATAGCACACACTCCGATGTACCCATTCTAGTAGCGAAGGGTTGCAACATATTAAACGTAATGTATCAAGTCTCTGGACTTGAAAGAAAGGAGGAGTGGCAATGTAGCATATTTAACCGAGTGGTACCTCTTACAAATCAGCTACAGATGAAGCTGTGTGTCACAGCGAAACGCGTCTAGCGATAGGTAGAGCGAGTACCACGTGATCCCCGGCCGGAGGATCGTATGCTGCGGGAGCAGCACACCACCGAGCCGCTCTCTGCTTGTTATATTTTGTTGTTTGTGAGTATAAATCCCCGCCATGTACCCAATAAATGTGTTGTTTGAAACAAACTTCACCATGAAAAGCTTCTCTTTTTGAGGATACGGGGGCGATGAATCTTGAGGTTCCAGCAAATATTCCTCACTCACCAATTGAAAAACAGAGTGTAAAGCCTTTTTTCCATGCCTGATTACATCCAGTTGATGGTAAGCAGACATCTTAAGGGGGAAACCCCGCTTATTGCACAATTTGAGCACTCAAGCACTTTATGAATATCGGAAAAAGTCACAGCATTCTGGAAAGATTTATTTATGGACAATTATTTATATATTTATTTATTTGGAGCACATTGTGTATAAATATTAGATTTTTATGATTGTACACTTCATATTTTTTTTGAAGATTAGCACAGATGTAATAAGTCATTGCACAATTTTATATTTTTTATATATATTTATAGATTTATAATTTTAAAGCAGCGCTGCACTCACATCCCTCATTATAAAAAGAGCACCAGCACTTTTCACTGCAGCTAGCAGCTTTATGCACAGTACTTTATTTTAATATCCATAAGCGCAGGGCCCCTCAGTTATACACTTAATAGGAGATCGTCCAGGTAACCGAGGACGGCAATCCCCTGTACCCGCAACAAGGCTAGAACAGGAGCCAAAACTTTGGTAAACACCATTGGAGCCGAAGCGAGGCCGAAAAGCAGCGCCACAAACTGATAGTGCTCCTCCGCTATTGTGAATCGGAGGTACCGCTGATGACCCTCGTATATAGGGATGTGTAGATACGCATCCTTGAGGTCGATGGAAGCCAGGAAATCTCCTGGACTCAGGGATGCCGCCACCGACCGGAGGGACTCCATTCTGAACTTCTGGACCCGCACAAAGCGGTTTAGAAACTTTAAGTCCAGAATCGGACGCACCTTGCCCTCTTTTCTGGGCACTGTAAACAGATTTGAGTAAAAACCCCGAAACCTGTGTGGAACCGGGACAACCACCCCTTGGGCGAGGAGATCCTGAACCGCCCGATGGAGATCTCGGAAACATCTGGGGTCAAATGAAGATGAAGAAAGAATCTGTCTGCTGGGCATGATCGAAACTCGATCTTGTACCCTGACCGAATGAGTTCTTGAACCCACCTGTCCTGAATCTTGGCCAGCCAAGGTTCGGGAAAACAGCATAGACGTCCCCCACCCCTGAAACGGGTGAGGGCGCCCCTTCAGGTCGAGGCGGACTGAGCCGCCGTGCCAGTGTAGGCAGCTTTTGACTTGCCCGCCGAAGGCTTCTTCTGGCCACCAGAGGCCTTGAAGGACTTACCTTTGTCTTGTGTCTTGAAGGCACGAAAGGACCCCTGGTTAGGTTTAAAGGAAGGGCCCCGCTTACCGTGGAAGGACTTGCCCCGGGACACCTTAGGCAGCAGAGTGCTCTTGCCCCCGTGATCCCCTTCACCAGTTCATCCAGAGAGTCCCCAAAAAGACGATTCCCTGCATAAGGGATGTCAGACACCGTCTTCCTGGAAGACTGGTCAGCCGACCAGCTTTTTAACCAAACGATCTGACGAATCGTAACTGCGACTGCAGACAGTCGTGCGACTAAAGGGGCCTTATCTAAGGCCGCGTCACACAGGTATAAGACAGCCTGACCAATTTGATCCACCATCTCCAGAGTAGCAGGAGGGGCGGAGTCAGCAATCAGAGTGCGCTTAAGCGCCTTGGCCCACTCCACAACAGCCTGAGAGACCATTACGGAAGCGAACACGGGTTTCAGTAAGAAACCCGCTACCATGTATATGTGGCGGGTAAAAGTTTCCACTCGCCTATCCGCCAGGTCTTGAAACACCGGAGAATCCTCCGCGGGCATTTAAGTGGCTTTATTCAACCTGGACACAGTGTGGTCCACCTTAGGAGCCGCAGTCCAGCGAGAATCCACCAGATCCACAAAGGGATAACGGAACTGAAATCTCTTGGGCACCACAAAATTACGTTTTAAATTGCGCCATTGGTCATTCACGGTATTGTGAAACTTCGCGGGACAGAGAAAAACCTGACCTGACTTCTGGGCTTTGCGGGTCCCAAAGGAAGACCGCTTACCTGAAAGGTGGGGCTCATCATCCAAATTTAAAGTGTCTTTCACAGAGCTAATAAGCGCAGACATTGCAGCGCGTTCTCTTGCTGATCCGGAGGGGGAATCCTCCTCCTCCTCCACATCTGACTGAGACCCCTCAGGGGGTACACTGTCTGTGGCAACCGAATCTGGCTCTGAGTCAGACTACTGAGAGGGCATAGGCCTTTTCTTAGAAGCCCGGTCAGACATCAACAAATCCACTTTAGACGCTAAAGCCGCAAGTGCAGCAGTAAGTGAGACTATAGCAGAGGATTTGGGAGTACCTGAACCCTCCACCAGATCTGGGGGGAATTTGCTATCCTGGGACTCCATAATAGCAATCTCAAATTTAAATGACACTGGTCCTTTAAATCTGCGATTTCCGCGGTTCCCACCGCAAATGTAACCGCAATGAGGAACACGTCCTGTGCTACAGGAAACTGCAGGAAAATGGATGCTAGCAGGAATGCAGGCCAGGAAACACCATACAATCCCCCCAAAGTGTGCCTATACTTGCCACGCGCTGCCAACTCAATCTGCATGTGAGAAGAAAGGAAGTGACCTCACGCCTCTAGAGGCAGAACACAGCCCTGAGTCACAAAAAAATGGTTGCCAATACCAGTCTATGGAGAAAGCTCCGGGAAAATGGCTGCTGACCACATAAAGACACAGTGCCCACAACAAAGATGGCGCCCGATCGGTGCCAACAGTATTGCAGAAAATGGCTGCTGCCCTTACAATGAGGCCAGAACAGCCTGCCCACACCTAAAATGGCGGGCGCTGATTGCGGCCCCCACACACCATGTCTGTACTCCCAAATAGATGCAGAAGCACCCCAGGGACATCAGGGACCCCCGCAACCCCCCATACAGCGGTAGAACCGCCACAGCGCCCCCTGCAGGGACCGGGAAGGGACACACAGGGACCACACTGACAGACATGAGGGGGACATTACAGATCCATACCGAACTGCCATGCCCATAAACAGAGGGCCCACATACACACCCCGACAGACAATGCCATAGACAGAGGGGTAGCATGGTACTCACCGGTCCAGCGAAAAACGCTCTGTGACAGGAAGCCTCCCACTCTGTGTGGTGGTGCTGTTAGCCGAAAGGGACGCTAGCAACATGCAGCGTACCGCAGTTGAGACATCCCAGCGTAGTAACCACTCCGCAGGCACGTCCCTGAGGACAGGGACATGGTCGTTTGCGAGGCCTGGGCGTACACATAGCCTGCTAGCGCTCGATGGCAGGCCGGGATTCCATAAGGCTCTAGGATAACCAGTGCAAATTCCAGCTCCGCAAATACTGTAGTCTTACGAAGTCCGACTAACTAAGGGCAGGAACAAATAAAAAGCTATCATTGTAAAGAAAAAACACTTTCTTAGAGAAAAAAATAATAATAAGAAAAAAGGCTGAGACTGCAGTCCCAGCCAGGGAAAAGCCAGCCTACTCCTATGCTAGGCAGAGACAAACTGAATTGGGAATGCAGCTAGATGGGGGTATTGGACCAGAGGGATGGACCCCTGTGGGTGTGTCTATACAAAGGTTTTGTGAATGTTTTCTTACAAAATCTTCTGCCTAGCTTACTCCTGTGGATAAGAACAATACCAAGGCATGCAGATTGTATGAGTGGGTGGCGACTGTCAGAGGACGTAAGAGAAAAAACATTTTATACGGTGACCACGGGCAATGCACTAGGTGTTGCGCCTCCTTTTCTTTCTCTTATGGTCCTCTAACAAGGGGGCCCCCAGATCCCGGACCCTTCCCCTCTATGTGAATGGGTATGGGATACATTGTACCCCTACCTATTCACTCAAAGAAAGGCAGTGTAGTGTAAATAATGACAAGAGACGGATTTGAGAAGTCCTTTATTAACAATCTTCCTCCGATCTTCTCCCTCCGATCTTCGCCACTGCAAACCCGGTCCTCCTCCTGCAACAATGTCTCCTGTGATTATGCAGTCTCCGCTCTTTGCGGCTTCTTATATAGTCATGGGGCGTGGCCACCCGGTGATGTCACCCAGAGACCCCGCCCCCTTGAGGAGCGGAGCCAGCATAATCACAGGAGAAATCGGCAGGGGAGCCCGGGTTGGCAGCGGAGAAGACCAGAGGAAGAAGATCGGAGCAAGAAGATCGGAGCAAGAAGATCGGAGGAAGAAGATTGGAGGGAGAAGACTGGAGGGAGAAGATCGGAGGAAGATTTTTTGTTAAAGGACTTCTAAAAACCGTATCGTCATTATTTACACTACACTGCCTTTTTTTGGGGTGAATGGGTAGGGGGTACAATGTACCCCCTACCCATTCACATAGGGGGAGGGTCTGGGATCTGGGGGCCCCTTTGTTACAGGGGGCATCCAGATTCCGATAAACTCCCTGGCCGCAGACCCCCAAAACCACCGAACAGGGTTGTTGCGAAGAGGCCCTTCCTCATCAACATGGGGACAAGGTGCTTTGGGGTGGGGGGGTGCAGAGCCCCCCTGCTCCAAAGCACCCACAACCCCATGTTGAGGGCATGTACGCCTGGTATAATCCTGGAGGGGGTGGGGCCGATCGCTCATCACCTCCCCTTTCCTGACCTGCCGGGTCTAGTATGGATTTTGGGGGGACCTCACATCATTTTTTTGCATGGGTTTCCCTCATAATCCATACTAGACCCAAAGGGCCTGGTCTGGAACCTGGGGGGGACCCCCAAACCGTTTTTTTTTTCTCATCTTGGCGTGGAGTTCCCTTAAGATCCTCAGAGCTTAAGTCGAACCACAAGTCGGATCGTCATGATCCGACTTGGATGCAACTTCCATTCAAATCAATGGGCTTCTATATGGAACTTTCGATTTTCACATAAAAAAACGCATGGCGCAGCTTAACACTGTATAAGCAATGTTAAGCAATGTTAAGCAGCCTTTAGCAGCCTAAGACGTTTTTACAGCTGTAACGCTGGTCCTCAGAACGCACTGGCCTGGGGTTTTTTTGCAGCTTGAAAACTCCTATGCCACTTACAGCTTCAAAAAGTATGTGTGTGCATAAACCCATAGAATAACATGGAGGGGCGTTTTTAAGCTGCAAAAAAAAAAAAGTCTGGCGCTCCTAAAAGCAGCTGCAAAAACGCCCTGTGTGCATGAGGCCTTAAGTTCTCTGCTGCAGGGTGAGTGTTTAGAAGAGATCGGCACCAACTGCAAGACATTGAGAGGGAGTGCATCTGAAAAACTTCAATGCATTTGTTAATTGTGCACCAAAAAAATGTGAGTGTAATTTTTTTTTTTTTTTTTAGTCTGCCAAAGCTTTGTTACAATATCTGCAATCCCTCCTAATCTGAACTGGAAGATTATATATAAAGGTCTGTTAATGAATGTTGAGGATTAATCAATCAAGTTAGCAGTTTACTAGATTGGAGAAAGCATGTTTGCCTATCTTGAAAAAGAGAGGCAAAAGAGAGGGTGAGTGTGGTTTCAATTGTAGGTGATGTGTTGGGGGTAAACATTTCACATCAGAACTTTATGCACAGACATCAGTGGATACAATTTAAAGTCATTTGTTTAGTTACATGTTGTTACTTCACCTTTTTATCTGAGTAAGGATCCCATACTGACACAGTGGTGGATATCTATATATATATATATATTTTTTTTTGGATGCACAATGTAATGTAACTTGTTTAATGCACAGCGTTATATACCTAAGTTATGTGATATTTTTTCTTAGGGTGCACTCACACTAGCACCGATGCTGGATGCGGTTCAGTCCCTCCCTTGGGTCAGTCAGTTAGTGTAGTGTGGGTGCTTGGAGCTGCGCCCTGGATGGGCTAGGCGTACTGTGCCTGGAACCACTTGGTAGATGTGGTCACAGATGCGGTTCATTTGTTGTCCAGTACTGTTTGTGCACCTGACTGCAAACCTGACCGGAGCACTTTTCCATCTATAGAAGACTGTGTACTGAACAAGGATCACTGGTCTGGTTAGCAGGGGACTGTGCCCGGGAATACTTCCCAAATGGGCCATACACACTATACAATTGTCTTTAGACTTTTTCCTTTAGATTTACCAAAACCATATAATAGGAGGTCAAATCTAAACACTTTCAATTTGTATGTAATCTGGCAGGCCCTTGCATTACATAGTTGAAGGTAAATCTAACAACAAAAGTTGTATAGTGTGTATCCAGCTTTGGAGTTCTGTTCATACTGGATCAGTGTGGTCGTTTTTCCACGTCACATTTTTATGCTTGTTTACATGGGGTTGCCACCTCATCCCTTTAAAACCAAACACATAATTTATCACAGGTTCTGAGGCTAGCTTAATGCAGATAAGGCACTAAGTTCAATTACCTCTAAAGTGGTTGTAAACTTCCCTTTAGCGTTTTAAACCTATAGGTAAGCCTATAATAAGGCTTACCTATAGGTACTGTAAATATCTCCTAAACCTGCACTGTTTAGGAGATATTTATTTTATACTGTACCAATGACGCGATCGGCGCATGCGCTCTAAAGGAACTGCCGCCCATGCTGTGACCAGCAGCTCCCGCACGCATGCCCGGGAGTGACGTCACGTGGCTCTGGCCAGTAGCACAGCTGAAATCCACTGACCCAGAAGGAAGACGGGCAAAGATGGATGCGGCCTCCAGCAATGCGATGCATACTAGGACATCATGCGTTTACTTTGCAGGTAAAAAAAAAAAAAAAAGCAGACCTTATGTCCTCTTTATTCAGCCACATTTACATGCATTTCAGGTGCACTGCCTTTAACCACTTGCCGACCGCTCACATGGAGCGTACTGCGGCAAAGTGGCTCGTTTCCTTCCAGCAACGTAGACCTACGTCGCTGGACTCCTCCCCCTGTAGGTGGCACGCTCCCGCTGTTTTCATTCACAGCGGGAGTCGGGCCAGGGGAGGAGCAGCGGCGATCGCCGCTGCTCTGCCCCGATCGTCGGGGAATCGAGTGAGGAGATCCGCCCGCCTGTGCAAACAGAGCGGGCGGATCTCCTAAGTGACAGGGACTGACAGATTGGCGTGTTCAACATAGCTGAACATCCGATCTGTCCTTCTGTCACTCAGTCACCTCCCCCCCCACACGTCAGTAAGCACCAGGCATACATTAACCCCTCCCTCTCCAATAAAATTAACCCCTTCACTGCCAGTGTCATTTTTACAGTAACAGTGCATATGTATAGCACTGATTACTGCAGTAATGTCACTGGTACCCCCAAAAGTGTCAAAAATGTCAGTCAAGGGTCCGATCTGTCCGCTGCAATGTCGCAGTCCCGCAAAAACAATCGCAGATCACCGCCATTACGCGTTAAAAAAAAAAACACCAAAAATGACAGAAATCTTTCCCGTAGTTAGTAAACGCAATAACTTTTGCGCAAACCAATCAAAATACGCTTATCGTGATTTTTTTACCAAACATAGGTAGCAGAAAACAAATTGGCCAAAAATTTTTAAAAAATTTGATTTTTACATTTTTTTGGGGGGAATTTCATATAAAAAAATGTTAAAAATATTATTTTTTCAAAATAAACGCTCTTTTTTTGTTTATAGCGCAAAAAGTAAAAAGCGCACTGGTGATCAAATACCACCAAAAGAAAGCTCTGTTTGTGGGAAAAAAAGGACGTAAATTTCGTTTGGGTATGGCGTCGCACGACCGCGCAATTGTCAGTTAAAGTCGCACATCGCCGAATCGCAAAAAGTGGCCCAGACGTAAGACAGCAAAATCCTCCTGTGGTAAAGTGGTTAAACTCTATTAGAAGACACGTTTTCATGAAAGTCCTGCATGATGTATTTTTGATGTGCTTTCATGAAATGTGTCTTCTAATAGAATTTATTGGCAGTGCACCTGAAAACGTGTATAAAACATGTTGTGAAGTAATTCAGTGTGAGTGTAGACTGGTGGAGGGGATCAAACCCGGGCGCGGTCCAGTTGAACCCTTTTGCTGCCAGAGCAGAGTTTTTTTTCTTTCCTTGTTTTTTTTTTTTTTTGGCACACGGTGACAACCCCATATTTTTAATGGATGACACTTTAAAAGCCCCCTACAGGTCATCAGTTTAGTGTCATGGAGGAGATCTGGTGCTAGAATTAGAATTAAGCCCCGTACACACGTACCGATTGTCGGCCGAACGATTGGCCGTCTTTTGTCCAGTGCTGTCGTGTTGGTTGAAAAGTACTCAAGACTGCACACAAATTTTGTCGGCCAACAACAACCAACTTCAGAAGTGATGTCATATGATGGTTTACTTTCCGTGTGTTTTTTCTTCTCTGAGCATGCCCAGTCTTGCTCATCTGGCTTTTGTCAGCCGAAATCTGTACTGACTGACGAACAATCGGCCGTTCTGGTGACGGCCAACAAAAATTTTATAGCATGCAGACCAGATTTTGTTTGGTCGAAAAGTCGCAGTCGGTTGTCGGAAGCATCATACTAACAAGCCGACAATCGGCCGATCGGACGTTGGCCGAACATTTACGGCCGACAATCGGTATGTGTGTACGGGGCTTAAGGCTCTGACGTGTCCAAGTTCCCACGTGCCCGATCCCGCCAGGAAGCCGACACTGCACACATCTAATCACAGGCACTGACACATTTCCCGTTCTGTGCAGCTGCGGGTCAGAAAATGTCTCAGTGACTGTGATTAGCAGCTGCTGTGTTGGCTTCCTGGCGGGATCGGGCACGTGGGAACTCAAACACGCCGAACTCATCTCTAGCTTGAATTATTGCTCTCACTTTGACGTGCTCAGCAATAGGTAACGTGTATCTTGCAATCTACAGTATGTTTTTGAGCGTAGGCACCCCTGACAGGTTCAGTTACATTTGTGCGTGTATGTGGGGGGTGCCTCAAAAGAAAATGTTTGGGGGTTATTTTATGTGCTTGGGTGTAGTGTTAGTTTTTTTTTAACAATTATTTAAACTTTTTTTTTTTTTTTTACTTTACTTTTTTTTTTTTTATCACATAGGGGATAAACCCTCCCTATCTGATGATTTTCTGGTGACAGGTTATCTTTAATGAGACAACCGAATAAGGCCCCTTTCACACAGGCGGACCGTTCAGATCCGCCTGTCCATTTTTTTGGCAGATCTGAACGGTCCCTCCATGCATCTCTATGGGGGATCGGATGTCAGCCCAGACATGTCCGCTGACAGGTCCATTCAGTTCTTTAGTTCAGTCACGTCAAAATGTATCAGTTTTACATCCATTTTTAATCCTTTTTTCGTCAGTTGTTATTTGTTTTTCATCTGTTGTCGTCCGTTTTTCATCCATTGTCGTCCGTTTTTCATCCGTTGTCGTCCGTTTTTCGTCCGATCCGGATGAAAAATAGGGCATTCATCCGTTCAAAAAAACGGACATTGACGGAAGTGGATGAAAACGGATGTTAACTGATGATCATCTGTTGTCATCCGTTTTTACATAGAGATACATTGATGTCCATTTTTCATCCGTCAACGGATGGATGAAAAACGGACAAACGGACAGCATGTTTGAAAGGCCCCTAAGGCCCCTTTCACACATACAGTCCGTTCAGTTCATCAGTTCAGTCACGTCAAAATGTATCCGTTTTTCCATCCGTTTTTCCATCCGTTTTTCCATCCGTTTTTCCATCCGTTTTTCCATCCGTTTTTCCATCCGTTTTTCCATCCGTTTTTCCATCCGTTTTCCATCCGTTGTCATCTGTTTTTCATCCGTTGTCATCTGTTTTCCATCCGTTGTCATCTGTTTTCCATCCGTTGTCATCTGTTTTCCATCCGTTGTCATCTGTTTTTCATCCGTTGTCATCCGTTTTTCGTCCAATCCGTTTTTATGACGGATGAAAAATAGGGCATTCATCCGTTCAAAAAAACGGACATTGACGGAAGTGGATGAAAATAGATGTTAACAGATGATCATCCGTTGTCATTCGTTTTTACATAGAGATACATTGATGTCCGTTTTTCATCCGTCAACGGATGGATGAAAAACGGACAGCATGTGTGAAAGGCCCCTAAGGCCACTTTCACACATATGGTCCGTTCAGTTCATCAGTTCAGTCATGTCAAAATGTATCCGTTTTCCATCCGTTTTTCGTCAGTTGTCATCCCTTTTTTCGCCAGTTGTCATCCCTTTTTCATCCGTTGTCATCCATTGTCATCCCTTTTTCATCCGTTGTCATCCCTTTTTCATCCGTCAACGGATGGATGAAAAACGGACAAACGGACAGCATGTGTGAAAGGCCCCTAAGGCCCCTTTCACACATACGGTCCATTCAGTTCATCAGTTCAGTCACGTCAAAATGTATCCGTTTTCCATCCGTTTTTCGTCAGTCGTCATCCGTTTTTCGTCCGTTTTATCATCCGTTGTCATCCGTTTTTCATCCGTTGTCATCCATTTTTCATCCGTTGTCATCTGTTTTTCATCTGTGAACGGATGGATGAAAAACGGACAAACGGACAGCATGTGTGAAAGGCCCCTAAGGCCCCTTTCACACATCCGGTCCGTTCAGTTCATCAGTTCAGTCACGTCAAAATGTATCCGTTTTCCATCCGTTTTTCGTCAGTTGTCATCCGTTTTTCGTCAGTTGTCATCCGTTTTTCGTCAGTTTTTATCTGATCTTCATCCGTTGTCATCCGTTTTTCGTCCGATCCGTTTTATGACGGATGAAAAATAGGGCATTAATCCGTTCAAAAAAATGGACATTGACGGAAGTGGATGAAAACGGATGTTAACTGATGATCATCCGTTGTCATCCGTTTTTACATAGAGATGCATTGATGTCCGTTTATTCATCCGTCAACGGAAGTGTGAAAGGGGCCTAAAAGACCCTGAATGTCTCACCTGTGCTCCAAAGAATCTATCGCAGATCTGGGAAAGTGAAAGGGGGACATGGACGTAATGTTTTACACATCGCTTCCAGGTTAGCAAGAAGAAGGGGAGATTGGACCTACTCCTCTACCTGGCAGCACCTACAATGCCAGTTCCTGGGCCCGCAGATGAGCAGGTGCAACAAAATCTGTTTTCAGGAAATGCACCAAAAACACCCCATCTAATATAAAGTCTACGGGAAACCACTGGTTAACCACATGAAAACCACAGGTACAAACCACAGCACAGCAGTTTAAAATTGGCGTTAGTGCAGAGTGAGGAAATCTATTAAATTGAAAGGATAAGTTCACTTTTACAAAAAAATAAAATAAATGCAGGTAAAAAAATATGCATTCGGGACCTTTAAAGCATTGCACCAATGATTATCAGATCGTGGGTGTAATGCCACGGTTCTGCAGACTGCCCGTGTAGCTGTCTTCCTGGACCTGTATGAGCAGGCAGTTAGGCCCAATTCACACCAGTGCGGCGTTGAAATCTCGCTACTTACGCATGATTTCAAAGCCACACACTAGTGCAATTTGCACTGCCGATTTCATTGCGGATTGCAACTTCATTTAACAGAAGTCTATAGTACCGTAAAAAGTCGGTAAAAAGTAGTGCAGGAGCCATTTACATAATTGCTACAACATGAGTTGTGGCGATATGAACAGTCCCATTGCTGGCAATGTGGTATGTCATGCAATTTGGAACTGTCAAATCGCATGGCAAGTCGCACCTGTGTCAACGGGGGCTTACACTCAGACAGGAAGCTTAAAAGACTACCTAAAGCGAACAACAGCGCTCTGGCAGTTTATGGATGATGCTTGTAACAGCGGGGGGGGCGGGGGTGTTTCCCTGGTCACTATGAAAACAGCAGGGACTTGGAGGGGGTTGCTGGTGCATTTGCAACGTGTTACCAGTTACACCCTGAATATGGGTGTAGCATGTTGCAAAAGGTGTAAAGGAGAAGTATGGGGTTCTGAATAAAAATCTAACTTTCACACCTCAATGCTGCATCTGTCCCCTGCTGGCTCTAAGCCCAACAGCTGAGCAATCACATAACTGCTGATTGCTCAGTTCTCAGTCAGCTTTGAGCAGAGAGCGGTGACTGTCAGTTCACCGCTCTCTGCTTTTTCCCTCTAGCGCTCACTGGAGTGCCATGCTGGTGAGGAGGCGGGTGCAGCTGGGACCAGAGCCATCTGCCAATTATGCACCTGGGAGGGTCCTGTCAATATGAGCAGGATCCTTCCAGAGAATGGAGCCGCTCCATGATGTCAGCCAACAGCAACAGCAAGCTTTAGCTTTGGCGGTACTTCTCCATTTTTTTTTTTAAGGATCATACTTACCTAGATGGGTGCAGCATCGGTCCCCCAGCACCTCTAACACTGAGAACCAAGCGAGTGAACACTGCAGATTTCTCGGTTCTCATAGTTCCCTGAGCAGAGAGCTGGTGACTGCCACTGGCTCTCTGCTCTGCCTCCCTGCGCTCACTGGGGCGATGGGCTGTGGAGGAGGCTGGAGTGGCTGGTTCAGGCTCTCAGTGGCTCACTGAGAGGCTGACTTGGGTGCCAGTCCAGGCATGTGGGTGGATCCTGACTTCATTGTAGCAATCTTGTCTGGGCCTGAACAGGCACTGTGACGTCAGTTGACATCAGGCTTCAGCCTGCTGTCTGCTGAAAACGGGTCACCGCAGTGCAGAACGAACTGCACTCCTATGATCCCTAGGGGAAGTACAGCCAAACGAGCTTTGGCTGTACTTCTCCTTTAATGCCTATATACGCTATATTGCCAAAAGTATTGGGACGCTTGCCTTTACACACACATGAACTTTAATGGCATCCCAGTCTTAGTCCGTAGGGTTCAATATTGAGTTGGCCCACCCTTTGCAGCTAGAACAGCTTCAACTCTTCTAGGAAGGCTTTCCACAAGGATTAGAGATGTGTCTATGGGAATGTTTGGTCATTTTTTCAAAAGCGCATTTGTGAGGTCAGGCACTGATGTTGAATGAGAAGGCCTGGCTCACAGTCTCTGCTCTAATTCATTCCCTTTGTGCACTAGTCCAAATCATTTGGTGGAGGAGAGATTATGGTGTACCTCAACCTGATGGAACATCTTTTGGAATGATTTTGAGCGGAGACTGCGAGCCAGGCCTTCTATTCCGACATCAGTGCCTGACCTGACCAATGCGCTTCTGGAAGAATGGTCAAACATTCCCATAGACACACATCTAAACCTTGTGGACAGCCTTCCCAGAAGAGTTGAAACTGTTATAGCTGCAAAGGGTGGGCCAACTCAATATTGAACAATATGGACTATGGACTAAGACTGGGATGCCATTAAAGTTAATGTGTGTGAAAAGGCAGGCGTTCCAATTCTTTTAGCAATATAGTGTATATAGCCATTAAAGGAGAAGTGCAGCCAAAGCTTATTTGGCTGTGCTTCTCCTATAGATCACAGGAGATGTAAGTGGCACTGATGAGGTGGCAGGGACTCTCAGTGTGCAGGACCGATATCCTGTTTACACAAGCCAGTAATCTGCTTTTTTTTTCTCCTTGTACTATTAGCGTTAGGAAAAAAAAAACGATTATCGGCTTCTGTTTACATCACGTGATCAGCTATCATTGGCTGACAGCTGATCACGTGGTAAGGGGTTGGATCGGCCCTTTACTCCGATCTGTGATCAGCCGAGCCTCCTAGACACAGATCACAGAGCGCGTCGCCCATGTCCCGCAGGGGGTGTGCAAGCAGCGGAGCATGGGAGGATGTACATGGAGGCCATCCCGGCAATCTGGGTCCGCACTGTACCCGTCTTTTGGCTATGGCGTGGGTGCGAAGAGGTTTAGGTTTGTTCGTGTGTGTGTGTGTGTGTGTGTGTAAAGGCAGGCGCCCCAATGCTTTTGACAATATAGTGTATGTCTGTTTGCATGAGCCCTAAATTAATTTTTTTTTTTTTTAAAGTAACCTTACTACTTGTAGTGAATACAATCACAGATAAAATGTATGCAGTGTTTCTACAATATGTCATAGCACTGTTTAGTACATACAATGCAATGTAAATATGCAGCCAAAGAGTTGTCTCTTGAAATCTGTTTTTTTTTTTTTTTTTTTTTTTAATTTCTCTTTTTTTTTTTTAATTTCTCTTAATTGTCATTTTAATAATAAATGATAAACAAGGCATGTCTGCATTCCCGGAATAAAATCTCAAGGGCAGCAAACTCGCAGGACTTGTGCTATTGGCAGGATGCATCATCATTCACTTAAAGCTGGACTGAGATGACACGATCCAACCACAAAGCACCATGCAAATGAGGCCAGTGCATTCTGTGCTGTGTGCTTTACTGCTGCCTGGTTGTTATAGTGATAAACCAAGGCCTTGAGCATCACGGCTTCTACTTATAAGATTTAAACAAGCACCTTCTGTCTCTTAGGGGAAAAGGCCATGAAGCTGGGAAAAATCTCCACTGCCTAGAATCCCCAAGAGGAGTTCTCCATCGCTCCGAGAGCTACGGCGAGCCTCATCTGGCCATGCCAGTTCTCAGCCTTGATGCTGAGTCAGAAACAGGTATCCCATATTCCCTTTGTGGTGATCTTCCCTTAGAAAGCATGGAAGAACTGGAGCACACTTGTCCTCATCCTCGCCTGGTAAGTACACACGTATGTTCCATGTGCTCGGGCGGGAGTGAAGTGAAGGGATTTCAGGAGCAAAGGCTTGGTGTAAACAACTTAGCTGCAGACTAATCCATCTGGGCTGGGTGTCTGCTACAGGATCTGCAGTGAGGAAAGTTGCATTACAAAGCACCATGTCTGTGGCGGTGCTGAGACAGGATTCCTGAGATTGCTTCTCATCCATCTTCCAATACACACTGGCTGCTGATCGTCAGCGGACCAGCAAACTACTTCTTGATGAGACACTACGCTGTCCAAATTCCTCCATCAAAGGTCATAGAAAAATAATTCTTCTTGAGTCCCCCCCAGCTCTTTTTTGTTTCTCCATGCCTTTTAATGTAACCTGTGACGCTCGTTCTTGTTTACGCCAGGGGTCATCATACACATTACAATCTCTGTGCAATTAATCATTTTGTAGCCAATCAGGCAGGCTTTTGCACTACATAGTTTGTAGGAGATCGTACAATCAGATTGTAACGTGCTTAAAAGAATAGTTCACCTTTACAAAAAACCTGCCTATGCTGGTAAGGGATGTTTGTAGATTAAAACAAACCGTTGAGCTCTGACTAAAGATGAATAATACCCTTGCTCTAGGTGCAGGCCATTTACATACCTTATGAAGCCTGAGTGGAATAATCCCAGGACTTTACTAAGTGAGGCCTAGTCGTCACTGCTCACCTCCACCATCAAAGGAGTGAGCTATTTCTCTGAATCAAACCCCCTCACATACCCTTTCTCTCCCCTATGCAGTAGTTCTGAGTTCAGCATTTGAGAGCTCACTCCTGTGATGGTGGAGATGAGCAGTGTCAACTAGGCCTCACTTAGCAACGTCCTGGTAGTACTTAGCAATGTCTTGGGTCCCAGTCAGGCCTCAAAAGTTATGTAATGGCGTTTTTCCACTGCATGGAACCGAACGGTTCGGCTGGCTTTTGTGCTTTTCCACTACTGGTACCGCATAGTACGGTGTAGGAACGGTTCGGTACGGTACGGCGGCGCTTTTCCACTGCATGGAACCGAACGGTACGGCTCTCAAAAACAGTACCACCTCGATTGTGGTTCCAAGAGGTACCATACCCGGTACCATATCCCACAATCCTTTGCATGCAGTCACTACTAGCCACTGATTGGTCAGAGAATCGTTGTTATCCCACCCACTTAACTTTAGTACTACTTTAGTGGAAAAGCAAACCATACCGTACCGTACCGAACCGTTCCAACACCGTACCATGCGGTACCAGCAGTGGAAAAGCAAACCAGGCCAAGCAGGGCCGAGTAGAGCCGAGCCGGTACTTGCAGTGGAAAAGTGCCATAAATGGCCTGCACCTATAGCAAGGGTATTACTCAACTTTAGTCAGAGCTGATCAGTTTGATTTTACCCACAGATGCCCCTTATCTGCATAGTCAGTTTTATGGTAAAAGTTAAACTAACCCTTTAAGGCCCCTTTCACATGGGGCAGAATCCGTCCAAGCAAATCCGCCTGCTCAGAGGGGGATTTCTTCAGTGACTGAGGCGGATGACCGGTCCGTGTCTGCTCCGCTCTATGGACACTGGCACAGCCTGCTGTTCTGTATGGGGGGTCAGATGAAAACGGACTGCCTGTTCCTTTCCATCTGATTGTCATCCGATCCCATCTGCCATGGCAAACATATTCCCAGCCGTCTGTTTTTAGCAGATCGGATACCGGTGTGTAAGAGCGGACACATGTCTGCTGACATCCGCAGCCCCATAGAGAACGCGGTGTGGTCTGACCGGATCTGCCTGAAAAATGGACAGGAGGATCGTAATGGTCCACTGGTGTGAAAGGGGTCTAAAGGGTTAGTTCACTTTTACCAAGAAACTACCTATACAGATAATGGGGTCTGTAGACAAAAACAAACTCTGCACCTTTGTCCAAAGTTGACACGTTTCTAAGGACGTTGGTAAGAGACTCCAGTTGTTACCGTTCCCCAGGGGCGTAACTACAGGGGTTGCAGGGGTTGCAATTGCAACCGGGCCCCATGCTCCAGGGGGCCTGTGTGGCTCCCCTGTACACCTGGATAGGAGGGGGGTGGGGGCAGCATGTAGGGAAATTACTGTCCTTTTTTTTTTTTTAATACAATAAAATACCAAAAAATAAAAACTACTGACACCAGTGGGTGAACTTGAAGGATCGCAAAGATCACACTTGCAAACGGGCCCTGGCATTCCACCACCGTGGGGAGGCCCCAAGATGGCAGGAATGGGACCCACTGCAGAACTTGTGAAAGGGTCCCGCTGTGGGACCGTAATAAAGGACCTCACAACGAGAGTAAAGCGCCCCAGGATCAGTGGGAAAAGCCCCAGGCTTGAAGGAAAGGGCCCCGGCTGGGGTCCGGGGGGCCCTTCATGGTTTCTTGCACCGGGGCCCTGAAGGTTCTAGTTACGCCTCTGCCGTTCCCCTTTATCATCACAAGACCAAACTCTGAAATACTGAGCTGTGAGCTACAGCATGAAGGAAGGGAAAGCAGATGTGGGGGTGTGAATGAGCTCCTGTGATTGTGGAGATGAACAGTAAAGATGGCTAGACTCTAGGTTGGTTCAGCAGGAACCGTATGAGATTCAAACCGTGTATGGGCAGGCTAAATGTACCTAAGTTGATCAATCAATCAAATTGCTGTCAGACTTTACATGTGAATATTGCTAGCGGTTGTATAGCCACTAGCAATAATCACTAGGTTATCCCGGCGGGGACCCCTTCCACCGCCCCCCTCTCACCGCACCGGAAGAACACAATGGCTCTGCGGGAAGGGATTCCCCCATCAATACTGACTGTGTTGATGGGGGAATCAAGCAACTTTCTTTCCTGCAACCACTCACTTTGTCTACATCTAGTCTGGCTTAATGGCTGGGTGTCTCTTAGCACAGTGGTCCTCAACTCCGGTCCTCAGGGCCCACTAACAGGCCAGATTTTTAGTATTACCTTGGGGAGATGCAGACTAGAGTACTGCAATCACTGAGCAGCAAATGATATCACCTGGGATGTATTTCAGTTATCTTGCAAACCTAGGCTGTTAGTGGGCCCTGAGGGCCAGGGTTGAGGACCACTGTCTTAGCACCATGAATGGGAGTTTTCCGGTTAGGCTTTATGACGTATGTAAATGGCCGAAACCTGTAGCAAGGGCATTATTAAATTTTTTGGTCAAAGCCACACAGTTTGCTCTTATCTACAGTTGTCTCTTAGGACGGCCATAGACAGATCGAAATTGGGCTGGTTCAGCAGGAACTGGATACATTTCTATCTGTCAGTGAGCAGGTTGGTTGTACTGAAGTCCATCCATCGACTTCAGTAAAACCAGTCTGTCAGGTTCTTCTCCTGCTATCACTGCTGGTGGCTATAGTGGCCAACAGTGATCATTGCATTCTGACAGCTGGGAAACCTCCCGCTGCAATATTGTATTCTGATTGGCTGTGTTGATGGGTGCGAATCAAGCAATTTTCTTTCCTTCAACCCATAAATAAAAGAAAGAAAGAAAATAGTTTAACGTATGGCTTGCTTTACCTGCACAGGCGTTTTTTTAGTTAAGACGAATTATGTGAATTTCAGGTATGATAGGTTCACATAGTTACATACACATGATCAGAAAATCGTACAAAAAATACTGCTTTTGAATTGATCATACAATAATCTGGCCGTTAGTACACAGCTTTCGAGAGCCGATCACGATCTTATTCGAAGGCACAAACACGAAAATCTTTCTTGTACAATACCAGATACAAAAATACAATATAAAATACAAATACAATACAAAATAAAATACAATACAAAACATCACTTCCGAAATTTTTAATCTGTCGTATAAGAATTTTCAGAACTTTAGTAACCTCTTCATTTTTTATATGTGATAAGCATGCAAAAAACGGTCGATCTCCACTAGCTTCTAGGTCCTGTGCTGAGCAGCTGCCCTGCTGCATTGTGAACACAGGAGGTCGTTCAGCACAGGTGCCATTCAGGGAACACTTTCTATTTTCTCAATGAATGCAAATCATTTTCTGATAGGATGAGGTTGAGAGGTGGGACAATGATGTCACAATATCCACCCTATGCATTTATTGAGAAAATAGAAAGTTTTCTCTGAATGGGGCCTGTGCCAAGTGTGTGACCTCTTGTGTTCACACTGTAGCAGAGCAGAGGCTCGGCACAGGACCTAAAAGCTAGTGGAGATCACTGTAGTAGTGTTGATAAAAAGAAGGTTGTAACCGCGCTAAAGGTGACAGGTAGTGAGCTGCGACTTCAAGTGTGACCACACCCTTAAAAATTGTGTATTGTATAAGTCGCGCTAAATTGAAAAAACAAACAAATAAATGTCCAACTGTTTAAAGTCCCAAATATCATAAGGTGACTAGTGATGTATGAGAATCCTGTGCTGCTTCCAAAAGATCCCGTAGGAATTGTGCTTACCAGAACGGCAATTTTAAATTGCAGAATTCATGTGATGAGATGAGTTCACGTGCCCAGGTGATCCAATGGAATTCTAGCGCAAGGAACTCCCGATATAATGGTCGTGTATCATGTGGAGGAAAATAATAATCCATAGCGTGATACCGTACAAAAATGTCAATATTAAAACTGTGTAGGACTACAAATACTGTGAAATCCTTCACCAATTGTGCAGCCGCTTACAAAAAATAACTAGTAAAGGGCATGTATTCAAAATAGAGGAAAAAAAAGGACCGCCACCAAACGTAGAGCCTCTTACCAGATAGATCTGTATAGGTATATTCTATCCAAGTATAGAAAAGGTGAACCACCACCAGACATAAGGCCTCTTACCAGATGGAAATGGAAAGTCAGCAGAACATTGAATCCACATGCACCAATAACAGCAAGCCACCCAAGAGCGTATAAAGCCTCTTACCAGACCATAAGAAAAATGCTCGATAACACTTGGTATATTTTCCCAATGGAGAGGTAACCTCAGGGTCCCAATGACAATCCAGGCAAATCGCTGATAGATACCACGATATTCTCATGTGAATAAATCTGTTGGAAGTTTATACACTATTGGCACCTTCTCTTTCCTTTATTGGCTGGTCTGGCGTTGTACCCTGAGAACCACAGCGGCTCAGCTTGCGGCATTAGGGGGTCCTAGAGGCCACCTAGGCACAACAAGTGGTACATCGTGGTATCTATGAGCGATTTGCCTGGATTGTCATTGGGACCCTGAGGTTACCTCTCCATTGGGAAAATATACCAAGTGTTATCGAGCATTTTTCTTATGGTCTGGTAAGAGGCTTTATACGCTCTTGGGTGGCTTGCTGTTATTGGTGCATGTGGATTCAATGTTCTGCTGACTTTCCATTTCCATCTGGTAAGAGGCCTTATGTCTGGTGGTGGTTCACCTTTTCTATACTTGGATAGAATATACCTATACAGATCTATCTGGTAAGAGGCTCTACGTTTGGTGGCGGTCCTTTTTTTTCCTCTATTTTGAATACATGCCCTTTACTAGTTATTTTTTGTAAGCGGCTGCACAATTGGTGAAGGATTTTACAGTATTTGTAGTCCTACACAGTTTTAATATTGACATTTTTGTACGGTATCACGCTATGGATTATTATTTTTTATATATTTTTCCTCCACATGATACACGACCATTATATCGGGAGTTCCTTGCGCTAGAATTCCATTGGATCACCTGGGCACGTGAACTCATCTCATCACATGAATTCTGCAATTTAAAATTGCCGTTCTGGTAAGCACAATTCCTACGGGATCTTTTGGAAGCAGCACAAGATTCTCATACATCACTAGTCACCTTATGATATTTGGGACTTTAAACAGTTGGACATTTATTTGTTTGTTTTTTCAATTTAGCGCGACTTATACAATACACTGTAGTAGTGTTGCCCAGCTTCCATGGGAATCCCATAGGTATGGCACATACATACTTACATTGGTATAGCTGGACCAATGTAACTATGTAAAAGTTGCTATACCAGCAATTCAGCTACAGTGGTGGATAGCTCTGGAGAGGTGGAGATCGTATGAACAACATGGAGGTGTCAAAGATCAACAGGGTTCAGTATGCTTCTTTTTTCAGGCCTAACTCAAACAAACAATTTCTGTACATTTGCAGACAAAAGTAAAAGAAGACTAATGAAGTGTGCCCCATCTCTGGCTGCGCTTGGTACATCTCCTACTTTTCTTCAGTCCACACTGTCCTGTCAGGGCTGAATGTCTGGTGCTGAGATTTCCAGTTCCAGCTGTAGCACACTGATCACAGTTGGTCGCTTACTGTACCCAGGGCTGTCTTTAATATCGATTGGACCCTGGGCAAACATTTTCCTGGGCCGTCCTGAATTCACTTATCAACTATTTGCAAGCAATGTGGGCTCAAGAAGCAGCTGCTTTGGACCTCACAACAATGACTGGGCCTGGGGCAGATGCCCCTTTTTGCCCTGTGTTAAAGACGGCCCTGACTGTACCCCATCCTCTGCTCAGAAAAAAACCTTGCATTCTTTTCACAGAATACAAGGCATTCTGTGATTGGAGGAGATTGTGATGTTCATCTGCGCCTCCTCCAATCACACAATATCTTGCTTTCTTTTCACAGAATACAATACATTGTGTCTTTAAAGATTTAAAGTGATTGTAAAGTCAGAAGGTTTTTTTTTCTCTCAATCCATTCTATGCATTAATATAAAAAGCCTTCTGTGTGCAGCAGCCCCCCTAATACTTACATGAGCCTATCTCGATCCAGCTGCCCGGGACACCCCTCCTCATTGGCTAAGACAGCAGCGGAGCGCCATTGGCTCCTGCAGTTGTCAATCAAAGTCAATGAGCCAATGAGGAGCAGCGGCTCTGCTCAGGTGCCCCCCTAGCTTGCTGTGAGGGCACTCCTCAGGAGGGAGGGGCCAGGAGCTCCAGCGAGGGACCAGAGAAGGGGAGGATCTGGGCTGCTCTGTGCAAAACCGCTGCACAGAGCAGGAAGGTATAACATGTTTGTTATTTTTAAGCAAAAAACCCCCCAAAAAAACATGACTTTAGTAACACTTTAATAAACACTGCAGCAGTCAGAGATGGGGCACACTTCATTAGTTGTAATTTATTTTTAATGTGCAATATACAAAACTAGATTTTGGCCAGAGTTGAGCTTTAAAGTAGTTGTAAACCCTTAGATATACTCAGTGTCAGTGACTGACCTCAGGTGATACAGAGATGAAACAAAGCCTCCTACAAGTTTTACCTGTTTATCTGCAGTCCTTCTCTACATCCGTTAAAAGTCTGGATTTTATAAAGCTTGTCTAAGATGTCTGAAAAAAGGGTGTAAAAAGCTGAATTTACACTCTGCCGAGCTCAGTGAGAGCTGATTGGAAAGAAGGGGAAGGTCACACCTCTCTTCAATCACAGGCTGTGTGCTGGAGCTTCCATCCCTGTCACCTTTTTTCCCCCTGGAAAACTCATACAGACAGCAGAGGAATAAAACAGCAGACAGAAATGGCACTTAGTGCTCTGAATTGAGACAAGTATACACTATAGAGGGATGTGCCTTGCTCATATTTCATATCTGAGGTTTGCAACCACTTTAAGGAGATAACCTAGCAAGGCCCTTGGAAAAGTAGGGGGTTGTATAAAGGGAATTATTCTGTATCTGAGCACCACAAACCAAAAACGCTATTTAACCGCTTGCCGACCGCTGTAAGTACGTATACTGCGGCGGTCAGCCCCGTGCAGGCAAAGTGACGTATGGGTATGTCACTCGCCTGCGAGCCAATAGGGGGCGAGCGTGCGCCGCCGGAGGCGCGCTCCCGCCCCCGCTCGCTCACTGTGACCCCCGTGCGTGTGACCGGTGGATCCGATGTCCGCCGGTCACGTGCGATCGTCCGTTACAGAGGGAGAAAGGCAGGCGGCTAATGTAAACAAAGCCGCCTGTCATTGTCCCCTGTGTAAGTGCAGAGATCATACGGTCCTGCTATGCAGGATCGTATATCTCTGTAGTTACACAAACAGCCACATCCCATAACAGTTAGAAGCACACCCCTAGGGACACACTTAACCCCTCCTTCTCTAATAAAGTTAACCCCTTCCCTGCCAGTGTCATTTTTACAGTAACAGTGCATTTGTATAGCACTGATTACTGTAGTAATGTCATTGGTCCCCCCCAAAAGTGTTAAAAATGTCAGTCAAGTGTCCGATCTGTCTGCCGCAATGTCGCAGTCCCGCAAAAAAAATCGCAGATCGCCGCCATTACTCGTTTAAAAAAAAAAAAAAACAATAAAAATTACAGAAATCTTTCCCTTAGTTAGTAAACGCAATAACTTTTGCGCAAACCAATCAAAATACACTTATTGCGATTTTTTATTTTTTTTTACCAAACATATGTAGCAGAAAACAAATTGGCCTAAAATGTTAAGAGCCGGTTCACATAGGCGCGCCTCGACTTGCCGGGCAACCTGTGAAGTCACGGTGCGCAGCTCGCACCGCGACCTCGGAGCGGCCGACACGGACTTCATATCATTGAAGTCAATGCAAGTTGCCTCTAGGTCACCCCAAAGAAGATCAGGACCCTTTTTCTAAGTCGGAGCGACTTGTGTCGCTCCTATTAGAACGGGTCCTGTGCTAGTCTATGGCAGGCGACCCACGGCGACTTGTCAGGCGACCAGGTCGCCTGACAAGTCGCCCCAGTGTGAACGGGGTCTAAAACATTTTGATTTTTAAATTTTTTTTGGGGAATTTCATATATAAAAAATGTGAAAAATATTGTTATTTTTGCAAAATTGGCGCTCTTTTTTTGTTTATAGCGCATGATGAAAAAATCTCACAGGTGATCAAATACCACCAAAAGAAAGCTCTGTTTGTGGGGAAAAAAAAGGACGTCAATTTCATTTGGGTACAGCGTCGCACGACCGTGCAATTGTCCGTTAAAGTCACGCAGTGCCGATTCGCAAAATACCCCCTGGTCAGGAAGGGGGTAAAATCTTCCGGGGCTTAAGTGGTTAAAGTCTCACTAAAACACACAACCATAAAATCAGTATGTAGTAAAGCATGCATGTTCTACTCACTGTGGAACCTAATGGGTAATCCTTCACATTGTGTAAAAAGGCTGTCTGTCTTCTCTGATCCTCCCCTTCTTTTACAGTTCCCAATCCATCTGCTGAGAGTACAGAGCCTTGAAGGCACTCTGCATATGTTCAGTTTGGTGTGTATTGCTAGGGAGTTCTTCTATTTTTGGGAGGGTGCATGTGATCAGCACAGGGCCAATCAGCACTCGCCACACAGAAAATCAGGGGTCTTGCAGCCTCATAGGACAATCAGTGGAGAATACAAATTCCTTCTACAAGCTTAACCAGTGCTCTGCCAGACACTGATCGCAGTCACAAGACTGCTATATACTGATATGATGACAAAAAGGAATTTAGCAATTTATATTTAATAAAATAATTGCATTTCCATGTTCTGTGTACTGTGGGAGACCAGATATAGTGAATGCAGGGTCCTGGGTTTAGTAACACTTTAATTCGTTTTTAAAGTAGAACTATAGGCAAAACATTTTTTTTCATTTTGGATAGGGAAGGTTAACCCCAGTCAGATTTGTTTTCTGTATCCCATTGCAGGGATTTCCCTTCACTTCCTGTCCCATAGCCGAACAGGAAGTGAGGGGAAATCCCTGCAAATTAAGGGAATTCCTTGGGGGCCCCCAGGTCACCAGAACTAGTGTCCCCATTGGAAGATTTCCTCCCCATTACTTTTATGGGGACAACCGAACATTTGGCATTTTCTTTTATTTTTACCTTCTGTAGTAATGGGAAATAGGACAAAATAGAGAGGGGCAATAAAAACTGACAAGCCATTTAATCCCTCTCCCCTCTATCAAAAACTGGAAAAAAAAGTTTTGCCCTTATTTATACTTTAATATTCAAAGCAAACTCACCAATCTATTCATGTCTCCGCAATTTAGTTTGCTGAGAAATCACTTTAAAAAAGACCCCCAGGCATCTCTAGCCGTGGTCATCTTGAGTAAGGGCATATGATTAATGGGAGCATTTGCTTCCTGGAATCCATCTGCCCTTAGCTCAGCTTTGCAGGCAGGAAGGTGTTCTTAGCTGAAAAAAAAAACCCTCCTTCCCTCCTGAAGACTCCTGGGATGTATGACATCATTTGCCTAGGCCTGGAAACCAGGAATTAACCGAAGAAATCTTACAACAAGTAAATATGATATACTTTTATATCTATTTACTAATGCTAGCAGTATGAGGATTAAAAATAGTCAGTGTTAATTGTGAGAGTGAAGTTCCACTTTAAGGTGGAACTAAACTCCCTGCAGCAAAAATGTTGTTTTTATTTCTAATTGTATCTTTCCCCTCTCCTTCTTAGGCAAATGCAAAAATTTTTTATTCTGTTTTTTTTTTTTTTTTTAACCCCATTGCACCAGCCGCACGCAACTATGCGGCCTCTGGGTAGGTGAGCCACATATATTCATTCATTATTTCAAAGGCTGTGTGGTTTGATGGGCACAAAAATTTTGAAAAAAAAAACATTTTTGGTTTCTATTATAAAGTTTTGCAAATAAGTAATTTTTTTTCCCCATAAATTTGGGCCAAAATTTGAGGATTTCTTAATGGTTTGTTATACTTCCCTGCTCTGTGTAATGGTTTGTCATTCTTCCCTGCTCTGTGTAATGGTTTGTCATTCTTCCCTGCTCTGTGTAATGGTTTGTCATTCTTCCCTGCTCTATGTAATGGTTTGTTATACTTCCCTGCTCTATGTAATGGTTTGTCCTTACTCCCTGCTCTATGTAATGGTTTGTCCTTACTCCCTGCTCTATGTAATGGTTTGTCATACTTCCCTGCTCTATGTAATGGTTTGTTATACTTCCCTGCTCTGTGTAATGGTTTGTCATTCTTCCCTGCTCTGTGTAATGGTTTGTCATTCTTCCCTGCTCTGTGTAATGGTTTTTCATTCTTCCCTGCTCTATGTAATGGTTTGTCCTTCTTCCCTGCTCTGTGTAATGGTTTGTCATACTTCCCTGCTCTGTGTAATGGTTTGTCATACTTCCCTGCTCTGTGTAATGGTTTGTCAACTTCCCTGCTCTGTGTAATGGTCTGTCAACTTCCCTGCTCTGTGTAATGGTTTGTCCTACTTCCCTGCTCTGTGTAATGGTTTGTCATACTTCCCTGCTCTGTGTAATGGTTTGTCATACTTCCCTGCTCTGTGTAATGGTTTGTCATACTTCCCTGCTCTGTGTAATGGTCTGTTATACTTCCCTGCTCTGTGTAATGGTTTGTCATTCTTCCCTGCTCTGTGTAATGGTTTATTATACTTCCCTGCTCTGTTTAATGGTTTGTCATTCTTCCCTGCTCTATGTAATGGTTTGTCATTCTTCCCTGCTCTATGTAATGGTTTGTCATTCTTCCCTGCTCTGTGTAATGGTTTGTCATTCTTCCCTGCTCTATGTAATGGTTTGTCCTTCTTCCCTGCTCTATGTAATGGTTTGCCATACTTCCCTGCTCTGTGTAATGGTTTGTCATACTTCCCTGCTCTGTGTAATGGTTTGTCATATCTCCCTGCTCTGTGTAATGGTCTGTTATACTTCCCTGCTCTGTGTAATGGTTTGCATTCTTCCCTGCTCTGTGTAATGGTTTGTCATTCTTCCCTGCTCTATGTAATGGTTTGTCCTACTTCCCTGCTCTATGTAATGGTCTGTCATACTTCCCTGCTCTGTGTAATGGTCTGTTATACTTCCCTGCTCTGTGTAATGGTTTGCATTCTTCCCTGCTCTGTGTAATGGTTTGTCATTCTTCCCTGCTCTGTGTAATGGTTTGTCCTACTTCCCTGCTCTATGTAATGGTTTGTCATTCTTCCCTGCTCTCTGTAATGGTTTGTCATTCTTCCTTGCTCTGTGTAATGGTTTTGTCCTACTTCCCTGCTCTGTGTAATGGTTTGTCCTTCTTCCCTGCTCTGTGTAATGGTTTGTCATACTTCCCTGCTCTGTGTAATGGTCTGTCATACTTCCCTGCTCTGTGTAATGGTTTGTCATACTTCCCTGCTCTGTGTAATGGTTTGTCATACTTCCCTGCTCTGTGTAATGGTTTGTCATACTTCCCTGCTCTGTGTAATGGTTTGTCATTCTTCCCTGCTCTGTGTAATGGTTTGTCATACTTCCCTGCTCTGTGTAATGGTTTGTCATTCTTCCCTGCTCTGTGTAATGGTTTGTCATACTTCCCTGCTCTGTGTAATGGTTTTGCAGAGAACAGCCCCAATTCTCCTCTTCTCCTGCCACCGCTTGCTAAGAGGGCACTCATGGATGCTTGCTCATGCAACCCACACAGAAAAAAACCCATGGCAAAACCCAGAGCCGGTACAAGGGGTGGGCGGGAGGGATGGCTGCCCTGGGCGTCTGTGTCATGGGAGGTGGAGGGGGCGCTGCCAGGAGTGTTTCAGTGACTATTGACAGGAGAGAGCGGGATGTGCTCTCTGTCTTCTCGCCGGGCTTCACACTGCTGTCAGTATAGCGGTCATCAGATCGGGACTTCTCCTTACCTTAAAGAGTCGGAGCGGAGGAGGAGCCTAGGAGAAGACAATTCCTAAACCTTTGCATGGACAGCTGGCGGGAGAGATGCGGCTGCAGAAGCAGAAGGGGAAGAAGATTGCGGCTCAGGAATGACACTGGATGTCAGATCCGGACTATACAGAGTTTGTTACCCCCTCTCCTCCCAGCAAACAATGTAGAAAGGGGGCAGGTAACAAACTCTGTATAGTCCCGATCTGACATTCAGTGTCATTCCTGAGCCGCAATCTTCTCCCTTTCTGCAGCGGCATCTCTCCCGCCAGCTGTCCATGCAAAGGTTTAGGAATCGGCTTCTCCTAGGCTCCTCCTCCGCTCTGACATATGAAGATGAGAAGGAGCCTCAGAAGAGGAGGATCACAGATCGATGTGCCGCACTGTATCTGAGGTCTGCATGCTGGAGGGAGAACTGCACTGGGGACGGGACATACTAAAAGGAATGACAGAAAGGAATGCCCATAGACTTTAACATGGAGATGGAATGCCCATATGTCCCACTGGGGACACCTCTTATCCTGTTGACCCCCCAATACTCCCATTTCAGCACAATCCCCCCCCCGCTCCCATACTGATCCCACCTAGAAGTAATCATCTTCTCCTCACCCCTCCTAGTACAAATTCTCTTACCCCCCCCCAAGGACAATACCCCAAAAAGTATTTGTACTAGGAGGGGTGGGGAGAAGATGGTTACTTCTAGGTGGGATCGATATGGGGGGGGGGGGTTGTGCTGGGATGGGGAATTTGAGAGGTGACAATATAAGATTTCTTCTAGCAGGGGAATTGGGGGGGAGGGTGCTAGGAGGAGTGATTCGTGCTGGGGGGTGGGGGGTGAGGATTTGTGCCAGGAGGGGGGATTTGGGGATCGTCCTTGAAGAGATTATTGGGATGGGGTGGGGGATGGATTTGTGCCAGAACAAGAAGTCTTGGGGCTGTTAAAAAGGAGTATTTGGGGGGGGGGGGGGTTGTGCCAGTAGGAATAATGGGAGTTTTTTGTGCTAAGGGGAAAATTTTGATGGGGGTAGGATTTGTTCTAGGAGGTGAAATTTGGAGGGGGGGGGGGGGGCAGTACTAGGAGGGGGATTTGGGGGGTTGTGCTGGGGGGGTGGGTGGGATGGGGGAAGAGGATTTGTGCTAGGAGGGGGGATTTGTGCTGCTGGGATGGGGGAGGGGTGAGAGGATTTGTGCCAGGAGGGGGGATTTTTGCTGTGGGGATGGAGGGAAGAGAATTTGTGCCAGGAGGGATATTTGTGCTGTGGGAAGGGAGGGGGGGAGGATTTGTGCCAGGAGGGGGGATTTTTGCTGTGGGGATGGAGGGAATAGGATTTGTGCCAGGAGGGGGGATTTTTGCTGATGGGATGGGGGGGATTTGGGCTAGGAGGGGATTTGGGGGGGGGGGTTGTGTTAGAAGAGGTGATGGGGGATTTTTGGGCTGTTAGAAATGGGGATGGGGAAGATTTATGCTAGGAGGGATGATTGGGGGTATTTGTGCTAGGAGGGGGAATTTGGTGGGATGTGCTAGGAGGAGGAATTTGGGGGGTTTGTGCTGGGGGGATGGGGGAAGGGGATTTGTGTGGATAGAGATCAATATAGGGTATACGTAAGTGACCGATAGATACTCAATGGCCTTATATCTAATCAATAGCCCTATATGTAGATAGAGATCAGATCAATATAGGGTATACGCAAGTGACCGATAGATACTCAACGGCCTGATATTTAATCTATTGCCCTATATATAGTTAGGGATCAATGTATGGTATATGGTCTATGGTATATACTACACTACTGAATATACTTCACTATCTGATCTCTTAACTTGTAAAAAGCACAAATCTCTCTCGCTGCCTAACTGCTGGCAATGTCTCTAATTAGACTACACTGCACTGAAAAACTGTAAATCACTTTGCTCTCCCTGCCTGAAAAACCCAATCCTCTCCCTCCCTAAGTCACTGCTAGCAAAGTTTCACTGCACTGTCTGTAAAACTGCAAATCACTTTACTCTCCCTGCCTGAAAAACACAATCCTCTCCCTCCCTATACTCACACTGCTAGCAATGTCTCACTGCACTGTCTGATGCGCGCGCAGTGCATTATGGGCGCTCAAATTTCCCGCGAAGAAGCACATTTGTTCGTCATTCGATGAACGATTGATCGGCCGATATGTGAGTCGAACTTACGTTCAACTCGACCTCTAAACTCATCCCTAACCACTAGGAATTTCCTTTAGTGCACCATGGGAATGGGTATAAATAGTTGAGGCGGCTGGTGCAAGCTCTTCTCCCAGACTCTGGCCTGGGGAGAGTGCATGTGACGGAGCTGCTTCCTTAGGCCTGACATGCCTGAGTGGGCCTGGATGTCTTTAGGCCTGGAGCTGAGGCTTGGTGCTGCTGAAATTAACTGCAGGCAGGATGGAGTCTCATGGAGGTTGGGTGACTCTCCTGCAGAAGATTAGAAACAGGATAGAGATCCAAAAGGGGGATCTTACTGAAGGTGCCTGTAGAGCTTTGTGGTAGAACGTCATGTGTGGGAGCTGGGTGCCTGTTCTGGAGATAGATGGTTGCTGATCAAGTTGTTCACAGAACGATAATAAAACACAGGAGCGTCAGATTCGACTTATAAGTATATGTAAACGATCACCTTGTAAGACAACCCGATCAGTTTGAAATAGAAATGAAAGGCAAAAACTTTTGTATATACATATAAAAACATTATAAATATATTTTTCCCTTTTATAGGTGATTACAATCTTTTCTTAGCTGCATAAGGAGCTCAAAGAGCTGGGGGGGGGGGGGGAAGAAACTGCAGTACGCTGACTTCAATGAAAGCCTGTGCGGGGAAGGGGGGGGGGGGGGGTCATGTCAGAACAACTCTGATAATTGGAGGAGAGCACACGAAGTTCCAAGCACAGCTAGAAAACTGACCATGGTGTGTTCTCCTGCTAAGTGTGGTCAGTTATTCATAGGAAAGCAGAGGGACTGGCAGGAACACCAGGGATTTCACACAAGAGAAGCATTACAAAGAGAACAGGGTACTTTTGCATTAGGGATAGACTGATGTTTTTTTCAGGGCCGATACCGATACTGATATCTTGGTCACAACATATTGGTATCGGCCGATATGGGCCGATATTTTGTATATTTAAAGTTTTGAAAAATAAAGACAATTTTTGACACAAATCTGGTAAGGAATATGTTACTCTTTGTTTAATGCTTAATGGCTGGCTTGCTGGCACTCTGTGGTGGGTGGCTGGCTGGCACCCTGTGGCGGGTGGCTGGCTGGCACAGGGGCTGTGGGTGGCTGGCTGGCACAGGGGCTGTGGGCGGCTGGCTGGCACAGGGGCTGTGGGCGGCTGGCACCCGGTCTGTGGCTGTCTGGCACCCTGTGGTGGTTGGCTGACTGTCTGGCACCCTGTGGTGGGTGGCTGGCACAGGGCCTGTGGCTGGCTAGCTGGCTGGCACCCTGTGGTGAGTGGCTGGCTGTCTGGCACCCTGTGGTGAGTGGCTGGCTGTCTGGCACCCTGTGGTGAGTGGCTGGCTGTCTGGCACCCTGTGGTGAGTGGCTGGCTGGCACAGGGTCTGAGTGGCTGGCTGGCACCCTGTGGTGGGTGGATGGCACAGGGCCTGTGGGCGGCTGGCTGGTACAGGGCCTGTGGCTGGCTGGCTGGCTGGCACCCTGTCTGTGGGTGGCTTGGCTGTCTGGCACCCTGTGGTGGGTGGCTGGCTGTCTGGCACCCTGTGGTGGGTGGCTGGCTGTCTGGTACCCTGTGGTGGGTGGCTGGCTGTCTGGCACAGGGTCTGTGAGTGGCTGGCTGGCTGGTACAGTGCCTGTGGCTTGCTGGCTGGTACAAGGCCTGTGGATGTGGGTGGCTGGCTGGCCCCGGGCTGCTGTGGGTGTATGGCTGTGATACACTCCGGCGAGACTAGTCCCGACTCCAGATGAGGCTGTCCAAGGCGAGGGAGGAGGCCTGGGAAGGCAGGATAACGTCACAAAAATATCGGCAATATCGGCCAGTTCCGGAGCCGATACTGATATATCGGGGAAAGTGCATATCGGCTACCGATATATCAGCCTTGCCGATAATCAGTCTATCCCTATTTTGCATACAAGTACATGGTATAGCAGGCACATATCAGGGATATCAAATGTTGGGGTAACATATTCTTTTTGCTGTGCTATGACTAGTGAAGTAACTGAGTTCCGTTTTAGTCCTGAGGATTTGCAACCCTATCCCTCTCTCTCTCTCTCAAGGACTGCGAGTAATAAAATCAGCTTTATCTTTTTGCCTAAAAGTGACTGACACCCATCTGTCTACATGTCTAACTATGCTTAGGTGACCCCTGAGGTGAAATGTCTGCCCACCCTGTCTCTGGGGGTACCACCGCGCTTCCAGGGGTTGGATGGGGGATGCTATAGTAGTACTAAATTCCAGGGGCTCATTTACACTACCAGGTGGTAGCTCCAGGCCTAAAGACATCCAGGCCCACTCAGGCATGTCAGGCCTAAGGAAGCAGCTCCGTCACATGCACTCTCCCCAGGCCAGAGTCTGGGAGAAGAGCTTGCACCAGCCGCCTCAACTATTTATACCCATTCCCATGGTGCACTAAAGGAAATTCCTAGTGGTTAGGGATGAGTTTAGAGGTCGAGTTGAACGTAAGTTCGACTCACATATCGGCCGATCAATCGTTCATCGAATGACGAACAAATGTGCTTCTTCGCGGGAAATTTGAGCGCCCATAATGCACTGCGCGCGCATCAGACAGTGCAGTGAGACATTGCTAGCAGTGTGAGTATAGGGAGGGAGAGGATTGTGTTTTTCAGGCAGGGAGAGTAAAGTGATTTGCAGTTTTACAGACAGTGCAGTGAAACTTTGCTAGCAGTGACTTAGGGAGGGAGAGGATTGGGTTTTTCAGGCAGGGAGAGCAAAGTGATTTACAGTTTTTCAGTGCAGTGTAGTCTAATTAGAGACATTGCCAGCAGTTAGGCAGCGAGAGAGATTTGTGCTTTTTACAAGTTAAGAGATCAGATAGTGAAGTATATTCAGTAGTGTAGTATATACCATAGACCATATACCATACATTGATCCCTAACTATATATAGGGCAATAGATTAAATATCAGGCCGTTGAGTATCTATCGGTCACTTGCGTATACCCTATATTGATCTGATCTCTATCTACATATAGGGCTATTGATTAGATATAAGGCCATTGAGTATCTATCGGTCACTTACGTATACCCTATATTGATCTCTATCCACATCATGTCCCAAAGGCCGACAAGGACAGGCAGACCCTCACAGGACACGAAAAAAGGGCAAGCAGCCTCTGTGTCCACAGTGAAGAGTGGTGGTCACAGTCCACATGGTGCATCCTCTGCAGGCGGGGCACGCCCCTCCTTTATTTCCGGTGCTTCCCGTATTATTCAGCCACAACATATGGAAGACTTGGTGGAGTGGAGAAATAAGCCGTCCTCATCCTCCTCGTCTTCTGACACCCATGCTCACAGTAGTTTGCCTTCCACTGCAGCTGCCAAAGCGGCCCGTTCCACAATCTCCTTTTTCCACAGCTACTCCTTCTGTCACCCCACCATCATGCACGTAGGAGTCATCTAAAGTATTTGATCATAGTGTCAGTGACATGCTGCTGGAGGATGTGCAGCAATTTGAAAGCTGTGATGTTGGTTCCCAGGTTGATGAAGGGAATAACGTGAGCCTAGAGAGAGGGGGTGACAATAATGGAAGGAAACTAGCAGTCCTGTTCCCACAGCTGCAGCATACTGCCAAGTTTGCTCCAGTGGCGAGGAGAGAGGGGATGATGAGGTCACTGACTGTACTTGGGTGCCTGACAGGATAGAGGAGGAAAGTGAGGGGGAGGAGGCACAACTCCAATGAGGCATGATGTGCTCCAGGGGCCGCCATAGGAGTAGCCAACCTATTGCGTCACAGCACAGAGCTCCACAGGTGCAGGGTGCTGAAAATTCCCCACGGACTTCAAAAAGTTCAGGGCTTTTTTCAGCACATGTGCAGTAGACCGCAGCGTTGCTGTTTGCAACATCTGTCTGAAACGGATCAAGCAAGGCCAGAAAACCAGCCGCTTGGGCACCACATGCTTGACAAGGCATATGATGACCTGCCAGGTCAAAACAAGCATACATCACCTTGCTCCTCATCTGGGATCTCTAACCCTACTATACCTCATGCCTTCTCAAATACCAGCATTGAGAGGGATGATGGTATAGCAATGAGTACCACAGAGACTTGCACCCAATCTGCTAGCAGTACACCAACGCTTGATTTGAGCAGCAGGCAAATTTCACTACTCCAGTTGCTGAACCGTAGAAAGAAATACTGCTCCCTTTCGGGAATTTGTGGAATGTGCAGAAAAACAGTGGCAGGTAACAAAAAGGAATTTATTTTCGTGTCAGGCCATCCTGGAAGGTAATGTTTTGGCCTCGTTGGACAGAGCAGTCAGCAGGAAGGTGCACATTACTACTGACACTTGGTCCAGTAGACATGGACCGTGACGTTACATTTCGTTCATGGCGCACTGGGTAACTCTGCTGGCAGCTGGGAAGGATGCAGGACAGGGTTCAGTGTTGCAGCTTGTTTTGCCACCACGCCTCCAAAAATCTGGTGCTGATTCTGCCACATCTGGCTACTCCACCACCTCCTCCTCCTCCATGTCCTCTTCTGCTCAATTCTCCTCTGAAGCAGCAGTGCTCCCTAAGCATTCAAGGGGCTACGCAAGCAGTCAGGCTAAAATATGCCATGCCATGCTTCAGTTGGTCAGTCTAGGGGATAGGAGTCACACTGGTGCAGAGATTCTGTCAGCTCTGCAGTGGCAGGCTCAGGCTAAGAGATGGTTGAGGCCACGACAGCTTGAGCCAGGAATGGTTGTATGTGACAATGACACCAACCTTCTCTCCGCCCTCCGATAGAGACACTTGACACATGTTCCTTGCTTGGCACATGTACTGAATCTGGTGGTGCAGCGTTTCTTGAGCAGATACCCGGGCTTCCAAGATCTACTGAGGCAGGCCAGAAAAGTCTGTGGGTATTTCCGCCATTTGTACAAAGCCAGTGCTTGCGTATCTGACATGCAACGGGAATTCAACCTGCCCACCAACCGTGTCATACCCACCAGGTGGAACTTAACATTGGCAATGCTGCAGTGGCTGCACACGCAGCAGAGGGCCATCAAAGAGTACCTGTGTGAGTATGGGACAAGGACAGGGTAAGGGGAGCTTAGCTTTTTTTTGCCACCCCAGTGGCTTTTGATAAACGATGCATGCACTGTCCTGTCACCATTTGAGGAGGCAACAAGGATGGTGAGCCGGGACAATGCATGTATCAGTAACACTATCCCTCTTGTCTACCTGCTGGAGCACACGCTGCGTGGAATCAAGGACAGGGCACTTGAGGTAGAACAGCGGGAGGAAGAGGAGGACCTTCTTTCCTCACTAGGCCCCCTATATGGAGATATCATGCCTGCAGGGACACAAAACACACAGGAGGAAGAGGAGGAGGAGGATTGCGGCAGCATAGATATAGAGGATAGCATACAGCAGTCTTCAAGGGATAGTTTGGATTCCCCAGAAACCCCAGGAGTTGTACGTGGTTGGGGAAAGATTGCTCCTGACAATGTCATCCATAGTGACCCAGAGACCTCAGAAGCTAATGCCATCTCCAACTTACGTTGCATGGGCTCCCTGATTCTGCAAAGCCTGCGACAGGACCCAAGGATTTGTGCTATCAAGGAAAGGGATAATTACTGGTTGGCAACCCTTCTTGATCCACGTTACAAGGGTAAAGTTGCAGACCTCATCCTGCCTTTACAGAGGGAGCAGAGGAGGAAACCTCTTGAGGAGGCCTTAAAAAAAAATTGTGTACCACCTTTCCAGACACTGGGAGGTCAACATTCTCTGGACATGTTTCTGAGGCATTGTTCAGCTAAAGGAGGAGCAGTGGAGAAGGTGGCCGGCTGACCAATGCCTTTAAACAGTTCTTTAGTCCTCAGCAGCACTCAGGGCTGTTAGGTTTAAGCAACTATCGGCACCATCTCCATCATATGGTGCATGATTATCTAGGCGCAAGAGCAGACTTGGAGACCTTTCCAGCTGAGCATCCACTGGGTTACTGGGTCTTGAGGATGGACCACTGGCCAGAACTTGCTCAATATGCAATGGAGCTACTGGGCTGGCCTGCTTCCAGCGTGCTTTCCGAAAACATGTTTAGTGCTGCTGGAGGTTTTGTGACAGACAAAAGAGTGCGTCGTCCACAAATTCTGTTGACCAGCTGACTTTTTTCAAAATGAACCAGTCCTGCATCAACAAGAGCTATCAAGCCCCTGATGCTGATGTAACTGATTGAGTTTGCTTCATCCCTTGAAGACTGCATATGCTGCCTATCCTATTCCTCTACCTTGATTCTGCTAGCTTCCAACAATGTTTTTGGTTTAGGTCACCACCAACCCCCAAGGCCTAATTTTTCTGCACTTTTATGACAGGTGCATACAATTTAAATGTCGTATGTAATTTTTAACAGCAGGCCCTGTCCCTGTGCCCTGCACCTAGCAAGAGTAACTGTGAGGGGTTACGGTGTTCAGGCACTACCAACACCAAATGCCCAATTTTTGGCACCTGTATGACAAATGCATTCGATTTCAAATCTGTATGGAATTCTTACCAGCAGGTCCTGTTCCTGCGCCCAGCAAGAGTAACTGTGAGGGGTTGGCTATGGTCTTCAGGCACCACCAACACCAAAGGCCCAATTTTTGGCACCTGTATGACAAGTACATGCAATTTCAAATTTGTATGGAATTTTTAGCAGCAGGGCCCATTCCTGCGCACAGCAAGTGTAACTGTGAGGGGTTACGGTGTTCAGGCACCACCAACACCAAATGCCCAATTTTTGGCACCTGTATGACAAATGCATGCGATTTCAAATCTGTATGGAATTCTTACCAGCAGGTCCCGTTCCTGCGCCCAGCAAGTGTAACTGTGAGGGTTTGCAGTATTCAGGCACCACCAACAACCAAGGCCCAATTTTTCTGCACTTGTATGACAAGTACATGGGATTTGAAATTTCTATGTATATTTGCATATGACATTTTTTTCCTTTAGAAATGTCAGTATTGCTGCAGCAGGCTACATGCATCGTAGAGATGCGCTAATTTACAGGCACATTAAGGGGACCCCCCCCAGGCACGATATTTAAAGGGATTTTTCATTTTTATAGTTTCACTTTAAGCCTCATTAAAATCAGTAATTCACTGCTCCTTTGAAAAAACAATTGTTTTTAAAAAAACATTTTTTCATTGCTACATGTTCCCCAGGTCAGTGCCCGGACCCCCATACACCTTTTTGGGGCAATAACTTGCATTTAAGCCTTCAAAATTAGGCCGTTTAATTTTCGACATTCGAGTCCCATAGACTTCAATGGAGTTTGTTTGTTCGAACAAACTTTCCCTCTGTTCGCGGTGTTCTGGTGCGAAGCGAATTTGGGGGGGGGGGGGGGGTGTTCGGCTCATCACTACTAGTGGTGGGCTGGGAAAAGATTTTAACGTTCCTGATCCAGACTCACTTTGAGATGCCTTAAGTGACAGTGCCACCTACTGACAGAAGGGAGAACTAACAGCCAGGCTGAACTTAAAGTGGGTCTTCGCTGCATCTGAGCACCACAAACCAAAAACATGATTTAATCATTTTTAATATTTAAACCAATTTCTCCCATCAATCCATATCTTTTTGCCTTATTTTGTTGAAAAATCACTTTTAAAAACACCCCTTAGTATTTCTGGGGGCGTGGCCATCTTGAGTAAGGGCTAATTAGTAATGTAGCATTTACTTCCTGGAACCAATCTGCCCTTAGCGCAAACATGCATGCGGGAGAGTGTGCTTAGCTGAGAAAAATCCTCTCCTGAAGACTTCTGGGATGTATGACATCATTTGCCTAGGCAAGAAACCAGGAAGCAACTGAATAAATGTAATAAAAAATGTTAACCAAATACTGTACTGTGATGACCCTAGCATGAGGAACCAAATTTTCAGAGAAAGGGAATACAATAAGACACGTGGCTACTCACTAAAACTAGAGGAAAAACGGTTTACCCTTAAAATACGTAAGGGGTTCTTAACTGTCAGAGCAGTAAGGATGAGGAATTCTCTTCCACAAGCAGTAGTATCAGCAGGGAGCATTGATAGCTTCAAAAAACTATTAGATGGGCACCTTAAAGACCACAACATAAGGGGGTATACAATATACGGTTAACATCAAACACAGGCGCACATCATAGGTTGAACTAAATGGACTGATGAATTTTTTTCGACCTCACAAACTATGTAACTATACAACCATGATATACAGTGCCTTGCGAAAAGTATTCGGCCCCCTTGAACTTTGCGACCTTTTGCCACATTTCAGGCTTCAAACATAACGATATAAAACTGTAATTTTTTGTGAAGAATCAACAACAAGTGGGACACAATCATGAAGTGGAACAAAATTTATTGGATATTTCAAACTTTGTTAACAAATAAAAAAACTGAAAAACTGGGCGTGCAAAATTATTCAGCCCCTTTACTTTCAGTGAAGCAAACTCTCTCCAGAAGTTCAGTGAGGATCTCTGAATGATCCAATGTTGACCTAAATGACTAATGATGACAAATAGAATCCATCTGTGTGTAATCAAGTCTCCATATAAATGCACCTGCACTGTGATAGACTCGGAGGTCCGTTTAATGCGCAGAGAGCATCATGAAGAACAAGGAACACACCAGGCAGGTCCGAGATACTGTTGTGGAGAAGTTTAAAGCCGGATTTGGATACAAAATGATTTCCCAAGCTTTAAACATCCCAAGGAGCACTGTGCAAGCAATAATATTGAAATGGAAAGAGTATTAGTCCACTGCAAATCTACGAAGACCTGGCCGTCCCTCTAAACTTTCAGCTCATACAAGGAGAAGACTGATCAGAGATGCAGCCAAGAAGCCCATGATCACTCTGGGTGAACTGCAGAGATCTACAGCTGAGGTGGGAGACTCTGTCCATAGGACAACAATCAGTCGTATACTGCACAAATCTGGCCTTTATGGAAGAGTGGCAAGAAGAAAGCCATTTCTTAAAGATATCCATAAAAAGTGTTGTTTAAAGTTTTCCACAAGCCACCTGGGAGACACACCAAATACTGTATGTGGAAGAAGGTGCTCTGGTCAGATGAAACCAAAATCGAACTTTTTGGCAACAATGCAAAACGTTATGTTTGGCGTAAAAGCAACACAGCTCATCACCCTGAACACACCATCCCCACTGTCAAACATGGTGGTGGCAGCATCATGTTTTGGGCCTGCTTTTCTTCAGCAGGGACAGGGAAGATGGTTAAAATTGATGGGAAGATGGATGGAGCCAAATACAGGACCATTCTGGAAGAAAACCTGATGGAGTCTGCAAAAGACCTGAGACTGGGACAGAGTTTTGTCTTCCAACAAGACAATGATCCAAAACATAAAGCAAAATCTACAATGGAATGGTTCACAAATAAACATATCCAGGTGTTAGAATGGCCAAGTCAAAGTCCAGATCTGAATCCAATCGAGAATCTGTGGAAAGAACTGAAAACTGCTGTTCACAAACGCTCTCCATCTAACCTCACTGAGCTCGAGCTGTTTTGCAAGGAGGAATGGGCGAAAAATTCAGTCTCTCGATGTGCAAAACTGATGGAGACATACCCCAAGTGACTTACAGCTGTAATCGCAGCAAAAGGTGGCGCTACAAAGTATTAACTTAAGGGGGGCTGAATAATGTTGCACGCCCAATTTTTCAGTTTTTTATTTGTTAAAAAAGTTTGAAATATCCAATAAATTTCGTTCCACTTCATGATTGTGTCCCACTTGTTGTTGATTCTTCACAAAAAATTACAGTTTTATATCTTTGTTTGAAGCCTGAAATGTGGCAAAAGGTCGAAAAGTTCAAGGGGGCCGAATACTTTCGCAATGCACTGTACTTTCCTATTGATTTACTAATGCTAGCAGCATGAGAATTAAAAATAGCCAATGTTAATTGGGAGAGTGAAGTTTAACTTTAAAGTAGTTGTTTGCCTCAGACATAAAATATGAACAAAGCATATCCCTCTATAGTACCATTTTTTTCTGCTGACTAGTTCCTCTATTAGCATGAATCACTTCTGACAAGTTTTCCTGACACCAAGAGAAAAATGATGACAGGAGAGGGACCTCCTACTGATTGACAGCCTCAGCTCTGCTTGTGTGAGCTGTGTGGAGGAGTGTGTGTTTATTTCCTCCAATCAGTTCTGCAGAGTGCAATTTCAGTTCTCTGTCCCCTTTTTTCTGAACTTTCAAACAAGCTTTATATATTCAGGCAATTGAACGGATGTGAAGAAGAGAAGACTGCAGGTAAACAAGTACAACTTATGTAGGCGGATGTGTTTTTAATGTCTGTGTATCCTCTGAGGCCAGTCACTTCACTGGGTATATGGAAGTATTTACAACCATTTTAAGGGAAGCTGCACAAACCACAGACTACAAATTGGCATTGGCTAACTACAGCCATGCAGAAATAAATGTATAGACCCTCCTGCTTATGGGACACTCATTTAAGGAAGTAGAGCAGGTACATGTGTACTTTGGTGTGACTTTGGCCCCATAGACTTCAATAAAAACTCATCAAGAGCGCATGTAAAATGCACATACATGCATAATTTAGCTAATTTTTGGCAGAGTTTTGTGAAAAATAAATATTTTTTTTCCTACAAAAAAAAAAAACATGAGAAATGCTTAAAAAATGCAGTACCAAATTACACTGAGAATCAGATTAAGCCCCAGCTGCACTGCAACTCCTACAACTGCAGCACATAGTTGTGAAAGCTGCTTGGACAACCATGCGTTTTTGCTGCATTTTTACCATGCTAAAAACACCAAAACCACAAACGCAATATATTCTCCAAATACTGTATTTTGTAACATATAAAGGAGGGGCCTGTGTGTCCATGTACTGGTGCCTCTACTTCAATTTTAAGTCTTAGGTGCCATTTACATAGCATTTATATGTCAGCTGTGACTGAATCCAGTATATTCCTGTGGCTGGATCCACCGGTAGATGCAGGCAGCCACTAAAGCCCCGTACACACGCAGCGATTGTTGGCCGACCGATCGGCCGTCTTTTGTCCAGTGTTGTTGTGTTGTTTGAAATGTGCTCTAGACTGCACACGAATTTTGTCGGCCAACAACAACCAACTGCATAAGTGATGTCATGTTCTGGTCTACTTTTTGTGTGTTTTTCTTCACTGAGCATGCCCAGTCTTGATCATCTGATTTTTGTCGGCCGAAATCTGTACTAACTGAGGAACAATCGGCCGTTCTGCTGACGGCCAACAAAAATTTTATAGCCTGCACACCAGATTTTGTTCGGCTAAAAAATCGCAGTCGGTTGTCGGAAGCATCATACTTACAAGCCGATAATCGGCCGATCGGGCGGCGGCCAAAAATTCACGGCCAACAATCGGTACGTGTGTACGGGCCTTTATCCTGTACAAAGCAATGGCAGGTTGACAGTGGCCGCAGCTCTCTTTGGATGTTGAGATAACGTCTGCCATCACTAGCCACTACTAGATGCTGCTGCTGTATCCACTGCTTAGACTGTGCTCCCTGGCCCATCTTCTTGGGACTGCTGGCCTCCACTAACACTAATCGCTTCTTAAAGGAGGAATTAGTGGGGGCCTGAGGTGGTGAGTAGGAGGCCTTCTGAACCAGTCTAACTCTGATTTTAGCCTATGTGGAAACAGTGGGCATCACCACTGTTTATTCTGGTGCCAGGTGACATGTTTGGTCATGCCGCATGCTTGAGCTACTATTTAATGGCTAGAAGGAGGCCCATTGGAGGATCTCTGGCCCCCTGGTGGGACAGTCCAACCTTGGTGAGGACACAAAAAACAAATGACAATCCTAAAAAAGTTTTGACCTTTATCCAACACACAAGCCTTTGAAAAAAAAAAAAAAAGTTGTCCTTAATAAAGTGGAATTCCACCCTAAAATTTATCTTCGGTCCATCTTCTCGCTCCGGGTCACCTGAAAAACAAATGGATAATCGCAATTTTTTTATTTTTTTTTTTACTTGCCTTGTTTTAGAAGATAATATACTTACCTTACTTCCTCACTCGGCGGCCACAGCGCGTCGTCACTTCCTGGCTTGCAATGATTCCTGGGAGCTGAACATTTTCTTTCCCAGGAATCAATGCGCCTGCACCGGCCCCGACGTCAGTTCCGGTGCAGGCGCGTCATACCTTGCTAAACAGCTTCTGGGCATGCCCAGAAGCTGTGCAGGGATGACGCTGCAGCCCCGGAAGTGACGGCGGGGCCGGTGCAGTGCATCGTTGGACCGAAGAGGACGGAAGAGAAAGCAGAAGAGGATCGCGCTGGCTTCAGCTGCCCACACCTGAGATGGCAGCGCTGGACAATGCATGTTCAAGGTAAGTATTTCTTCTAAAAGGTAAGTGCAACCCAGGACAGTTCAGAGGCTAGCCATTGTGGAATGCACTAGCCCTGACTGTCCCGGGGGTATTTTTATGTAATTTTTTTTTTTTTTGTTTTAGGTGGAACTCCGCTTTAAGTGGACCTGAACCCAAAATCTGAACATTTTGCTATGTTGTAAAGAACACCTAGTTCCTTAAAAAATGTAACCGTTTGACAGGAATTCCTAGTATTTAAATATGTCTAAGCACTCCTGTGCCTACAGCATTGTAGTTGGTAATCTGCAATGTGAGATATCAGGTGCTTCTGCCTCCAAATTCTAGCCCTAGGAGATTTAGGGTAAGATTTAGTGATGCCACTGCTATGCTGCTCATTGTTCTCCTTGCTGGAGGCTATTCCATAAAAAAAAGAAAAGACCTGCCTCTTACAAGATTTATAGAGAGGCACCATGCAGTCAGTGATGGGGAAAAGATTAGCTGCAGGGTGACCTCGGGTTACACTGGTGTCTAGTTCTTTACCCCTTGCCTACCTTTTTTGGGGAACCGCTTCCACAGTTCCTATCTTTTTTTAATGTTCTTGCATTAAATTTTCTTAAAGGAAAAGTACAGCCAAAGGTAGTTTGGTTGTACCTCTCCTGTGGATCACAAGAGTGCAGTTCGTTCTGCACTTCTGTGACCCATTTTCAGCAGACAGCGGGCTGAAGCCCGCTGTTGGCTGATGTCATCGAGCCGGTCCAGGCTGGGGCAAGATCGCAACAATGGGCCGGCACCCGGACATGCCTGGACTGGCACTCGCTCAGCCTCTCAGTGAGCTGCTGAGAGCTTGCCTGGCTGCTCTCCCCCCCCCCCCCCCCCCCCACAGCCAAGCTCTCCAGTGAGCAAGGGGGAAAAGAGCAGAGAGCTGCTGACTGACAGTCATCAGCTCTCTATTTGGGGAGCTGTGAGAACCGGAGCAATCAGCCGTGTTTGATTACTCAGTTCTCAGTGTTAGAGTCAGCAGGGGACAGATGTTAGCATCCGATCGATGCTGCATCCACCTAGGTAAGTATGAAAAAAAAAAAAAAGAATAAACCCATACATACAGTATCTTTTAATTTTTAACCTTTCTCAATTTGAATTAAGAAAGAATGGATTGCATTTATAAATTGAGATTTATTATTTCTGAACAGACTGACAATGAGTCAGTAGCAGTGCTATTTTCTTCAACAGCATATAAAGATATTTCTGCCAAGTTTAAACCTCATTTTAGATTCCATTCCAACAATCTGTGCTAAATATTGGAGACTGTTGATTGTAAAGCAAATATGAAAAGGAAAAAAATGTGTTTATTGGGAGCTATTAAAACCCTCTACAGGACTATAACCAGTCTTGCAAGATTAGAAAATCTATCTATCTATCTATCTATCTATCTATCTATCTATCTATCTATCTATCTATCTATCTATCTATCTATCTATCTATCTATCTATCTATCTATCTATCTATCTATCTATCTATCTATCTATCTATCTATCTATCTATCTATCTATCTATCTATCTATCTATCTATCTATCTATCTATCTATCTATCTATCTATCTATCTATCTATCTATCTATCTATCTATCTATCTATCTATCTATCTATCTATCTATCTATCTATCTATCTATCTATCTATCTATCTATCTATCTATCTATCTATCTATCTATCTATCTATCTATCTATCTATCTATCTATCTATCTATCTATCTATCTATCTATCTATCTATCTATCGTTGTACTTTGCAAGGGAATTTGCCTGAAAGTCTGCTGCCTTACATTCGCCAATCATTCGCAAGCAAAACTGCTGTTTTTTAATTATTGTTTTCTTTGCACATGATTGGGCATTCTTTAGAGAGTGGAACCTTACTACATTCACTAAGCTCTGGGGCAAGTTCCCTTGCAAAGTAACAACATTTTTGCTTTTAGTAATTTAACCCCATCATATTTTTTGTATATATATTTTTTATTTTTTTATTACACTTAGACCCCATTCACACTAACGCGACTTGTCTGGCGACTTAATCGCCTGACAAGTCGCGGTGGGTCGCCTGCCATTGATTAGCACAGGACCCGTTCTAATAGGAGCGACATAAGTCGTTTTATTTTTCGTAATTATATGAAGTCCGTGCATGTCGCGCAGAGGTCGCGGTGCACAGCGTCGCCCCAGCAAGTCGTGTCGCCCCTGTGTGAATGGGCTCTTAGGAAAGTTAGAAAAAATATTTTGTGTTTTAGACAGGTATATTCAAAGAAATTCTTATCAATGTTTTATATTTACCATTTGCATCCAGCAGAAGGTGCAGTTTCGGTAGAATGTTAGTTATTTGATCTCCTGCTGTTAATTTCTATTCACCACACAGCTGAATTAATCAGTGGACGGACAACCTCCTTACTTGTCTTTTAGCTCTTAAAGCAGAACTATACTGCATCTACAAACCAAAATGCTATTTAATTCGATTTTAAAGTGTCATTAAACCCACATCATTAAAAATTAGTGGTGCACTGGAATGAAAATTCTGACCTGAAACTGAAAATTTAGGATGTACTTCTTTAGGAAAACTGAAACCAAAATGGAAGTTAAAAAAGAAAAAAAATATATATATATATATTTTACATATAATTGTATTATTTTCGACTTTTTAAAAAGTTGCTTTTGAAGTGATTTTTGCATTTAAAAAAAGCGCAAGAAAAATGCATCCCTTTAAATTCTATGTAGTCTTCATACTGGTCCGTTGCGCTACCGTTTTGAACTATGAAAAACGCGGTAAAACCGTGGGTGCTTTTTTTTTTTTTTTTTTTTTTAAAGCGACAAAACGCCAATAACCTTATTTTGGCTGTTCATTTTCAGCGGCTGATATATTGGTTCATCCCTATTAAAAATAAATGATGTATTTATATGCTGTTCATAGTCAGTCACTATGGGATTACACGTTCTGTATTCTGCAGAAATCCTATTTTAACCTGCTATTTTCTGTCTCCCCCCCCTACTGTCCAAGTTCCCACTGCAGATGGGGATTTTGCAGAGCAGTGTAGACAGCTCTGCACATGCTCAGTTTTCAGCGTGTTTTTTTATGCTGAGCATTTCCTCCTTGATCACATCTGAGCAGCCCATGTGATTATATGTGGGTGTATACACAGTGTTAAAGGACAGCCCACTCCTTCCTTCCTCCTCTATGCCCACTAACCAGCTAAACACATTGGTGGTGGGATATTACATCTTGACTGATGGAGGCTTCATCTCCCTGTTATTCTAAAGCCCCGTACACACGTACCGATGGTCGGCTTACAAATGTTCCTCTTTTCTCCCCGGGATGTCGGTGTCTGCTGAAAAGTGCAAAGACAGCACAAGGACAGCACAAGAATTTTGTCCGCCGACTGCAGAAGTGATGTCATGTAATGGTTAACTTTCCCTGTGTTTTCTATTTTCTGAGCATGCCCAGTCTTGCAAATCTGCGGTCTGTCGGCCGAATTGTGTACTGACAGGCGAACAATCGTCCGTTCTGGTGTCGGCATACAAATATTTTCATGTTTGCACGAAAGACTTTTGTCCGCGGATTGTGCGCAGACATCTGTCGGAGGCACCATACTAACACACGTACAATCGGCAGATCCTTCGTCCACCGACGTTTGTATGCCGACGATCGGTACGTGTGTACGGGCCTTAGGATACAAGCTGGAGGGGAGAGACACAGCCTGTGACTGGCAGAAATCCGCCAAAACTGCATTCTTGCCAAAAATAATAAAGATTTGATTTCATATATATTTTTGTAATACAATTTAAAACAGTTTATTGATAATTACAGTGGTGATCGAAAGTTTGGGCACCCCAGGTAAAAATTTGTATTAATGTGCATAAAGAAGCCAAGGAAATATGGAAAACTCTCCAAAAGGCATCAAATTACAGATTAGACATTCCTTATATTATGTCAACAAAAGTTAGATTTTATTTCCATCATTGACACTTTCAAAATGACAGAAGACAAAAAAATGGCGTCTGCAAAAGTTTGGGCACCCTGCAGAATTTATAGCATGCACTGCCCCCTTTGCAAGGCTGAGACCTGCTAGTGTCATGGATTGTTCTCAATCATCCTCTGGGAAGACCAGGTGATGTCAATCTCAAAGGTTTTAAATGCCCAGACTCATCTGACCTTGCCCAAACAATCGGCACCATGGGATCTTCTAAGCAGTTGTCTAGAAAACTGAAACTGAAAATAGTTGACGCTCACAAAGCTGGAGAAGGCTATAAGAAAATAGTAAAGCGTTTTCAGAGGTCAATATCTCAGTTCGGAATGTAATAAAGAAATGGCAGTCATCAGGAACAGTGGAAGTTAAAGCAAGATCTGGAAGACCAAGAAAAATATCAGACAGAACAGCGCGCAGGATTGTGAGAAAAACAATTCAAAACCCACGTTTGACTGCACGATCCCTCCAGAAAGATCTGGCAGACACTGGAGATGTGGTACACTATTCCACTATAAAGAGATACTTGTACAAATATGGTCTTCATGGAAGAGTCATCAGAAGAAAACCTCTTCTACGTCCTCACCACAAAAATCAGCGTTTGAACTTTGCAAATGAACATATAGACAAGCCTGATGCATTTTGGAAACAAGCTCCGTGGACCGATGAGGTTAAAATTGAACTTTTTGGCCGGAATGAGCATTTGGAGAAGAAGGAGCACAGAATTTAATGAAAAGAACCTCTGCCCAACTGTTAAACATGGGGGTGGATCAATCATGCTTTGGGGTTGTATTGCAGCCAGTGGCACAGGGAACATCTCACGAGTAGAAGGAAAAATCGATTCAATAAAATTTCAGCAAATTTTGGATGGTAACTTGATGCCATCTGTGAAAAAGCTGAAGTTAAAGAGAGGATGGCTTCTACAAATGGATAATGATCCTAAACACACCTCGAAATCCTTGGGGGGATTACATCAAGAGGCGTAAACTGAAGGTTTTGCCATGGCCTTCACAATCTCCTGACCTCAACATAATTGAAAATCTATGGATAGACCTTAAAGAGTCGTGTGTGACAGACAGCCCAGAAATAGAACTGGAAGACTTTTGTAAGGAAGAATGGGTAAAGATACCTCAAACAAGAATTGAAAGATTCTTGGCTAGCTACAAAAATCGTTTACAAGCTGTAATACTTGCCAAAGGGGGCAGTACAAGATATTAACTCTGCAGGGTGCCCTAACTTTTGCAGACGCCATTTTTTTGTTTTCTGTTATTTTGAAAGTGTAAATGATGGATATAAAATTAACTTTTGTTGACATATTATAAGAATGTCTAATCTGTAATTTGATGCCTTTTGGAGATTTTTCCATCTTTCCTTGGCTTCTTTATGCACATTAATACAAATTTTTACCTGGGGTGCCCAAACTTTCAATCACCACTGTATTTATTTATACTCTGTATCCCAAAGGCTGTTTTTTTTTTTAACATGGGACCAGCAGCAGAGGACTAGAAGCTCCTCCTGCCACTGTTTCCCGGCAGACAGGCTGGGAAAGAGCTGGGTTATATGACAGCTGTATATTGATTAGGAAGAAAGGTACTTAGGTTTTTTTTTAAATAAAGTAATTACAGTGTCATCGTCCTTATGCAGAAAGAGAATAGATCATGTACATTAAACATTGTGTGTTTAGTATAACTTTAATATACAAATTAAATATTGTGTGTTTAGTATAACTTTTAATATACAAAGCAAACTCAGCCATCTATCCATCCATTTCTCCACACTGTATTTTGCTAAGGAATCACTTTGAAAATCACCCTTGCTATCATTTTTGGCCATAACCATCTTGAGAAGGGGCAGATGATTTATTTAGCATTTGGTGTTCACATTGCTCTTCAAAAAGCATTTGACAGGTGGCAAGGAGGTATTGTATCTCCTCCTTAATGCCTGCTTTTAACTCAAAGATCGCTGCAATAGCACTCCGCATCCACATGCATTGCACACTGAGTGGCCCCTTTTACTTGAATGGGTCACGCTCGACTGGCACTAAACCTGTTGAAAGTGACAGGGGGTATAATTTTCAAAGCACAAAGGGGTTCAGCATGTGTGCAACCACAGCCACTGCCTCTGCAGCTAAAGTAGGATAGCGGTTAAAGGGCGGTAAAAGAGCAGCTCAACTGCAGGGCTCTACTGCTCCCCAACTACTAGTGTGAACAAGCTCTCTCATGAACAATAGATTACAGGGCCATAAGGAAGTGGATATGAATAGATTATTTTTGGAGAAAAAAAAACTGTTTGTCACTTTAAGTAGATACTGTATATGTTATATATTATTTACTTTTTAATTCATGTTTTTTAGGTCATGAGAAACCTTTTTAAAGAGTAACTCCGCTTTTGTTGAGAAAAAAACATTCCCCCCTGGGTGATCTATGTACGTTGTAGGGATTTTAGCAAATGTTGTTGCAATTCCTACCTTTATTCTGAAGAAAAAGCTGTTTGTTTCTCTGTGTCCATGTGCAGGATGAATCTGCATAGGAGTGGATTTAAAATGATCAATCAGCTGCTGCACTTGTAGGGCTCTAATGAGGAAATTGCTAAGGTCTGCATCCCTTTAGATGTGTTTTCCCTTTAGGAATATCGTGCCAAAAATTACATTTTTGTTGCCGGCGATGCTCAAAATCTGACTTGTATCTTAGTGCAGACTTCTGAAAAAATCAGTAAGCCAATCCTAAAAGCAGGAAATTACATGTTCTGTGTACAGAACTCCTCCGGGTAGCCATAGTATATTGCATTTTACAGAAAATGACAGCGCTGCAGATTAAAAAGGAAAAGTAATTTTTAATAGCACTTAATTACAATATGACTTGAGTTGCATTTTTATGTATGTGTGTTTGTGTGTATGTGTGTGTGTGTATGTATGTATGTGTGTGTGTGTGTATGTATATATATATATATATATATACAGTGGGTACGGAAAGTATTCAGACCCCCTTAAATTTTTCACTCTTTGTTATATTGCAGCCATTTGCTAAAATCATTTAGGTTCATTCTTCTTCCTCATGAATGTACACATAGCACCCCATACTGACAGAAAAACACAGAATTGTTGACATTGTTGCAGATTTATTAAAAAAGAAAAACTGAAATATCACATGGTCCTAAGTATTCAGACCCTTTGCTGTGACACTCATATATTTAACTCAGGTGCTTTCCATTTCTTCTGATCATCCTTGAGATGGTTCTACACCTTCATTTGAGTCCAGCTGTGTTTGCTTATACTGATTGGACTTGATTAGGAAAGCCACACACCTGTCTATATAAGACCTTCCAGATCACAATGCATGTCAGAGCAAATGAGAATCATGAGGTCAAAGGAACTGCCTGAAGAGCTCAGAGACAGAATTGTGGCAAGGCACAGATCTGGCCAAGGTTACAAAAAGATTTCTGCTGCACTTAAGGTTCCTAAGAGCACAGTGGCCTCCATAATCCTCAAATGGAAGACATTTGGGACGACCAGAACCTTTCCTAGAGCTGGCCGTCTGGCCAAACTGAGCTATCGGGGGAGAAGAGCCTTGGTGAGAGAGAAGAACCCAAAGATCACTGTAGCTGAGCTCCAGAGATGCAGTCAGGAGATGGGAGAAAGTTGTAGAAAGTCAACCATCACTGCAGCCCTCCACCAGTCGGGGCTTTATGGCAGAGTGGCCCGACGGAAGCCTCTCCTCAGTGTAAGACACATGAAAGCCCGCATGGAGTTTGCTAAAAAACACCTGAAGGACTCCAAGATGGTGAGAAATAAGATTCTCTGGTCTGATGAGACCAAAATAGAACTTTTTGGCCTTAATTCTAAGCGGTATGTGTGGAGAAAACCAGGCAGTGCTCATCACCTGTCCAATACAGTCCCAACAGTGAAGCATGGTGGTGGCAGCATCATGCTGTGGGGGTGTTTTTCAGCTGTAGGGACAGGACGACTGGTTGCAATCAAGGGAAAGATGAATGCGGCCAAGTACAGGGATATCCTGGACAAAAACCTTCTCCAGAGTGCTCTGGACCTCAGACTGGGCCGAAGGTTTACCTTCCAACAAGACAATGACCCTAAGCACACAGCTAAAATAATGAAGGAGTGGCTTCACAACAACTCTGTGACTGTTCTTGAATGGCCCAGCCAGAGCCCTGATTTAAACCCAATTGAGCATCTCTGGAGAGACCTAAAAATGGCTGTCCACCAACGTTTACCATCCAACCTGACAGAACTGGAGAGGATCTGCAAGGAGGAATGGCAGAGGATGCCCAAATCCAGGTGTGAAAGACTTGTTGCATCTTTCCCAAAAAGACTCCTGGCTGTATTAGATCAAAAGGGGGCTTCTACTAAATACTGAGCAAAGGGTCTGAATACTTAGGACCATGTGATATTTCAGTTTTTCTTTTTTAATAAATCTGCAACAATGTCAACAATTCTGTGTTTTTCTGTCAGTATGGGGTGCTATGTGTACATTCATGAGGAAGAAGAATGAACTTAAATGATTTTAGCAAATGGCTGCAATATAACAAAGAGTAAAAAATTTAAGGGGGTCTGAACACTTTCTGTACCCACTGTATATGTGTGTATATATATATATATATATATATATATATATATATATATATATATATATATATATATATATATATATATATATATATATATATATATATATATATATATATGTGTATGTGTGTATATATATATATATATACACACAGTATCTCACAAGTGAGAACACGCCTCACATTTTTGTTGATATTTTATTATATCTTTTCATGTGACAACACTGAAGAAATGACACTTTGCTACAATGTAAAGTAGTGAGTGTACAGCTTGTATAACCGTGTAAATTTGCTGTCCCCTCAAAAACACTCAACACACAGACATTAATGTCTAAACCACTGGCAACAAAAGTGAGTACACCCCTAAGTTAAAACGTCCAAATTGGGCCCAAATAGCTATTTTCCCTACTCTGTGTCATGTGACTCATTACTCTTACAAGGTCTCAGGTGTGAATGGGGAGCAGGTGTGTTAAATTTGGTGTTATCGCTCTCCCTCTCTCATACTGGTCACTGGAAGTTCAATATGGCCCCCTAATGGCAAAGAACTCTCTGAGGATCTGAAAAAAAGAATTGTTGCTCTACATAAAGATGGCCTAGGCCAAGAAGACTGCCAAGACCCTGAGCTGCAGCACAGTAGCCAAGACCATACAGCGGTTTAACAGGACAGGCTCCACTCAGAACAGGCCTCGCCATGGTTGACCAAAGAAGTTGAGTGCACATGCTCAGCGTCATATCCAGAGGTTGTCTTTGGGAAATAGACGTATGAGTGCTGCCAGCATTGCTGCAGAGGTTGAAGGGGTGGGGGTCAACCTGTCAGTGCTCAAACCATACACATCAAATTGGTCTGCATGGCTGTCGTCCCAGAAGGAAGCCTCTTCTAAAGATGATGCACAAGAAAGCCCGCAAACAGTTTGCTGAAGACAATCAGACTAAGGGCATGAATTATTGCAACCATGTCCTGTGGTCTGATGAGATCAAGATAAACTTATTTGGTTCAGATGGTGTCAAGCGTGTGTGGAGGCAACCAGGTCAGGAGTACAAAGGCAAGTGTGTCTTGCCTACAGTCAAGTGGTGGGAGTGTCATGGTCTGGAGCTGCATGAGTGCTGCCGACACTGAGGAGCTACAGTTCATTGAAGGAACCATAATTGCCAACATGTACTGTGACCTACCAAAGCAGTGCATGATCTCCTCCTTTCAGAGACTGGCCTGCAGGACAGTATTCCAACATGGTAACAACCCCAAACACACCTCCAAGACAACCACTGGCATGCTAAAGAAGCTGAGGGTAAATGTGATGCCTTGGCCACACATGTCTCCAGACCTAAACCCTATTGAGCATCTGTGTGGCATCCTCAAACAGAAGGTGGAGGAGCGCAAGGTCTCTAACATCCACCAGCTCCGTGATCTGGTCATGGAGGAGTGGAAGAGGACTCCAGTGGCAACCTGTGAAGCTCTGGTGAACTACATGCCCGAAAGGGTTAGGGCAGTGCTGGAAAATAATGGTGGCCACAAAAAATATTGACACCTTGGGCCAAGTTTTGACATTTTTACTTATGGGTGTACTCACTTTTGTTGCCAGCGGTTAGACATTAATGGCTGTGTGTTGAATTATTTTGAGGGGACAGCAAATTTACTCTGTTATACAAGCTGTACACTTACTACTTTACATCGTAGCAAAGTGTAATTTCTTCAGTGTTGTCACATGAAAAGATATAATAAAATATTTACAAAAATGGGAGGGGTATACTCACTTTTGTGAGATACTGTGTGTATATGTATATGTGTATATATATATATATATATATATATATATATATATATATATATATATATATATATAATATACATAAAAACGCAACTCAAGTCATATTGAGATACTCTGTATGTGTTATATATATATATATATATATATGTGTGTATATGTGTATATGTATGTGATATATGTATGTATGTGTGCGTGTATGCATGTGTATATGTATGTATGTATATACATACATACATACATACATACATACATACATTTTTTTTTTTTTATCCCAGGAAAGTGGAGTTACTTATTTTAAATAACTTTCATTTTTATGATTTTTTTCTGTCTACTTAGACAATAGTTTGCTAGCTTTTATGAAAAGAAAGACAGTGTTTTGTGTTTGTGTGCTTTCCCTTGAATTGGTTCAGTGCTATATAAATGGTTCATGTCCTCTGGCACAAATGGAAGCTGATAAAATCCCAGTTCCTCTAAATGGATCAGCAGTAGTCCAATATATTCTAGGGAAGTCTCCTAGAGGTAACTGTTCAGTCCCACCTAGCAAATGATACTGGCATGTCTGGCTTCCTGAATTATTTCTACTTAGCCCTACAGATAAATCTTTTTTTAGAATAGAAAAATAGCCCCAAATAGTGCCGTGGTGATTTGCTCGGTTTGAAAACAAAAGGTTAGATCCAAGGCCTATTTTCTTTCAATAATCCCCCAGGGTGCATCCTCTGCCTGGCTACAAACTGATTACTAGCTGCAGACCCCAAAACTATACTTATTATTAGTTTAAGTTTCCAGCCTTCCCCTTTATCCCAGCATGTACGGGTCTACCAGATATCTCATACTACCTGACCTTGCTTGGAGATAAAGACACGCTTTGAGGACTATTCATAAAGAGAGAGAAGAAAAATATAGTCATTATGTAATAAAACAATTGTAACTGCAAACTCCGGGTTCAGGTAAAAAGTATAGATATTAGACCACTGGCAGTGTGTATTTCAAATAGTGCATTCTTTGTGGTGCATAAATATCCCATTTTTTTTTTTTTATGTGCTTTTTACGTATCTAAAAAAACATGATTATCCTTTTTTAATAGGAACTTTACATTTTTAGCAAACTGATATTCTATAGAAATGCCCAGCTGTGCCTGCCTGTATAATTCAGCAGTTACTGACTCTGCTTAATCTAAAACAATAGGGGTTCTGTGTTACTAAAATGATTGTCAACACTCCATATAATAAAGGCTTGAGATTACAAATTCACAGTATTTTACAAACTATGAGATGTGTCACTCATATTTTTAGATTTTAAACAATTCAAAGGCATATGTTTATTGGTGTGCGCAGTATAATATAGAAATATAGAATTTGACTTGAAATAGTAATTTTTCTACTTACCTGTTGTTCGAAATAGCAATTTTGCTATTTAACTCTTGCTGCCAAAACAGCCCAGCTTTAAAGAGTAGAAAATGTGCTTTCAGTTTTGTCAGTCTGAAAAAAAGCTAAACTCTATAACTGAAAATGTAGGTGCAATGATAAAACAGAATAGTGATTTCACGAAATGTAGTAGACACCTCAATTTAATGGCATCTTAACCACTTCTGGACCAGTCTTCTTCAAGTCTCTTCAGTAAACCCTCAATGACCAGGCCATTTGTTCCGATAGAGGCACTGCGGGTCTTTAACTGACAATTAGTCGTGTGACGCTTTACCCAAATAAAATGTATTTCCTTTTTTTCCCACAAGAGCTTTCTTTTGGTTTTTGATCACCTCTGTGTTTTTTTTTTTTTCAGCGCTATCAACAAAAAAAAAGCGACAATTTTGAGAAAAAAATAAAAAAACAATATTTTTTACATTCTGCTATAAAACACAGCCAATTTAAAGAAAAATGTAAAAAATGAATGTGTTTCATCAATTTAGGCCAATATGTATTCTGCTTCATATTTTTTTAAAAATATTTTTATTTTTAATATTTTTTTTTTAAAAAGTCCCAGGAAGTGTATATTGATTGGTTTGTGAAAAAGTTATAGCATCTACAAACGATGCAATATTTTTATGGAATTTGTTTTTATTTATTTATTGTTTTACTAGTAATGGCGGCGATTAGCCATTTTTAGCAGGATTGCGATATTGCGGCTGACAAATCAGACATCTGACACTTTTTGGGGACTAGTGACATTATTACAGTGGTCAGTGGTAAAAAAATAATGCACTGTCACTGCACTAATGACACTGGCAGGGAAAGGGTTAACATCAGGGTTGATCAAAGGGTTAAGTGTGTCCCTAGGGGGTGCTTACTAACTGTGGGTGGGTTGCACTGATTTGGGGAAGACAGAGATCCTGGTTCCTACTTAGCAGGAGCACAAGATCTCCATCTTGTCCCCTTGTAGATCAGCGATCTGCCTTGTTTAGATACGTAGATCGCAGTTCTGCCTCTACCTGGGATGATCGCGGGTAGCCGACGGACATCGGGTCCCCCGAACCCGTTGATTGACATCCCTGCTAGCCAATCACAGCACGATTGTGCCTCTGATGACGCAATGGCGCCATCTAGTGGCTATCGAACGAAACCACGTACAGGTTCTGTGGTTCGTACAATAGCACAACTTTGCCACAGTATATAGATGCCGGCCGGTCGGCAAGTGGTTATAGAATAATTCCAGGTATGGATATTTTATACATAGTTACTTTGGGTCAGCTTGAACCACTGTAACTACGCATGAAGGCAGGTTGTGATTTGCTTGTCTTGGTGAGTTAAAGAGTGGCCCAGGCTGGGGGAAAAGGGTTAAGTTACGTGTGCTCTGTTCCCGGGCTTTTTTGTCCCAGCCAGTTCACCTGTGGTATAAAAAGGGGGAAGGCTAGGTCCATGGATTTCGGCTTGGCTCGGCTCGCGTTCTTGGAGCACACTTTTCAAAGGGACTACTGCGCCTTGTAGTTCATTGGAGGCAACGGGGTTCCAGAAGACATCCAAACTTGAGAAACACCAGTATATGGACTACTACCATGTAGAAGTATGTTTGGGCAGCCACACAGCTATTGTTAGGGTTAGGGATTGGACTTCGTTTATATTGGACTGTAATGTTGAAGTCTCTTCAGTAAAGCTGCATAAACTGTTCTAAGCCTGGGTCTGAAGTTAATAAAAGGCTGCATGTTTGTTCTGGTGTATCTAAAGAACCAGGGTCTGCAACGCACAAAGGGATATGAAATAACACAACAAAGGGTTAACTTTGCAAGACAAGGGAGAGGAGTGTAGATGCTAAGAGTAACCAAGTAAAAGTTCAAGGCACCAAGTAAAAGTTCAAGGCACAAAGCAACCAGTCGTTAGGCATGGTATCTGGTAAGGTGACAGGTCCTCCAATAATGTGGGGGTCATTGTCTGGCTTCCTCCCTAGCAGTCTGTAACGTTGGTTTGACTCTGGTTGCTATTGGTAACCGAGACTCATGGCCTGGTCACAAGGTATGGGAAGGAAGGAGTTAAGTGCATGCATGAGCTCTGTGCTATGTGCACGGCAGGACTCCCTACAGGAAGTGAGGTACGCTAGACTAGTAGAGTGGGTGCAAGCTCAGCATGTCTCTTCTAATGCAACATCCACCAAGTTACAGTGTGTACTGACAGGGGACAGAACTTTCAGAGGAACTCTTTATCCTATTACTGCACACAGTGAAGGCTCATCTCTAAGTTAGGGAACTGCCTTTAATATTAGATTTTTTACATGACCGCAGTCTCTTTCTGGTACCGAGCATCATGCCTGGACTGGCCATCGGGCAGACCGGGCACTTGCCTGGTGGGCTGAGGCCACCCGCTCTGTGGCCGGTTGATAATCAGGCCTCACAGCAGGAGGTAAGTGGCAACCACGGCCCGGACAGGGTTAACACAGGCCGCCGTTTACCTCCCACTATATGGCTGTGCCTGTGACCCCTCCGGCTGCAGGGCTGAGCTGTGTATGTCTCACAGCTCAGCCTCATAGCCACCGCTAACAGATCCCGCTCCTCATCTCTGCAGGGACGCAAGAAGAGAGAGATCGTCTGCTCCTCCTCCTCCTCCCGCCCCTTCTCCTCCTGGGTCTGCCCCGCCTACACTCTCCGGGGATGTGTGGGCGGGAAGTTTAAACCCCAGACAGCCTGTGCCTGAGCCTCCATCCTTGGGTGAGTCACCTTCTCTGATGTAAGGGGGGGTTCTGTGGGGGTCTTTGATGTAAGGGCGGCTCTGCGGGGGTTCTCTGATGTAAGGGGGCTCTGTGGGGGTTCTCTGATGTAAGGGGGGCTCCGTGGGGGTTCTCTGATGTAAGGGGGGCTCTGTGGGGGGTCTCTGATGTAAGGGGGGCTCTGTTGGGGGTTTCTGATGTAATGGGGGGCTCTGTGGGGGTCTTTGATGTAAGGGGGGTCTCTGATGTAAGGGGGTCTCTGTGGGGGGGGTCTCTGATGTAAGGGGGGTCTCTGTGGGGTTTGTCACTGATGTAAGGGGGCTCTGCACGGGGGTCTCTGATGTAAGGGGGGCTCTGTGGGGGGTCTCTGATGTAAGGAGGGGCTCTGTGGGGGTCTCTGATGTAAGTGGGGCTTCGAGGGGGGTCTCTGATGTAAGGTAGGGCTGTGTTGGGGGGAGCTGTGGGGACTCTGATGTAATGGGGGGCTCTACGAGGACTCTGATGTAAAGGGGGGACTCTGTGCGGACTCTGATGTAATGGGCGGGCTCTGTGTGGACTCTGATGTAAGGGGGGCTTTATGCGGACTCTGATGTAGGGGGGCTCTCTGTAAACTCTGATGTAAAGGTGACACGTTTGGACTCTGATGTAAGGGGGCAGGGGCGGGAGGAGCTGGAGATCTGCACAGTAAGCAGAGATTAAAAGGGGGCTCCTGTAATCATTACAGTGCCTCTTTACAGTGCAGACCCCCTTATATCACAGTGTCCCCTGTACATTAGAGGACCTACTCTGAATATCCTGTCACCAGCCATCCCCGCAAATCCTCCCTCCCTGGTCCCTGAAAAAATTGGCTGCTCAGTCTAAAATGACGGGCCTATTTTTTATCCCAGTCCTGGCCTACCGAGCATTGATGAGCTCGCTCCATATGAAAGGTATCCCTGCATGCAGGGTAAACTAGGCCCAGAAAAGACACCGGTACATTAGGTTCAACAGGTTCCCCTTTCAATAATTTTAATGTTTTCTCTGGCTGAGTGTGGAGTCCAAAAATAATCTTTCCTGACTTCTAAGTCAGGCACCTAATTCCGTCCACTCTCACTATTAGAGTCAGAGATAATTTCTTGTTCATTATCCTTAAGTTGGGGGCTGGATTCCAGCGTTTTTTTTTTTCAAATAAGCATTATCACATTGCATTGGTTCATCATTTAGGGAGCAATTAGCAGCAATATGACCTAACCCATGGCAACGATAACATTTTATGTGTTCTGTATCTAGTTCTCTAAATGGCCTCAGAGACCTTGCTGACCTATTTGGCCAGTCTCCAGTGCCTGAGCCCACAGTCCCATTATCTATAGCAACAGTCATGTAATTTTTTCTCCAAGCCCTTCAACCCTGAAACTCACTGGATCCTCCGGGCATTTTTTCACTCCTAGAAACATTAGGGTGGGGGACAGATGGGTTCAGCAAGTCCTCAGCAGCAATAAATCTCTTCACCAGGTCCGCGAGCTGGTTTGCAGTCTTAGGGTCCCCATGGCTTACCCACTTCCTCAAAGTGGCAGGGAGAGCTCATAAAAAGCAGCCCATGACTACACGCTCCACAATATTAATAATAATCTGCAGCCCCTTCCTGGTGAGGTGTATTAAGTCGAACATCTGGAAGTGGGGTGGCTTGTCCATACACAACGACCACCGATGCACTCCTTGAGCCTGGACCGCAATGGTGATGCCCAGGCATGCAAGCATCTCAGCCTTTAGCGTCTCCTAATCCCAGACAGCATGTGCTTCCAGGTCAAAATAGGCCTTTTGGGGGTACACCTGTCAGAAAAGGCGCTAACAGTCTCACCCATTGCTCTTTTTGCCATCCTTCGTGAACAGCGATCCTTTCAAAAGTTGCGAGGTTACTTCCACATCATCTGCAGGTGTCATCTTCTGCAGGTAATAGCTGGCATGCATCATTTTCTGTTCCACTGGCAAAGGACATGCGGACCCCTTCTATAGTTCTACCAGGGCCTCTGCAAACTGACAGTTGGTTTACTGCTGGGCTGCAGTGACCTGGCGATTCGCCTCCTGCTGTACTGCAGTGGCCTCCGAACTGGCAGATGATTTCCTGCTGGGCCTTCCACAAACTGGCGATTCATCTCCTTCTGTTGGTAGTTGGCTTCCTGCTGCTAGCGATTAGAGATGTCGCGAACATAAAATTTTATGTTTGCGAACGCGAACTTTCGCGAACGGGCGAACCGCCATAGACTTCAATAGGCAGGCGAATTTTAAAACCTACAGGGACTCTTTCTGGCCATAATAGTGATGGAAAAGTTGTTTCAAGGGGACTAACACCTGGACTGTGTCATGCCGGAGGGGGATCCTTGGCAAAACTCCCATGGAAAATTAGTTGACGCAGAGTCGGGTTTTAATCCATAAAGGGCATAAATCACCTAACATTCCTAAATTGTTTGGAATAACATGCTTTAAATCATCCAGTGTGTGAATACGATCAGGTATGATGTTGTATCGATCAGGTAGTGTAAGCAGTGCTGTATTTTGGCCTAGGCCGACAAGGCCCAGGCCCAGGGCAGCACTTTGCAGGGGGGCAGCAAAAACAGCTGCCCCCCCTCCACCTGAGACTCCATTGGCCACTGGTTGCTAGAGCCGCCTCTCTCACCCCCTCCTCTCCTTCTCACCCCTCCTATTCTCTCTCTCTCTCACCCCTCTTCTCTCTCTCTCTCTCTCACCCCTCTTCTCTCTCTCTCACCCCTCTTCTCTCTCTCTCATCCCCCCTCTCTCTCATACTCTCATTCCCCCCTCTCTCTCATCCCCCCTCTCTCTTTCTCTCTCACCACCCCCCCTTCTCACTCTCTCTCACCCCCCCTCTCTCTTATCCCCCCTCTCTCTCTCTCTCCCACCCCTCCCTCACCCCCCTCTCTCTCTCATCTGCAATTATATTACAGAGGAAAAATTAAATGACTTTTTTATCTGCAAGGTGCTGTGCCACCCTATATGAGTGGTGGGCAGTGGGCACAGTACAGTCTGTGGGCCTGACACTCACTGGCAGGCAACTGCAATTATATTGCAGAGAAAAAATGAAATGACTTTTTTATCTGCAAGGTGCTGTGCCATCCTATGAGTGGTGGGCAGTGGGCACAGTACAGTCTGTGGGCCTGACACTCACTGGCAGGCAACTGCAATTATATTGCAGAGAAAAAATTAAATTACTTTTTTATCTGCAAGGTCCTGTGCCATCCTATATGAGTGGTGGGCAGTGGGCACAGTACAGTCTGTGGGCCTGACACTCACTGGCAGGCAACTGCAATTATATTGCAGAGAAAAAATTAAATGACTTTTTTATCTGCAAGGTGCTGTGCCATCCTATATGAGTGGTGGGCAGTGGGCACAGTACAGTCTGTGGGCCTGACACTCACTGGCAGGCAACTGCAATTATATTACAGAGGAAAAATTAAATATATAAATATCACTAAATGTACTAAATTAATAGACGATGTTGTAATCCACTGCGCTTTAGGAAATACAGGTAACACAAACCTAACAGAATAACACAAATACCACAAATTGCTGCTACTTAAATGAATAAATATAATAAAAAATAAAATTCATCCAGAAAAAACAGGAACTGGCTTTTTCATTCGAATTTCAGTAGTGCAGGGATGGTGATAACCTCTTACCAAATAAATAGGATGATAACCTATACCAAAATATATGAATCAGATGTGATAAATATAAGCATAAAATCATAAATACATAAAAGCATGAAATCACATCAATAGGAGTCCAAATGGTTCATAGGTATAAAGTGCATAGAGCAATGAAAGTGCAAGCATGAAGGGTCACAGGTGCAACTTATGGGGACCACCCTTGCTTGCCACCACCACACAGTGCTGGGAGAAGTATCTGAAATTCAGACTCACCAGACGCCTATGCCTAACCACTCTCATGGACTAGGCAACAACAGCGCTACTGAAATTCGAATGAAAAGCCAGTTCCTGTTTTTTCTGGAAGAATTTTATTTTTTATTATAGGAAAACTTTATTTTTTTTATCTGCAAAGTGCTGTGCCACCCTATATGAGTATTGGGCAGTGGGCACAGTACAGTCTGTGGACCTGACACTCATTGGCAGGCAACTGCAATTATATTACAGAGGAAAAATTAAATGCATTTCTTATCTGCAAGGTGCTGTGCCACCCTATAGGAGTGGTGGGCACTGGCAGTGGGCACAGTTCAGTCAGTGGGCCTGACACACACTGGCAGGCAACTGCAATTATATTAAAGGGTAAAAATTAAATGACTTTTTTATCTGCAAGGTACTGTGCCACCCGATATGAGAGGTTTGCACACAGTACAGTCTGTGTGTATGTGTATATATATATATATATATATATATATATATATATATATATAGAAAAAAATAAATAAAAGCTGACTGATATACCAGCCCTAAAAAGGGCTTTTTTGGGGTGCTGTCAGGACGCTGTCCTTACAGCAGGAGTGGACACAGAACACTGGCCTAGCTAATGATTTCCCTATTAATTCAGCAACAGCAGCACTCTCCCTGCTCTAACTAACTCTGCAGCTTCAGAATGAATCTAAGATGGATGCTGTCCTTGCTTTTTTATAGGAGGTGGGAGGGTCTGGGAGGGAGGGTATGCTGATTGGCTGGAATGTGTCTGCTGACTGTGAGATACAGGGTCAAAGTTTGCTCAATGATAATGTATAGGGAGCAGACCGAACATTGCATATGTTCGCCCGCCGAGGAGAACGCGAACAAGCGATGTTCGCCGGCGAATAGTTCGGGACATCTCTACTAGCGATTGGATTCCTGCTGGGTTGCAGTGGACTGCAGCAGACTGCATCAGGGCTCTTATCACATCCTCTATCTTTTCACTTGCTCTGGAAGTTGCTTACCAAATCCACTATATGTGGGGGATTATCTCAAATGGGGATCACCTTCCCTGGGAAAAAGGTAGTACAGACAGCAGGTCTTTCTTAAAATCTGACTTGTAGCCAGTATTATTTAGAGTTTAAAATGCTTTTATTATATCAACATTCCAACAACACTAGTAATGCAGGAGAACATCAAGTCGGCTCAATGGCTATTGGGCTATCGCCCATAGCATGCCTCATGCAAACCAATAGTATATCATAGAAATTATGGGTAGTGTCACATTAGAGAAAACAGGTTGAGTAAAAGAAATATTGATATACAGTGCCTTGCGAAAGTATTCGGCCCCCTTGAACTTTTCGACCTTTTGCCACATTTCAGGCCTCAAACATAAAGATATAAAACTGTAATTTTTTCTGAAGAATCAACAACAAGTGAGACACAATCATGAAGTGGAACGAAATTTATTGGATATTTCAAACTTTTTTAACAAATAAAAAACTGAAAAATTGGGCGTGCAAAATTATTCAGCCCCCTTAAGTTAATACTTTGTAGCGCCAACTTTTGCTGCGATTACAGCTGTAAGTCGCTTGGGGTATGTCTCTATCAGTTTTGCACATCGAGAGACTGAAATTTTTGCCCATTCCTCCTTGCAAAACAGCTCGAGCTCAGTGAGGTTGGCGTTTGTGAACAGCAGTTTTCAGTTCTTTCCACAGATTCTCGATTGGATTCAGGTCTGGACTTTGACTTGGCCATTCTAACACCTGGATATGTTTATTTGTGAACCATTCCATTGTAGATTTTGCTTTATGTTTTGGATCATTGTCTTGTTGGAAGACAAATCTCCATCCCAGTCTCAGGTCTTTTGCAGACTCCATCAGGTTTTCTTCCAGAATGGTCCTGTATTTGGCTCCATCCATCTTCCCATCAATTTTAACCATCTTCCCTGTCCCTGCTGAAGAAAAGCAGGCCCAAACCATGAAGCTGCCACCACCATGTTTGACAGTGGGGATGGTGTGTTCAGGGTGATGAGCTGTGTTGCTTTTACGCCAAACATAATGTTTTGGATTGTTGCCAAAAAGTTTGATTTTGGTTTCCTCAGACCAGAGCACCTTCTTCCACATGTTTGGTGTGTCTCCTTGGTGGCTTGTGGCAAACTTTAAACTACACTTTTTATGGATATCTTTAAGAAATGGCTTTCTTCTTGCCACTCTTCCATAAAGGCCAGATTTGTAAAGTATACGACTCATTGTTGTCCTATGGACAGAGTCTCCCACCTCAGCTGTAGATCTCTGCAGTTCATCCAGAGTGATCATGGGCCTCTTGGCTGCATCTCTGATCAGTCTTCTCCTTGTATGAGCTGAAAGTTTAGAGGGATGGCCAGGTCTTCGTAGATTTGCAGTGGTCTGATACTCCCATTTCAATATTATCTCTTGCACGGTGCTCCTTGGGATGTTTAAAGCTTGGGAAATCTTTTTGTATCCAAATCTGGCTTAAACTTCTCCACAACAGTATCTTGGACCTGCCTGGTGTGTTCCTTATTCTTCACGATGCGCTTTGAACGGACCTCTGAGACTATCACAGTGCAGGTGCATTTATACGGAGACTTGATTACACACAGGTGGATTGTATTTATCATCATTTAGTCATTTAGGTCAACATTGGATCATTCAGAGATCCTCACTGAACTTCTGGAGAGAGTTTGCTGCACTGAAAGTAAAGGGGCTGAATAATTTTGCACGCCCAATTTTTCAGTTTATTATTTGATAACAAAGTTTGAAATATCCAATAAATTTCGTTCCACTTCATGATTGTGTCCCACTTGTTGTTGATTCTTCACAAAAATTACAGTTTTATATCTTTATGTTTGAAGCCTGAAATGTGACAAAGGGTCGAAAAGTTCAAGGGGGCCGAATACTTTCGCAAGGCACTGTACTCCATCATGCACTAAGCAAAAGAACCAAATATGAAAGGTATAGAAAACAAAAATATGGCATGGACCGTTTTCCAATCCATCAAAATGGTCAATTTGCAGGCAACCTGATATGGTGTTAATATGGCAATTAAACCTTTTGTCATGTTATACTTAGAGATAAAAAGGAAAAAATAGAAAAGACAGGAGACAGAAACTAAGGAAATCAGAGAAGAGAAGGGGAAAAGGGGAAGGGAAGAAAAGAGGGGAAACAAGGAAGTGGGAGCGCTGGGATGATACTCTGTGAACGCTGAAGTTAGCAGGATCTGTGGGTTCAGGAGGGATGCCACAACAATAGTTATAAGGCCTAAAGAAGGAACTGATATGAAAAATTGGGGAGAGCAATATCTCAAACACATACCACAGAAAACCTGGGGTCAAGGAGGAACTAGGGATGACCCTATTGGGGTTGAGAGCATAGCTGCGAGGGTGTCGGAGGAAAAGAAGTGGATCCAAATATACCACAAGACCTTGTACTTGTCAAAAGTATTACTATCAAGAGCCAACATCTCCTCCATGTGCATTATTTCGTTCACAGTAGAAACCCACAAGGATAATTGTGGTGTGGTTTCAGACTTCCAATATAAAGGGATGAGTTGGCGTGCTGCGGATAAAATGATGCAGAGAAGACTCCTTTTCTGGGACGCCATAGAACCAGAAAGCATAGAGAGAAGGGCAATTGCTGGGGTTGGTGTTAAAGACTCCTGATAAATGGTGCTATAAAGCTTAAATACCTGAGTCCAGAAGGGACGTATTCTCTCACATTTCCACCAGATATGTAGGTATGTACCTAAAGCTGAGCCACAGTGCCAGCAGGAAGCAGGGGTGGAAGGAAAAGTCTTATGTAGTGTTGATAGATCTCTATACCACTGCGATATAGGATCTTAGTTATTTTGGAACTAGCAGGAGATAGTGGACTTGTGTGTAAAATGGAATGAAGTCTGCCAGTCCACCCTCAAACTCCTCTCTCAGATCCGTGGACCATATCCTAGTGCTGTGATAGGGAACCTTGGCACCCCATATATTTTGGAACTACATTTCCCATGAAGCTCATGCACTCTGCAGTATGCATGAGCATCATGGGAAAAATAGTTCCAAAACATCTGGGGTGCCAAGGTTCCCCTCCACTGTCCTAGTGTGTGTTGGCAAGTCATCATGTGCGAGTGCATGAATTTAAATAGGAAAGGGAAGAATGTAGATGTCTAGGCAACTCATGGAGGGAACACAGCCGCTCAAATTCAGTATAGGGGCGATGTATTTGGGAAGAAAGTAAAAGCTGTTGGGCAAAGGACTACAAGTAGAGTGTGGTGAGCCAATCACATGGTCCCACAGGGACAACCGTGGTTCTCCATTGAGGATGATCGAACATATTCACCCTTGACCATGTAGAGCGCAGGAAGGAACCTAGAGAAGTGACTCCCATGCCTTGGGGGAAGGCAGAATTGTCAAAACGTGGAGTGAGAGGAGAGGGATCCAAAGACAAAACCGAGCATAATCCTCTCTTGTACCATAATCTAAGGGCAGCTAATGTCAACGGGAAGGAAGAGGATAAGCAGTGTAGGTCATTATTATAGCCCCAAATAAGGGCTCGAAGGTCAACAGGGGACAGGTCTTGTTCAACCATGATAGATGATTTTGTGAAGGGGCGAGGGAACCTTTTTAGAGTACGTGCCATGATGGCAGAGTTGTAGTAAAGTTCAAAAACTGGTAAACCCACCCCCCCCCCCCCCCCGGAGTTTTGGAAGGGTGAGTAGTTTATATTTGACCCTGGAGGCCACGGTTCCAGAGGAAACTAATACATAGAGTTCGCAAAGTAAAAAAAATGATTTGGGGACCAAGATAAGGATAGTTTGAAATAGATACAGTAATTTGGGTAGGGTGTCCGTCTTTAGGATATTAATGCGGCCAAACCAGGGTAAAGAAAAGCCCCCCAGCCACCCCCCCCCCCCAGGAATCCAGGTCCTTCCGGATACATGGGAGAAGAGGAGCATAGTTCAGGGTAGATTAATCTGACAAATTAGAGGGGACAGTGACCCTAAAAATTCTCTTTGCTTTCCACTGAAAGGAGAAATTATTACGTAGCAAAGACATCACAGAAGCCGGCAAAAATATATTGAGGGCTTTCGCTATAGAAATGTTGAGTTTAAAGTTGCTGAACGACCAAAATCGCTGAAATTCTTGGAAGAGTGAAGGCAAGGAGGTGTGGGGGCGTTAAAGATAGACCAAAAGGTCATCTGCATAAAGAGATAGTTTATGTTGAGAGGAGAATGTTTGAATGCCCTGTATTGATTCATTCTGACGAATGGCACAAGGCAGGTGTTCTATGACGAGAACAAACAAAAGCGGAAAAAAGGGGACAAGCCTGGTGTGTGCTGTTCGAGATGTCAAATGGTTCCGAAGATGTACCATTCACTAGAATGGAAGCAGAGGGTTTAGAATAGAGGGACATTACCTTAGTAATAAAGGAGGTATCTAAACCCAATTGTTACAAGGAGAGATGCAAAAATTGCCAGTTAACCCTATCGAACGCCTTTTCGATGATAAAAAGCATGCTTTCAGGTTATGGCATTAAATGTAGGAGATGAGGTGTATTGTCTTGGACGTATTGTCTCGTGCCTCACAGCCCGGGACAAAACCGACCTGGTCTCTGTGTATGGCCGTAGGTAAGAGAGGGGATAGATGATTGGCTAGTCCCTTTAGCAAAGGGATTAATGTCTATATTCAATAAAGATATTGGACAATAGCTATTGCATTGCGAGGGGTCTTTGCCAGGTTTCGGGAGGATAGAGATGTTGGCTGATAGGAGCCCTTTAGAGAGATGGACAGAGTAGGCTATGGAGTTGAATACTCGGGTAAGTATCGGTGTCAATAAAGGTGCAAACATTTTGTAAAATCTAGGGGAAAACCCATCCGGGCCAGGACATTTACCAATTTTCAAATCCTTGATTGCAACCAAAAATTTGTGTTCAACCAAGGGCTCGTCTAAATCCAATGCATTTTAAGGATTTCAATTTCGGTGTGGGCTGTTTCGTTGATATAAGCCTGCATATAATCTTAAGGGGTTGGTATAGTACCACCGGTCACCAAGGGGGACAAATCCTAGAGCTGAGAATAATTGAGGGGGACAAATTATAGAGCTGAGAATAATATTTCCTGAAGGAAGAGAAAATACCTTGGGTTTTAAAAATATTTTCCTTATTAGGTTGGTCAATAAATGAGATAAGGTGACAAGGAGGCCTAGGGTGTATAATCCTTGCCAGATGCTGACCACATTTATTTGCTAAAGAATAATATTAATTGCGTGCCTTGTCACGAGCAATTAAAGAATGAGAGTCCAAAAGCTGAAGCAAGTCTTAACGGGCATTGTACAAGGTAACATAGGTACATTGGTCCTAGTTCCATTTCATAAAGTGATTCAAGCTCTGCTATGGTGGAAAGTAGATGATAGATTTTGTCCACCTTAATCTTTTTGAAGCAGTAACGGTGTTGGATAAGTAAAACACATTTCAGAGCCTCCAATTTTATGAGAGGGGCGGTGGTGTCTGAAGAATGATCAGCCACAAAATTCCGTATGGTCTTAGTGACATCGGCCATGCATACCGAGTCTCAAAGTAAATGATTAAGGTGCCAAGATGTTCCCCTATAGGTGACTGGTGGTGCCGCTAACATCAAATGGACAGGGGCATGATATGACCAGAGGAGATGGCTGATAGAGGTTTGCAGTGGGGTATCTAATAGAGACTGGAATATTAAAAAATAGTCCAGTCTACTATAGGTATTGTGGGCTACTGGCTGTAGTAATAATGGCTGTAGCCCCGTTCCATGGGATGTTGGATGCACCAGACATCTACCAAGTGTGTGAAGTGTAATAATGACCTAATGCGTGCCAGTGAAGATGTGGGTATGGATGACTCACTAGAGGAGGTGTCCGTGGACGGGGAGAGGGCAACATTGAAATCACCACCCACGATAAAACAGGGACCACCGAAGGAGGACAATCTGGTCAGAATGGAAGAGCGAAAATGAGCCTGATCCTGGTTGAGAACGTAGATATTAACCACTGTAAAATGAAAATTGTTAAATTTCAGTTTGAGGATTATATAGCAACCAGCATCATCTATAAAGGAGTCGAGGACCTCAGGGTTAAATTACTTATAAAAGGGAATGCAGTACCCCTTAGGATTAAAATTGTGGGTTAGACCTGTGAAATTACGTATGATAATAACGGTTACGCAGGACTGGCACGGAAACCGTACGGAAATGCTTTTCCTGTAGGAGTAAATATGTTAGAGTGTCTTTTGTGAAAGTGATATAGGATTTAGCTCTGCTTCCCTGGTGTATTAATCCCTCTACAATTTAAATTTGCCAAATTCACAAGACAGTTAGCCGCCATGGTATAGAGTATAGGGTAGGGGGGAAAGGGAAGCCAATGAATGTGAACCTCTCTTGAACCCAAACATCCCAGCAAGACAGGGCAAAAGGAAAAGGTTAAGAAGAAGGGGTATGAGGAAAAAGGACATGGAGAAAAATAGAGTAGAACCAAGAATAAAAAGGAAATGCGTACCAATGTTTCTGTCCCCAGGTTCCAAAAAAAGTATGCAGAAGTGAGATAACAGTGAGAAAAAAAAAAAAAGGCTGAGACAGAAACAGGTAGACAAAATAATGAAAAATAAATAAAAAGGGCACTAGGTGGCTCCATAAATGCAAAGCTATACAGATGAAAACATATCTAGGCAAAATACAATGCATAATCTGGCACTGAGAGGCCTAATGGGGGAACATGGAAGAGGCATAGGGCAACTCCCGAACCCCCCCCCCCCCGGCCAACAGGGTAAATAATTGGGAGAAACCTAATTATATATCGGTAAGCCAAGAAAACTCTAAAGAAGTGAACCAGTTATAATCATAAGGTCATGGGAAGCTTAGATAACAGGAAAATTAATAAAGCAGAACACATAGAAACAATGTAGATTGGACACAGCTTCCAAGAATGATTCAGTCAGACCCGTCAGGACAGGTGCAAAAGGAAAAAAAAATCAAAGAAAATATTAATAACAAATAAATGGACAATGAGGGTGGAAAAAAGCAAATGCAAACAGTAAAACAAGAGTTCAACAGGTAGAGCAAACGAGCTACATAGACAAGAAGGCCAGGGTCCTGGAGATGTGCAGGAGCAACTCCTGAGCAGGGGAGAAGACTGAGAGGATCCCGGAGTAGAGTTTAGTCATTCAGAACTTTGAGAAGAAGATCTAGATCTACGTTTGCCACCTTGTTTCTGCCATTGCGGAGCAAAGGGCACCCCAGGGGTAGTTTGAGTAAATGGCCAGTCAGGCAAGGAGACTTGGGAGAGTTCCAAAGTGCTGAAGAAGGTTGGTAAATCTCCTAAGGTGCGGAACAGAGCCGTTTTCCCCTCATTCCCTCGAGGTGAAAGGGGAAACGCCACAGGTTTTTATTATCTTGCGTTCCTACAGGAGCTGTGTGAGTGGTTTCAGGGCCTTTTGCACAGCCAGGATTTGACCGGAAAAATCCGGGAGAAGCATGACCTGAAGTTTCATTAAAGAGTATAGTATTTTGATCGCTGGCAGCACGCATAATGCCTCTTTGACCTTGTAGAAATGGACCCTAAAGAGGGTGTCATGTATAAAGGATTGATCTGGATTACGCTGGGCGGAGGTCCTATGGACACAGTCCAATTCGATGGGATCCTCCTTAGGCTTTTGTAGTAATTGGTTAAAGATTGCAGTCACTGCCATGGGTAAATCTTTTGGGTCCACAGATTTAGGTAACCCACGGATTCTTATGTTATTGCGGCGATTCCTGTTTTCTATGACATCCTGCTTCTTGGAGAGTTGTTGCAGAATAACCGTATGAGTGTTGGATATTTTCTCATTCGATTGCACAGCACTGAAAAGGCCATCTGTGGTTTCTATATTTATATATTCATATTTCTATATGTTTTCTATATCCTCAATATGGACCCAAATGTCCCTTTTAAGCAGAGGTCAGATGTAACTGGGCAGAGATCTGATATAACTGTGTAGGGACTTAAGCCAAGATTCCATGTCCCATCAATCCCCTGAGCCCAGGGAAGTATGTGAATGGCTCCTGGAGCACCTGGGGGATCGATCTGGACCCTCAGGAGATGTGTGATGTGCATGGGAGCTCACCTGGATATCCAGCACAGACTCGGAGAGGGCCAGAAAAGGCACCGGCGCCATCATTGATTCCGGCTGGTGTTGGGTCGTGGCCGAATATCGGGTGAAGAATTGCCCCAAATCTCCTCCTTGGCGACTTTCACCTGTCCCATTCTTGCCCCCGGGCTGATTCCTCCACATTTAGGCGATGATGGCGGCAGGGTTTCTTGGTGGGTGAAAGCCCTGTAGAGCTGCGAGGTCTTGTAGCTAAGGAAAAGCACCTCCTACAGCTCCATGCGCCAATCCAAGCCCCTCGCCAGTTTTATTTAAAAGGTTGCATGAAAAATCAAACAAACAAAACAGAAAAAATCCTTGCCATCCAGGCATTAACTAAACATTTCAGGTTCCTAACTCATAGGTGAAGAGCTTCTCCTAGTAACCCACAGAAACAAAGGTAATGCAAACCTTTTTCTTTCTTTCCCAAAGTAAACTTCACATAATTATCTCTATTAGGTATGGCTTCCTGAGTTCCAAGCCAAGAGCCATCTCTTGCTCCAGTCATGCTTTATTTACACCACCCGCTGGTGGTCTCAAGTGGACTGTAAAATCTGGTCCGGAAGCACACCTGCCAAGGTCGCTGGTAAAAGCTGGACCGAATTCCACCTTATTTTATTATATCTTTTTATTTGACATCTCTGAAGAAATGATACTTTGCTACAATGTAAAGTAGTGAGTGTACAGCTTGTATAACAATGTAAATTTGCTGTCCCCTCAAAATAACTCAACACACAGCCATTAATGTCTAAATCGCGAGTACACCCCTAAGTGAAAATGTCCAAATTGGGCCCAATTAGCCATTTTCCTTACCTGGTGTCGTGTGACTCGTTAGTGTTACAAGGTCTCAGGTGTGAATGGGGAGCAGGTGTGTTAAATTTTGTGTTTTCACTGGCACATCAGATCTCAATGGGGAAAAATATCATGCTGAATATCTATACTGATATAGACTGGGTAATGTGTTAGGAACAAAAGGATGCCACATCGTTTGATGGAAAAATTCTAATTATTAACCTAAAGAGAGCTGAATTCAAAGACACCCCGAAAATCAAAGTGAAAAATGAGGCAGCAAGCTCGTCCATTTTGCTAAAATTGTCATTGCAGCAACTCCAAATGGTACTCAGTAGTTTGTATGGTCCCCATGTGCTTGTATGCATGCCTGGCAACGTCGGGGCATGCTCCTAATGAGACGACAGATAGTGTCCTGGGGTATTTCCTCCACATCTGGACCAGGGCATCACTGAGCTCCTGAACAGACTGAGGTGCATCCTGGCTGCGTCAGATGGACTAAAACATAATGTCCCAGAGGTGTTCTATTAGATTTAGGTGAGGCGAGCATGGGGCCATTCAATGGTATCAATTCATTCATCCTCCAGCAGCCAGTAGTGTCAAGGACCCTAGTCAAATGCAAAACTAGTAAAAGACATTCAGAAAACATTAGTAGGGAAAAAATGTCAGTGGCCTTTACCTGTAAAACCATTCCTGTTTTGGGGATTGTCTTATTGTTGCCCCTCTAGTACGCCTGTTAATTTCATTAACACCAAAGCAGGTAAACTGATTAGCAACCCCCCTCTGCTACTTAACTAACCAGATCAATATCCCAGGAGTTCAATAGACTTGATGCTATACTCTGAATAAAACGTGTTCCTTTAATTTTTTTGAGTAGTGTGTGCATATGTGTGTGTGTGAGTATGTGTGTGTGTGTACACACATATGTATATATATATATATATATATATATATATATATAGTATAAATTTTATATATATATTCTCAGTATTTACCTGCTTGAGGTTAAAGGGACTCCAGAAAGCTGTGCTAAGCTGCTTTTTAAATTATTCATGTGCATTAGACTCTTCAGATTAAGGTAAAACCCGTGTTTTCCAACATTTTAGACTTAGGGAGACAAGAAAATACTGTGCTAATATATCTATAAATATGATATCATAGGAAGAAAACAGCTTATTCTAGTGACTCTTTCCTAATATAGAATGGGTGAAAGCAAACAGTCAAGGAATGTGCTCAGCAAAATAGCTGATATAATTGGTTCTGTATGGGAACAAATACAAAAGATTGTAAACAACATTAGCATTTCTGTTCTAGAAAATAACTTGAATTTGGATCAGGCTATTATTGACACTTGTCTTTATAATTTATTCACAATATTTTGTTCCACCATTCCAAATTTTAGCATGCATACATTGATTATATAAAGCAGTATTTATTTTGTATTGGTCCTTTTAATAATAGAATGAAGTCCATTATTGCATCTCTTAAATGTATAATGTTTTATGTAATAAGTGCATTGTTTTATGTTTTATAGTAAATACACTTAGTCAGTAAATGTTTGATCCTAGGTTCACTTGAGGTCAGGGCCGTAGATAATTTTTTTTCTGGGGGGGTTCTGCCTTAAGTACCCAGAGAACAATAATTATCACACTTGCCGCGCTGTGACAAATTGTGGTGTGTATGTAAACAGTAAATACAGCGCCCCCAGCAGGCACATCTGTTAGTGAAGCAAATAGTAAATATGGCTTCAATGTCAGCCGGGCCCTGCCTGTCAGCCTCGTGGATGAGACAGGTGGTCTTCCCAGTTGCGAGTGTGGCCCCCACAGCTGATAGGCTACCCTAGCCTAGCTGCTGTGAAACTGACCGATGCTCTGCGGAGGGGGGGAGGTTGGACCCCCCTGACTCCCCCCCCCTTATCTACGCCCCTGCTTAAAGGTACACTTTCTATAACGTGGATCCTTTGATGCTGCATGTTATGCATGATCCCAATAAACTTTGGTGGAGATCCCTAGGCTGAAAAGAGTCAATATGCAGATGTTGTTCCATATTCCAGTCACAGACTGGGGTTAGTCCTAGACACACCTGTATTTCTTAGCTGCAGGATATTCTGAAAGGAGCTCCAGGGGGTCTGGCTATATGATTGTGTTTTGTTCATGAGACTGGCTGAACAGTATCATCTATTTTTAGAGTGTAAAAAAAAATTCACCTTTTATGTATTTCAGTTGTAAGTCCAGCTTTAAATTAGTACTGGTGCAAGTGCAAATAAGAGGTAAATGTAGTGTGTTTTACACTAAAGATGCCACCCATCCCCATTTACCAAGGACCATCCTTGTTTCAAGGGGTCTGTCCCCCTAACATCTCCCTGATCCATTATCCTAGTCCCAGTTCGAATTTTCTTCTGGTAGTTGCATTCAGCTCCTTGATCTCTGTTTCCGAGAAATCTATCGTTACTGTGGAGGCTGAGAAATCTAGAGCTTTCTCCAGGACTTAATGCTGCAAATCAGATATTTGTGGTGAGATCATGCTAGTAAAGAGAACTCTGCACACTGGACACACCTCTCTCTATAATCCACCTGTCCCTTTTAGAGTTCTGTAATTAACACTTTTGGCAATGAATCAGACTGTCCTGCTTTTGATAAAGTGGTGGGGCCCCAAAACGTGTTTGCCCGCCCACTGTTGGTCTCTGAGGCTCCACAGTCTTTTTTTTTTTTTTTTTTTCCTCCACCTCGATGCTGGCTTATCTTCACCTACATGTAAGTTTTGATTTATTTTTTCTTTATAAACTTCAGCACTTTACTGATCCAGAACTTTGGTGCTCTGTTTTCTCTGCATGCCTATGGATCTCCCCTGGATCTATGCTTTCTAAAAGCTGCAGATCTGGTAATCTGTGCATATGGTTGGATTGCTTCCCCTGCTATTTCTCTACATCTGATAGACTGGTGGGGTTCTCCTGCGGATCTTCCACCATCCTTTAGCTGCTATTTCCTCCTTTAATCTGTATATGGACTTCCAATGTTATTTGTGCTCTTATTCATCGATTTGTGTGAGTGCTGGTTTTAGAGGCTTTGGCTCACTAGTGTTAACTTTGCTTTATGACTTTCTTATTTTAAGCAATCAAACTTTTTGTGGCTCTGAAAAACAGACACTTCTTAAGGAGTATGTATAGACAAAAACATTTTTGGAATAGAGTTTCTAAGGATTAAATCCCCTACCAATTACCCATGGGTCTGCCTATTTCATAAAACGACAATACCACTAAAACAATATAAAGCAACTTTGATCCCAACTCTGCTAAATTCAGCAAAGGGAACAATACCGAAGAAGTGGCATGAAGTAGATCCCCAGAGTTAAAAGAATGGTGTACTAGGATAAACTATGTTTTTAATATGGAATATATTAGTAATAGCCAGGAGGAAAACCCAATTAATATAAAAAGAAAATGGGAAAGATTGATAGATTTCAAAAAATCTAACAAATATGTAGAAATTAATACTTACATATTAATCAAAGAAAAACAACAGAGAGATCAACAGAGTAGAGGCTAAGGAAGAATATGGAGGAGAGACGGGAAGTGGGGGGGGGGGGGGAGGGAGAGGGAAGATAGAAAAAAAAAGGAAGAAATGCACCGTAAGGCAAAATTTGGAAAATCTGTTGGAAAATTATATATGGTGTTTCTTTCTATGCTTCTGAAATGTTTTGCAAAGTTTTAATGAAGTTCAATAATAAAAATTTAAATATGTAAAAAAAAAAATCCCCTACCAATTTTATTTTTTGGTGTCTCTGTATCATTTAAAATAAAATCCCCTTCACTTCCTGTCCCAGAGATATAACAGGAGGATAATCTCCCAACGAGAGTGCAGTGGTGTCCCCACTGCAAAATTTTCCCTTACTTGTCAGTTTTGGAATTTCCCCTTACTTTCCTTCTCTGTGACAACGGTCATCAATACACACAGAGTGGTGAATCTCCACAGTATTTGGTTGCATCCATCTTCCCATCAACTCTGACCAGCTTCCCTGTCCCTGCTGAAGAAAAGCATCTCCACAACATGATGCTTCCACCACCATGTTTCACCGTGGGAATGGTGTGTTCAGGGTGATGTGCAGTGTTAGTTTTCAACTACACATCGGGTTTTGCTTTTAGGCCAAAAAATTCAATGTTGGTCTCCTCTGACCAGAGCACATTTTTCCACATGTTTGCTGTGTCCCTCACATGGCTTCTCGCAAACTGCAAACAGGACTTGTTATGGCTTTCTTTCAACAATGGCTTTCTTCTTGCCGCTCTTCCATTAAGGCCAGGTTTGTGGAGTGAGCTGTGGATTTCTGCAACTCCTCCAGAGTTACCATGGGCCTCTTGGCTGCTTCTCTGATTAATGCTCTACTTACCCGGCCTGTCAGTTTAGGTGGACCGCCATGTCTTGGTGGATTTGCAGTTGTTTCACACTCTTTCCATTTTCGGATGATGGACTGAACAGTGCTCCATTGGGATTGGGATATTTTTTTATAACCTAACCCTGCTTCAGACTTCTCCACAACTGTATCCCTGACCTGTCTGGTGTGTTCCTTGGCCTTCATGATGCAGTTTGTTCACTAAGATTCTCTAACAAACCTCGGAGGGCTTCACAGAACAACTGTATTTATACTGAGATTAAATTACACACAGGTGGACTCTATTTACTAATTAGGTGACTTTTGAAGGCAATTGGTTCCACTAGATTTTAGTCAGGGGTATCCGAGTAAAGGGGGCTGAATACAAATACACGTCACACTTTTCAGATATTTATAGGAAAAAAGGTTTGAAAACCATTTATCATTTTCTTTCCACTTCACAATTATGTGCCACGTTGTGTTGGTCTATCACATAAAATCCTAATAAAATACATTTACGTTTTTGGTTGTAACATGACAAAATGTGGAAAATTACAAGAGGCATGCATACTCTTTCAAGGCACTGTATGTAATCAAACCATTCTAAAAGTGAAACTTAATGGCCAGTGTTGGAAAGGATGTCTGTCTGTCTCAGTCACAAGTTATGTGTCCTCCCAGCACTTTAACAAGCATGGTAAATGTGAGAAGAAGGCATACTGAGAGCAGGTATCCAGTGGCGGCAGGGATGACCAGTTCAGTTGTACTTACTGTAGGAATTTGGAATCAGACTGAATATGATTGGAATGAAGTTTAACACACCTATCCAACACCAAAAGACCATAAGCAAAGCAAAAGTGAAAAATAAATGTGACAGTGTAGCAAAACCAAACCAACAACCTAACTATATTAAACTATATACAAACAGAGGGAATCTAATCTAAATACTGAGCATGGCATGACCAGGACTGGGAACAAGGGTAGCAGAGATGGGGTAACAGGATACAGGTTAAGGCAGAGATCAGGCTAATCAGCAAGCAGGCAGGATAAGGCAGAGATCAGGGTAATCAGCAAGCAGGGATGTGGCTAACAGGCAAAACACTGAAACACTGATGCAAATCAAGGGAGGGGTTATATACCTTCCTAGCAGGTTTGATCACATATACTGGATGATTTGTTTATATAATGGGTATAGAAGTTTTTTTTTTTTTTAATGTGTATACAGTTTATATGAATTTGAGCTATTTGGTCAGTGTGACACAGAGAAAAGGAGCACTAATATTTAAATATACAGGTTCCTGTTTGCCTGGGCCCAAGAACAGCATCCAGACCACCCACTGTATATTTATGTCGCTACTTTGATGTTAAATATCAGAGTTATGGCAGCAGATGGCTGCCATAACCCTGTATTTTTTTTACACGGCAGGCGCTCCACTTTACCATAAAAGTGGCCCCAGCAGCGGATTCGCCACAGGATCACTTTTAAGGGCGGCGGGAGAGGTGCCCACCCCCTCGCACTGATTCCCGGTCTTTTTCTCCACTTACCGAAGCCGTTGGTAGCGGGGAAAACTATCGGATCCACCCTGTGGATGGGCAGGAAGTAGAGTGAGGGCAAGATGACCCCCACTCGACTCTGTGCCCTTGGAGGCCCGAAGCGACGTCAAACGTCACTTATGCCTATTGGCCTTAAAGGGTCAATTATTTTATTTATTTTTTAAATCACTTTTTTTTATTTATTTTTTTATTGCTTTTAAGTGTAAATGTGGGATCTCACATTAAAGAGGACCTGTCCTGCTTATTTCTATTACAAGGGATGTTTACTATTCTTGTAATAGGAATAAAAGTGATCAAAAAATATTTTTTTAAAGGGACAGTATAATAAAAGATAAAAAGTAAAATAAATAAGAAAAATTTAAAGCGCCCCATCCCTCCAAGCTCATGCGCAGAAGCAAACGCATACCCAAGTCGGGCCCACATATGTAAACGGTGTTCAAACCACAAATGTGAGGTATCGCCGCAATTGTTAGAGTGAGAGCAATAATTATAGCACTACACCTCCTCTGTATCGCTAAACTGGTAACCTTTAGAAATTTTTAAAGCATCACCTATGAAGATTTTTAAGTATAAAGTTTGTTGCCATTTCACGAGCGTGCGCAATTTTAAAGCATGACCTATTAAGTATAAATTTACTCAGCGTAACATTATCTTTCACATTCTAGAAAAATATTGGGCTAACTTTACTGTTTTCGCAATTTTTTGCAATCATCTTCATCTTATTTTCTAGCGTCCCTGATAAAAAAGATATATAATATTTGGGGGTTCTAGGTAATTCTCTAGCAAAAAATAATGATTTTAAATTGTGAACAAGAAGTGTCGGAAATAGGCCTGGTCCTTAGGTGGTTAAAGGCCTCATGCTAAAAATGTTCATAACCTGGTATTTTGGAAGTTTACCAGTTTTTTCTGTCATTTAAAGTTGCCATTTAAAGTGTATTTCTAATTTTGAAGTCATATTTGAGAAAGTGGCACTATATGTTTGATAAGTGTTCCCATTTCCACAGCCAAAAATGTTTGTTTGCCCTTCTTGTTATAAAAAACAAAAAAACAAAAACAAACAAAAATGACAGCCAATGCATTTCGGGGGCCACACCATCCTCTATCAGGGCTTGGTGAAATGACAGAATGCAGGGGGGGAGGGATTCTCTTGCTACTCCTACTGTAAACACCAGCACTGACTGTTTTCTGTAACATCCCTGCCTGCAGATTGGTCTGCTTAGAAGTAATTTTGAGTCCATTTAACATTTTGCTATTACTCTTGGATTTCTCCATCAAGTGAATGTCCTCTCTTGTGGGATCTCCATCTTTGTAGTGTGCTGCTGAATACAGGCCAACTGGGCTCAAAGTAATGAGTTTGTCCACATTTTTATAATCTGTGAAAATCCGTGCCCAGTGCTCCTCTACCACTATCACTTGGTCTTAGTAGAATGTTTCATGGCTGACTGCAGGTACTTCTCAACAAATTCGGTGTAATCTGTCCCAACAGAAAGCTGTAAGTCAGGATGAGCTCCCTCTCGTTAACATACAATAGAAGCTCAGGTTCTAAATATTTAACTCTATGTTAAGACACACAGTGTTCAAGTCTAGTTTATAACTGATGATGAGGTCTACCAGGACAGTACAGACAGGGTTAATTATGGTGAACACAATTCCTTGTCCCTTCATAAACAAAGAAAACAAAGTAGGATTTTTCCTTGCTGAAGTTTCCAGACAGGAGCATCTAAAAAAAAGGTAAGCTGTAATCATTTTTAAAATATATATTTTTAATGTCCCTATTACCATACCCTAATTTAAAAATATAAGGTAGTTGTTATCTCAATTTGACTGCAAAAGTGGAAATACACTTTAGGCCAGCTTATACTTTCAAGAAAATCAGTAGTTCTATCCTAAAATGAAAATTCAGGATTATAACTGTTTTTGATACTGAGGAATTCAGTTTTCTGTCTGCAGACAGTAGTTGTAGAAGAAAAGAAAAACCTCTTTGGTTATATTTGTAGTAAGTCATTTTTCTCCTTTTCTCTTCCTGATTACGTGGACAATACTTCAGGAGACAATAATTCCCTGCTGCGATCTTCTTCCAGGAACTCCAGTTTCTCAAGTTTTTTTTTAGAGTTCTGTTTTCAAGTGATTGATTTTTCCATGCCCTATGATTGAGCTGTAGTAAGCTTGATTCTAAGTTAAATGCCCTGAGTTACTGGAAAAAAAACATACAGGAGCAGTTCCTTAGGTCATCACAAGGAATATAACAAAACTATCTATCAGTAGAACAGTAGTAAAAATGTCCAAATAGAAATTCAGCTGATGGAAGCGTGTTCATCCGTAGTTGTTTTAGCAGTTTTTTTCTTGTAGACTTGTGATCTTTGATCGCCTTTATAAAAAATAAAATAAAAACCATACAGAAATGCCTGTTAAGGTTGTTTATATTTTATATACAATATGATAGGTATTACTGAACTTTATTATACTTATATCGTGTATGCGTTGTTTTTTTTTACACTTACAATAAAAGTTAGAGGTGAGAAACTGTAGATAAGATATAACAATATCATTGAAATGGCACCAAACAAAATAAAATAACCTGCTGTTGATAAAGATAAACAATATTCTGTAACTAGATGTGGAAAATAATGTAGGTTTTTAGACTTTTTTTCTAATGCCCCTCTCAAAAACACGTCACTACCTGGTGGAAAATAGAATTTTATTTTCCAAACTTATCATGAAGCACACTCCTAAATTAATGTTTTCTAACATTTTCAAATAAAAAAACAAGCAGTTGGTAATTTTATTTATTATTATTTGTAGTAGGACCCACAAAGATTTTAGAAAGTTTTATTGATGGAGCATATTTAGGACAAGATTTGTTGTCTCTGTAACCAATGTGCAGAAATGTGTGGGCAACCACTGGATAGGCCTACGGCTGTCAACGGTGGGTCAGATTGGAGTATTTGACAGAGCCGACGGTGAGTGAGCTTATTACGGGGACCAAAAGGGGAGGTTCGGAAGGCAGGCAGGAAAGCAGGGTTACTGAAGAAGGGGCATAGGACCCAAATAGTTAGATACAGTCAGGTCCATAAATATTGGGACATCGACACAATTCTAATTTTTTTGGCTCTATACACCACACCAATGGATTTAAAATGAAACAAACAAGATGTGCTTTAACTGCAGACTTTCAGCTGTAATTTTAGGGTATTTACATCCAAATCAGGTGAACGGTGTAGGAATTACAACAGTTTGTATATGTGCCTCCCACTTTTTAAGGGACCAAAAGTAATGGGACAATTGGCTGCTCAGCTGTTCCATGGCCAGGTGTGTGTTATTCCCCTCATTATCCCATTTACAAGGAGCAGATAAAAGGTCCAGAGTTCATTTCAAGTGTGCTATTTGCATTTGGAATCTGTTGCTGTCAACTCTCAATATGAGATACAAAGAGCTGTCACTATCAGTGAAGCAAGCCATCATTAGGCTGAAAAAACAAAACAAACCTATCAGAGAGATGGCAAAAACATTAGGTGTGGCCAAATCAACTGTTTGGAACATCCTTAAAAAGAAAGAACGCACCGGTGAGCTCAGCAACACCAAAAGACCCGGAAGACCACGGAAAACAACTGTGGGTAGATGACCGAAGAATTCTTTACCTGGTGAAGAAAACACCTTTCACAACAGTTGGCCAGATCAAGAACACTCTCCAGGAGGTAGGTGTATGTGTGTCAAAGTCAACAATCAAGAGAAGACTTCACCAGAGTGAATATAGAGGGTTCATCACAAGATGTAAACCATTGGTGAGCCTCAAAAACAGGAAGGCCAGATTAGAGTTTGCCAAACAACATCTAAAAAAGCCTTCACAGTTCTGGTACAACATCCTATGGACAAATGAGACCAAGATCAACTTTACCAGAGTGATGGGAAGAGAAGAGTATGGGGAAGGAAAGGAACTGCTCATGATCCAAAGCATACCACCTCATCAGTGAAGCATGGTGGTGGTAGTGTCATGGCGTGGGCATGTATGGCTGCCAATGGAACTGGTTCTCTTGTATTTATTGATGATGTGACTGCTGACAAAAGCAGCAGGATGAATTCTGAAGTGTTTCGGGCAATATTATCTGCTCATATTCAGCCAAATGCTTCAGAACTTATTGGACTGCGCTTCACAGTGCAGATGGACAATGACCCGAAGCATACTGCAAAAGCAACCAAAGAGCTTTTTAAGGGAAAGAAGTGGAATATTATGCAATGGCCAAGTAAATCACCTGACCTGAATCTGATTGAGCATGCATTTCACTTGCTGAAGACAAAACTGAAGGGAAAATGCATGAACTGAAGACAGTTGCAGTAGAGGCCTAGCAGAGCATCACCAGGGATGAAACCCAGCGTCTGGTGATGTCTATGCGTTCCAGACTTCGGGCTGTAATTGACTGCAAAGGATTTGCAACCAAGTATTAAAAAGTGAAAGTTTGATTTATGATTGTTAATCTGTCCCATTACTTTTGGTCCCTTAAAAAGTTGGAGGCACATATACAAACTGTTGTAATTCCTACACCATTCACCTGATTTGGATGTAAATACCCTCAAATTAAAGCTGAAAGTCCGCAGTTAAAGCATATCTTGTTTGTTTCATTTCAAATCCATTGTGGTGGTGTATAGAGCCAAAAAGATTAGAATTGTGTCGATGTCCCAATATTTATGGACCTGACTGTATATGAAGTGTAGAGATGGACCGATCCCAAATACAGTGTCTGCTTCTTACGTTCTGGAAGAGATAGAGAGCTCTCACACATCAGGGGAAGTATCCAGGATTGTGCATATAGATTTATGAGCTTCATAGGGCTTTCTAGTTGGACCCATAGTTTGGAGGGAGAGTGGTAGAACCAGTCTAGAATCCTGTTGAAACCCACCCCCTAATGATCGAGAGAGGTTACAGGGACCCCTGCCCTGAGGTTTCGGGAGAGTCAGAGTCCTAGAATATAGTCCAAATAAATTTGGAGACTAGATAAGAACATTGACTCTACCAAGCCATAAGAGGCATTTCATTGTGTAAGTATCTAGGTCCAATTGGGTTTTACGAAGAAGCGAGAGGAAATTCAGAGTATAGTCAGGAAACTGTAGTGGGTAGATGAATTCCAGATAGCGTATAGATGTGGTACAAATTTTAAATGGGAAGTTTTTCAGTTGTTGTATATGGTGAGAAATTAAGAAGACGTTGTGAAGTTCAGATGTGGTGTAAACATTGAAATTACTAAGTGTGCCACACCTCTGGAACTCATGGAGGATCGAAGGCAAAGAAGTATGGGTTTGTGTCACGTGCATCAGCAAATCGTAATCAAAAGGGGCTAGTTTTGAGTGGAGTGGGCCTACTGTAATACCAGTTACACTGGGGTTTTGTCACAAAGCCATCACTAAATGTTCCATTGTCAGAATATACAGAAGAGGGCACAGGGCACATACCTAGTAGCAACTGTTAAACATAGGAAAAGTAGGGGAAAGAGAGCCATTAACTTAATTCTAGCTGAAGCTGAGGAGTATAGCAACATAATTCTGGAAACCATAAAGGGGGCCCTGTACATAGGTGTGCGCAGCCTATTGCATTAGGGTGTGCACCCCAAAGTTTAAATACACATGCATGTGTTTGCCTACATGTATATGGCCCGGTACATTACTCTCCCTGCTGGCAAAGTGAAATAGAAGTGTGTGGCACTTCTCTTATGGCAGAGCAGGTCCGAGGGAGATCTTTCCCATCTCCTCACTGGCAAACAGAGCGATAATGCTAATGTGCCCTAGGTGATTAAGGTGTGCCCAGGCACACCCGGCACACCCTGTGCGCACGCCTATGGCCCTGTACCCACAGCACACAGAACATGGAAATGCAATAGTTTTAGTAAATTTTAATGGGTAAATACATTTTTTCATCAGCAGTCTGAGCAGTCTTGTGACTTCTATCAGTGTCTGGTAAAAGCTTGTAGGAGGAGTTTTCATTCTCTTCTGACTGTCCTATGAGGCTTTCTGAACCCCTGACCGACACTGTGCTGATCACATGCACTCTCATCAGAAAAAAAAAAAAAAACTCTCTAGCAATACACACCAAACTGAGCATGTGCAGCTTGTCCCCTAGCCTCTGTTCTATCAGGAGATGAACTGGGTACGGTGGAAGAAGGGGGGGAACAGAGAAGACATGATCAAACAGCCTTTTTACACAATGCGGAGGCTTAACCCCTTAGGTTAGTATAACAAGCATTCTTTACTCCATATATAGACTGATTTTACTGTTGTGGGTTTAGAAAATTTTAAGCATGTAATAATGCACCCAGCAAAGCACATCTCGTGGATGATTGGCGGTTTTCTCTAGGGCCTGTAACATGGCAAACCCTGTCTAGTTCAATTGGATCATTTGCATTCCTTCCCAGCAAAAGATAAAAGTGATTGTAAAGCCTTAATTTATGTTTATTAAAATAATTAACGTGTCATTCTTTCCTGCTCTGTGCAATAGTATTCTACAGAGTAGCTCCAATCCTCTGCTCATGGCTCCTCCATCTTCAACAAGTGCCCCTATAGAAAACCGAGATCCCCTTTAACCGAATATTTCTGGGGCTATGATTTTTTACTATCCTCTATGCAGAGCTGCTGCTGTATGATTCTAAGGCTGAGAGGCAGGCGGTGTGATCTGCCTGAGTAAGGGCAAGTGCAGACATGGTAGATTTAGATGCTGTTACCGGTTGATGGAGGGCATCCATTTCTTTGCGGAAAGAAGTTTTCATTTTTCCAAGCTCAAGTATCAAAATTGGCTTGGAAGGCTGCGATGAGAGCTGTAATTTCAGAGCCAAGTTTGTCAAATCTGCTGTAGGGCTTTCCTCTGACTATTAGGAGCTGACATGTCCTCTGTGTTGACAGATAAGCCTGAACTTGAGCTTGGAGCACTGTTGGGGTGCTAGATACAGTGCCTTGCAAAAGTATTTGGCCCCCTTGAACTTTGCAACCTTTTGCCACATTTCAGGCTTCAAACATAGAGATATAAAACTGTATTTTTTTGTGAAGAATCAACAAGTGGGACACAATCATGAAGTGGAACGAAATTTATTGGATATTTCAAACTTTGTCTGTGGAAAGAACTGAAAACTGCTGTTCACAAATGCTCTCCATCCAACCTCACTGAGCTCGAGCTGTTTTGCAAGGAGGAATGGGCAAAAATTTCAGTCTCTCGATGTGCAAAACTGATAGAGACATACCTCAAGCGACTTACAGCTGTGATCGCAGCAAAAGGTGGCGCTACAAAGTATTAGCTTAAGGGGGCTGAATAATTTTGCACGCCCAATTTTTCAGTTTTTTATTTGTTAAAGTTTGAAATATCCAATAAATTTTGTTCCACTTCATGATTGTGTCCCAATTGTTGTTTCTTCACAAAAAAATACAGTTTTATATCTTTGTTTGAAGCCTGAAATGTGGCAAAAGGTCGCAAAGTTCAAGGAGGCCGAATACTTTCGCAAGGCACTGTATGTTTATTTCACAGAGAGGGGAAGGTTGTAGGAGCACCGTTTGCTGTGCAGGAGTTTTTGCTGGCACCATCTTAAACCCTCTTTGACCAGAATTCCTGCAGGGCTGTCCTCAGAAAGTAATGCTTGATGTATCCCCCTTTGAGGCTCGGGGATGGCATCAGGGAGAGAGCTCTGCGCAGACATGTTTTGTGTGGGCAGAAGCAGGCAGTAAAGCAGACAATAGCTGCCAGAGGAACACAGAGCTCAACACCGAGCGTTCTCAGCCTTCCATTCTTCACCATGCCCCCCTAATTACCCACCTTTTTATCCCCTCCTTCATTCCTGTATAGTACCCCATCTTCCCATTGCAGGACTTTTGCATATATATTACATTGTCCATCACCCTTGGTTAACTCCATGTGCAAGACCTGGTGGGAGGGAAGCATAGGGAAAGTAGACAACCTTTGCTTACTTTTCCTTGATTAGAAAAACGTTAATAAACTAACATCTCAATACAACTGCAAAGTCTACTTCAACTCCATTTTGGTGCATCTGGGTCCTTGGGACTACCACCCCAACTCAGCACCTATTGGATCCATTATGTTAAATAATGGTAGGCTTTATTTCAGAACACCATTTTCATAAATTCCCTAGTCTAGTTTTATTTTAAGCTGACAAATAGATATAAATGTAAAAAAAAAAGTTTTTAAGATTTTTTATTTGTTTTAAGAGCTTGTGTTGAAATGGGACAGCTGCATCCTACAGGCTTCAGCTGTCATTCTGCTTTTCTCAGTGTGAGGCACAATGAGAGTTGGAACTGGTAGGGTTGATTGTAATCATATTTATGTGATTACCATGATTGGTAATTACATGATCGGGGTCCAATTAGTATGGATCCAGTTTAGTGTGAGTAAGCACTGTCCAGGATTGTTGGCATTGTTTTACAACATAGATGTAGTATTTCATGTGGAACAAGTTGCATTTTTAAGGATTATCTGCTTATCATGTAATCTGTCATGTATGTGACAGCTTTGACATCATAGGGGACCTTTAGTCATGACATAAGAATTCTATTGGGCTGCTGATCTAACATACTGGATTCAGGTTAGGTGACCAGTTTTTTTACAGCTCATATATAGGTTTGTGTGCACTTTGTTGACGTTACCATTCATCTACAATGCCTTTTGGCTGAATGCAGGGGATCTGTCAAATTAAGTTCTTCTTTAACATGTGTTTCTACGCTATGGCATATTTTCTGTAGGCAGAGCTGGAAACTTAGTTTGCACTCAGCAGTGAATGTCTCAAGCTGTTCCTGATACCAAAGGTGCAAAAATAAGTAAATACCAAAAGAACAATAATGAGACCTCATGAAGTGTAAATGTTGTATTTACCTTGTCAACAAACCAGTTCAAAAAACAAATTAAACCAATAAATTTAACCATAATCCTAATTATTTTAATTTATTTGCTTGCTTATTTATTATTTGGCAATTTGAAACACAGCTTAGGCAGGGAAGTCTGAACGTATAATAACAGGTTGTAATTCAATGATGTTTGTATAATATTAATAGCCACGTGGACAGTGAATGGTTATTTATTCTCTTCTCTCTGTTTTAGACAATTGCTGCACCTGCTCCATTCTCTGTAGAAACAAGCTGCCAGTGTAAAGCTCCCCATGAGAAGCTAACCATTGCCCAGGCCCACATAGGAACACCAGGTGAGCTTTTAGATTCTTGTCTTCCTGTAATGAGCAATTTCCAAAAGCAATAGCTGTTGAGAAAGTCTTAGTAATCTCTATTTTCAGATTAACAGTGAATTGACTAGATGGTAACAAGTTCCTGTCCTCTATGTTATCAGCCAAAACTATCACAATAAGTCTTTGGAAATGTTCAGTTGGGTGGGTGATAAATATCATGGCCAACCTTAGGCTTTGGGCTTCTCTAGAGGCCTTTACTCAGGCAACCAAGCAGGGCCATCTTACCGAATGGGCGCGCTGGGCAGTTGCCCGGGGGCCCCACTTGCCCGGGGGGCCCAGCCTGCCCAGTGCCCCAGCCAAGCACTAGTCCTGATTCCCGTGTGCATCCCGCTGCCGAACTTAGCAGGTGGCAAGTGCCTGTCGGCCCTGCGCTGCTGTCAGGCCACTTGGGCCGTGGAGGGGAAGCCCACAACTGCAGGGATGCCTGTCCGCCTCTATGGGAACAGGCGCACACAGGACAGTCGAGTCTGACTCCCGTCTGTGTGTATGTTCATCGAACCCAGCTGCTGAAGTTGGAAGCTGTCATTAGCCTGGCACTGCTGTACCAATAAATATAGGACAGTCGAGTCTGACTCCCGTCCGTGTGTATGTTCATCGAACCCAGCCGCTGAAGTTGGAAGCTGTCATTAGCCTTGCACTGCTGTACCAATAAATATAGGACAGTCGAGTCTGACTCCCGTCCGTGTGTATGTCCATCGAACCCAGCCGCTGAAGTTGGAAGCTGTCATTAGCCTGGCACTGCTGTACCAATAAATATAGCCCTATCGATAATTAGAATTTTTATTCTCATGGGTGATAGTGTAGGCAGGGCCCCAGTGCACTGCCTTGCCCGGGGCCCTTTAATGCTCTTGAGATGGCACTGCAACCAAGCATGACCAAATAAAACAAAGGATTTACAACATTTTGTGTATAAATGAATACAACAGGGTCAGGGTAAGACTAAAGGTTCTCATTTCAGATGTGAGGCTTTGCTGTCTGTCGGATCTGCAAATTGGGGTTGATTTACTAAAACTGGAGAGTGCAAAATCTGGTGAAGCTTTGCATAGAAACCTAAGCCCAAAGACTAATTGAACAAGCTGAAGTTAGAAGCTTAACCAATACCCATACTCTAAAGACAGCTCCTGTATAAAAACACACAAAGTGTTAACTGTTAAAGGGTAACTCCACTTTTGTGGGGGAAAAAAAATTGCAAATAAAGAAAAAAACAATATAGCGTATACAATTGCGACACAAATCATATTGTAATTGAATGTTAACCTCTAACTTTCCTTTTTAATCTGCACCTGTTGTAATTTTCTGAAAATGCAATGCAATATGGCTACCTGGAGCTGTTTTATACACAGAATATGTACTGGCCAAACCCCAGAAACATCACTTCCTGCTTGTGTGATTGGCTCACCAATTTTCCCAGAAGTCTGCCTAAGATACAAGTCAGATTTCAGGCATTCCATGCAACAAAAATTTCATTTTTGGTGAGATACTCCCAATAGAAATACATCAAAAGGGATGCAGGCCCAGCAGTTTTCCTCATTAGTGCTCTGCAGCTTCCACAGCTGACAGATAATTACAAAACCACTCCCATTTGACCTACTTGGCACAGAGGAACAAACAATGATTTCTTCAGAATAACAAAAGGTAGGAATCTGCAACAAAGTTTGTTACAATCCTTGTAATGTACATAGATCACCCAGAGGGGAATGTTTTTTTTCTCAACAAAAGTGGAGTTACCCTTTAATAAACCTTAGTATGCAGCACTAAATATTTCATTGCCCTTTAATTAGTGATATAGTGGTGCTGCGTTCAACTACAAATGCCTATGCCACATGTCTGTGTTGGTCACAGGTTGTATAAATCACTCCCCTTTGCATATATATGCTACAAACTAATACATATCAGCCAATAATTTGTTATAAAAACAAATCACTCTCTTTTTACATATAGAGTGCTGCAGTGCATATATCAATCCCCAATTCATCAAGTGCATCCATACATTATCAAATATTATAAAATATCAAAATGTCCAAATAAATGTGTCCACATAAAAATTATTGAAAGTGTCCATTTATAAAAATTGCACTGTAAATCCACTACCGTGAAACACCACCACTCTGGAGAACTCACCAGATGGCCATGACCTCTGATTTAAGAGCAATGTCTCAATGTGCTTTTCCCCAAGGGATTAAACATCCAGGGCTTCTGCTTTACTCTTACTCTATGCCATAGAATTAGAGGAGAAAGAGCTCCAATAGTGTAAAACCTTTTATTATAACCTTATTTTTTACCTTTTATTTTAACCTTTTATTAGCTTCAATATGTGACATACAACATTAGATAATGCGCTCAAATTTCATTGTGCATTTCACCCTGCACCTGGATTTACACACATTATGTCATTGCCATGTGGCTCCACTCTGTGACAGTACGAGCACAGTCCATGTGTACTCTCCCCACTTCCAACTGTCACCTCACAGACAGATTAGCTTGTTTCCTGTATGCCACTACGTACGTTTCGTAGTGATGACGTCCTAAGAAGGTGTTACAGGAAGCATTCCACATAACTGGTCTTAAATGCATTCAATTAATTGCATTCCATTCTTTCCTAATATTCCAAGCATCCAATTAGACCTAGTCTAGAGCATCAGTAAAACCACCAATTCACAAAGAAATTACATAGCTAGCGATTTCTTATCTTTGCCAAATGTCCGTATTCGCTCTAATCTGCCCGACGTTGGTCTGTGTATGGTCCAGTTAGAAGCTGATTGGCTGCCATGCAGAACTGCATGAAATTTTGTACTGTCCAGTTTTAGTAAATCAACCTCTTTGTGTAGTACAAGGGCTTATCTAAGAAATTCATTCAGTTTATATCTAGTCACACCAGGGGAGGACTTGGCCAGGGGGCAGGGGGGCAATTGCCCCCTGGGCCGCTCTGATGCTCCATAAAAAAGGATACACTGATTTTGCCAAAGACATGCCTAAAGGATTCCTGGTGAAGAGAAGTAAAAATTACCTGCTGCTGACCTAATGAGTGTGGGTTGAAGTCAAGGACAGAGCGCAGGGCTCTCCCCCCAGCATGGATGGTGTAAACGATTTCTGAGCAGAGGCCGGTTCCATGCCCTTCTGGAGACTTTTTTTTCCCCCGCCAGCCCCAACTGAGCTGTCCCAGCCCCCCCTAACTGCCGTCTGCTGGCCAGGTCAGGAACCTGGATTCAGCCGGTGAGTATAGAGTACCTGGAGTGGAGCTTCAGCCTGGAATGGGGGTCAGGAGGAGGCCGGGAAGAGGGAAAGTGGGAGGGGGGCCAAGTTGCTGCACCACGGGCCTCTGGTTTGTACTTGACCCCTGGGCTGAAAGTTGCCAGTCAGCCCCTGAGCCACACTCGCACTACACACATGTTTGTACATTTTCATGTCTTAAAAATCAAATCTGAAACCTAGTCTAATTGTGTTTAACCAGTTTAAAAAAAAATTTATATCATGGGGAAGAGATATAACTGAAGAGAAATGGAAGCCTTTGGTCTGAGGGGCAAACACAACCAACTAGCCCTTTGATAAATATGGACAGATTTCTGTGTACCATGCTTTCATAGTGCTTAAAGCGGAGTTCCACCCAAAAGTGGAACTTCCGCTTTAGGGAGTCCTGACCCCCCGACATGCCACATTTGGCATGTCATTTTTTAGGGGGGGGAGCGGGTACCTAGTTTTGACAGGTACCCGCTCCCACTTCCGCTCGGAGCGCCGCGGCGCCCTGAGCGGAAGTTCTCCTCTCCCCCTCCCTCCCTGCAATCTTCTGGGACACGTCAGAGGTCCCAGAAGATTGCCGGCCAATCACGGCGCGCAGCGCGACTCGCGCATGCGCAGTGGGTACCCGGCTGTGAAGCCGCAAACTGTAACAGCCGGGTGCCCACAGCAGTGATGCCAGCGCCGAGGGAGAGGATCGAGGCTTCCGGCGGCCGCATCGCTGGACCGTTGGACAGGTGAGTAAATGGCTGGAACTCCGCTTTAAGTGATTGGTGTGCATGGTGAGCACTAGGTGTTCTAAAGGACATGGTTTATTCTGACACACCCTTTTAAAAACTTCCAACGTTGGCTTATTTTGTTACTCTCTGTGTTCAGTCACATCACATGTGAGATCTGCAAAGGAAGCTGGTGCAGGAAGACCTCCCTCTGCCAGGACATAATCACAAGTCTGAATAGGGTGCAGGTAGCTATAGAATGTATAACAAAACAATAAAAAAATAAACATGTCCTATAAATGAAATATCAAAATCTTCATGCAGCTGCTGTGCGCCAACCACCAAGTGATTGTAATGTCTCTTACCAAATCTCTGTTGCCCCTTGGGAAAGGTCCTGCTAGACGAAATGGGCAGAGATTAGCAGTGACGTTATCACGCCCACACGGAGAGTCCGTGATGCTGTGCGATAGGTTTGTCATACTATCTGTTTTGTGAGTACCCACTTTGTTTATTAATAAATGTTTAAACATTACTTCACTGTGGGATTTCCTTGCTCTTTTCTTGGTATGTTTTTGCTGCTGGGATCGGTATACACTTACTATATTACCAAAAGTATTGGGATGCCTGCCTTTACACACACATTAATTTGAATGGTATCCCAGTCTTAGTCTGCAGGGTTCAATATTGAGTTGGCTTACAATTTGCAGCTACAACAGCTCCAGAAGCGCATTTGTGAGGTCAGGCACTGATGTTGGATGAGAGGGCCTGGCTCGCAGTCCCCACTCTAATTTTTTCCAAAAATGTTCTATCGGGTTGGGGTCAGGACTCTGTGCAGGCCAGTCAGGTTCCTCCACCCCAAACTCGCTCATTCATGTCTTTATGGACCTTGCTTTGTGCAGAGGTCCAAATTATTTAGTGGAGGAGGGATTATGGTGTGGGGTTGTCTTTCAGGGGTTGGGCTTGGCCCTTTAGTTCCAGTGAATGAAACTCTTAAGGCGTCAGCATACCAAGACATTTTAGACCATTTCATGCTCCCAACTTTGTGGGAACAGTTTGGGGTTGGCCATTCCTGTTCCAACATGACTGTGCACCAGTGCACAAAGGTTCATGAAGATATGGATGAGTGAGTTTGGGGTGGAGGAACTTGACTGGCCTGCACAGAGTCCTGACCTCAACTCGACAAAACACCTTTGGGATGAATTGGAGCCCAGACTGCGAGTAAGGCCTTCTTTTCCAACATTTCCAACATCCATGCCTGACCTCACAAATGCACTTCTAGGAAGAATGGTCAAACATTCCAATAGACACACTCCTAAACCTTGTGGACAGCCTTCCTAGAAGAGTTGAATCTGTAATAGCTGCAAAGGGTGGGCAAACTCAATATTGAACCCTATCGACTATGACTGGGATGCCATAAGGTTCATGTGCGTGTTAAGGCAGGTGTCCCAATACTTGGTAATATAGTGTATGAGAAGCGAACCAGTGACCACTTTTTGGGCATGCCATTCATGAGAGAGTGTGTCTTGAGGCTTGATGAGCTGTGAGAGAAAAAGAGTTGGCGCTATCCATCCATGCTGGATCTGTCATCTTCTAAATCAGCGGTCACTAAATGGCGGCCCGCGGTCCATTGACGGCCCGCGAGATGCTTCTGCCCGGACCGCTTGCGGCTCCCGGCTCACTAGCAGCCGTTGTTGTGTCGGGCCGCGAGTAGGGGAGTGACATCCCGCGCGAGCCGTGAGTAGGGGAGTGACGGCCTGCTCGAGCCGTGAGTAGGGGAGTGACGTCCCGCTCGAGCCGCGAGTAGGGGAGTGACGTCCCGCGCGCGCCCCGCCCCCTGCAACTGACTAATGGACATCGCGGTGTCCTGTCGGGCCGCGAGTAAGGGCGTGACGTCACTCGCGCGCCCCGCCCTCTGCTCCTGACTGCGGCTCCCTCACATCGGACACTATGTGCACGCCCCGCCCCCCTGTTCGCGGCTTTTGACTCAGCTGGCTCCAGGTATGTGGAGCACATTTTTAGAGGAGAATAATGCAATTTAAAAAAAAAAAAACCCTGAAGTGTGCAGACTGGCATGTGTTGTTGTGCTCATTAGAGTGCCCCATAAAAGAAACAAAATATGCCCATCAGATTGCTCCCTTGACATAAAATGTGCCCATCAGCGTGCCCCTTATTTTATGCTAAGGGACACGCTGATGGGCATATTTTATGTTAATGGACTCGCTGATGGGCATATTTTATGTTAATGGACTCGCTGATGGGCATATTTTATGTTAAGGGGCACTCTGATGGGCATATTTTATGTTAAGGGACACGCTGATGGGCACATTTTATGTTAATGGACTCGCTGATGGGCATATTTTATGTTAATGGACTCGCTGATGGGCACATTTTATGTTAAGGGGCACGCTAATGGGCATATTTTATGTTGAGCGCAACGCTGATTTACACGTTTTGTTTTGCCCATCAGCGTGACCCTTAACCTTCCTAGCGGTATTCCCGAGTGTGACTCGGGGTAAGATTTTAGTGCCAAAAGCGGTAACCCCGAGTCACACTCGGGGTAGCGCTAAGAAGATCGCTGGATGCTGGAGGAGGTTTTACTTACCTTTTCTCCGGGATCCAGCGAAGACTGCGAGCGGTGTGCGGCGGCGGAGCTCTCTCCCGATCGTCTGCGAGCCCCGGCTTCCGTCTCCGGCGACGTGACGTCCGCCGGGGGGTGGAACCGGCGGCAAATTTGAATGTAAAATGCACCAAACACACTGATATCGTTCAAAATAAAATAAAATCAGATTACATTGCCCCCCAGTGCCCTTTCCTGCAGTTTTACTGTAATTTTTATGTAAATATATGTATATATATATATATATATATATATACATATATATACAGTATATATATATATATATACGTATATATATATATATACATATATATATATATATATATATATATATATATATATATATATATATATATATATACACACACATATTATATATATATATATATATATATATATATATATATACATATATATGTATGTATATATATATATATATATATATATATATATATATACACGTGTATATATATATATATATATATATATATATATACACGTAATTCTTGTGAATGAGCAGCCCAAACCAACTGTATACATTATATATATATATATATATATATATATATATATATATATATATATATATATATATATATACGTATATATATATATATATATATATATATATATACGTATATATATATATATATATATATATATATATATATATATATATATACATATATATAATATATGTATACATAATATATGTATATATATATATATATATGTATATGTATATATATAGATATATATATATATATATATATATATATATATATATATATATATATATAATATGTATAATAAATGTATACAGTTGGTTTGGGCTGCTCATTCACAAGAATTACATGCTTTCAGCACCTAAAATAATGGTACCGCTTTCAGCACCTAAAATCCAAAAGAATCATACCGCCAGGGAGGTTAACATAAAATGTGCCCATCAGCGTGCCCCTTAACATAAAATATGCCCATCAGTGTGTACCACAGCAAAAAATATGCACATCAGCATGCCCCTTAACATAAAATATGCCCATCAGCATGACCCTTAACATAAAATATGCCCATCAGCATGACCCTTAACATAAAATAAGGGGCAAGCTGATGGGCGCATTTTATGTTAGGGGCACTCTGATGGACAGAACAAAATGTGCCCACCAGCGTGACCCTTAACATAAAATATGCCCATCAGCGTGCCCCTTAGCATAACATTTGTCCATCAGCGTGACCCTTAACACAAAATAAGGGGCACGCTGATGGGCATATTTTATGTTAAGGGTCACGCTGATGGGCATATTTTATGTTAAGGGGCATGCTGATGTGCATATTTATGCTGTGGTACACACTGATGGGCATATTTTATGTTAAGAGCAACGCTGATTTACAAGTTTTTTTTGCCCATCAGCAATCCCACCATCATAAAATGTGCCCATCAGGGTGCCCCCTAACATAAAATGTGCCCATCGGCATGACCCTTAACATAAAATATGCCCATCAGCGTGCCCCTTATTTTGTGTTAAGGGTCACGCTGACGGGCAAATGTTATGCTAAGGGGCACGCTGATGGGCATATTTTATGTTAAGGGTCAAGCTGGTGGGCACATTTTGTTCAGAGTCAGCACAGACTTGAGATTCGGACCTCAGCCCAATGAAAATTTTAGCGACCGGACCTCCTTGAATTTTAATTCATTACCCCTGTTCTAAATGCTCATTCAGGCCTCTTGAGTTGTGTGGTCTAAGGATTTGGTAAGTAGCATTACAATCACTTGGTGGTTGGTGCACAACAGCTGCATGAAGATTTTGCACACTTATGGTGGACTTTGATATTTCGTTTATAGGACATTATTATTGTTTTATTGTTTTGTTATACATTCTATAGCTACCTGCACCCTATTCAGACTTGTGATTATGTCCTGGCAGAGGGAGGTCTTCCTGCACCAGCTTCCTTTGCAGATCTGACATGTGATGTGACTGAACACAGAGGGTAGCTAAATAAGCCGACGTTGGAAGTTGTGAAATTTCGTTTATAGAACTATGTTGTTTTTATTTTTTTGATTTGTTTGTTACACACTAACTATATATAGAATTATAAATTTTCCTAAAAGTGCAACACAATTTTTTAGTTGTCTTTCAATAATTGTGTGAATATCAGTGAGTGCTGCAGTCAGGTTTTTTACTTTCTCACCTTCATTTAATTTGATTGGTTCATTTGCCAAGCAACATTGAATCCCATAGTTACTGTATGTAATGCCCAGCATGTGATACTGACTGGGGTCTCAATGCTGATTGATGACAGAATTGCAGAGTACCTGAATATCCACTCAGGGCCACCAGTCCAGCATACTGTATATGAGCACTGGCCCAGGGGCAAATGCCCCTCTGCCCTCAAGCCCAGCTTTCACCTGGGAAAGAACTTTTTTCAGGTTTTTATTTAGACTAATACTGCAACAAAGCACTGCTTTCTGTAAAATGGAAAAGTGTTAGTACATCTATAAGGTTTCCATTACTGTCCATATCCCCCTGTCTAATGGCGCTTTTCCACTGCATGGAACTGAACGGTTCGGTTCGCTTTTGTGCTTTTCCACTGCTGGTACCGCATGGTACGGTGTAGGAACGGTTCGGTACGGTACGGCGGCGCTTTTCCACTGCATGGAACCGAATGGTATGGCTCTCTAAAACAGTACCACCTCGATTGTGGTTCCAAGAGGTACCATACCGGTACCATATCCCACAATCCTTTGCATGCAGTCACTACTAGCCACTGATTGGTCAGAGAATCGTTGTTATCCCACCCACTTAACTTTAGTACTACTTTAGTGGAAAAGCAAACCATACCAAACCGTATCGAACCGTTCCAACACCGTACCATGCGGTACCAGCAGTGGAAAAGCAAACTGGGCCAAGCAGGGCCGAGTAGAGCTGAGCCGGTACTTGCAGTGGAAAAGTGCCATAAGTTACAACCATTTCCCTCATTTCTTGTCACAGGGACAAGATGCAAGAATAAAACCTAAAGGGGTTACAGACTTACCCTTTTCCCTTCCCAAGCCTGTCCAAAAAAGAAAGAAAGTTTTGGCTAGGCATGATCTGTAATGGTTGTTATTGGCAACAGTTATAGTTATTTTATACATATTGCTTTGATTTCTTCAAATCATCATCGTGCTCAAGAAATGGTAATCTGCAACCTGAATCATTTTCATTGCGACTATCCTTTCTGTATGCAAAGACTAGTATTATTACATGAAAAAGGTAACATCATTTCCAGCATATGCAGAACTTGAGAATCAGATCTATGAAGGATTTAAAGCTTAGAGGGAGATGAGTGTGAAGTCTACACATGCGACTTGGCTCAGGGATGTACTCAGACTGAGAACACAGATGGCAGAAAGAGCCAAGAATAGCAGTCGTACATGATACACAAGTTCTCATTTGGGAAGAAGTTTCTTTGTTAGGTGACAAACAAATTACAGGCATATAAAAGAAGAATAGTCCTGGCTTTGTGATAATACAAACTGTATTGTACCATGGAAATGTCTCTTTTCAACAGCACAGCTGATACTGCAATTTTCTTCTCAATGATTATACTTCAATGGACCACTGCATTATAGCAAATCAAAATAGTGTACACAGACTGTCATTCTTTGTGTTTAGAGCTGAATGTAGAGAAAAATGGGGTGCCACTAAGAAATGCATCACCTAGCATACTTTGTCATAATTCTTCCAGAAATTATTTATTAAGACTGGCAAAAATGCTCAGGGAGGTATCTATCTATCTATCTATCTATCTATCTATCTATCTATCTATCTATCTATCTATCTATCTATCTATCTATCTATCTATCTATCTATCTATCTATCTATCTATCTATCTATCTATCTATCTATCTATCTATCGATCGATCGATCGATCGATCTGCATTTGTAGTGGATCCATGCCAGTCAGGAAATCTGTTTTAGTCCAGGTTCACACCATGTGTTGCAATTGCTACGTGAATACGATGCGGCAACAAAAAGGGTCCTGTGTGAGTTTACTGCGTTGTGGTGGGATTTTCCTCTACATAGACATCAATCGGAGCTGACATGAAATCACATCTTGAGTTCAGATGTGTGCGAATACTGCTTTTTCTGTGTAGATTTTTTACATATTTTATCCCCAATCACAGCTGTGCCCAATCCCGTCTTTAGCACAAATCGCAGCGCAAATTTGCACTAATCTCCAGCAAAACTCCACATGAGAATTGCACCTATTTGCTTTACATAAATGTGAACCCAGACTTAGGGCTTGGCAGCCCACTTTTAATTAAAAAAACAAAAGGAAAGTCCAACAAAACAAACAGTTGCACTCTCAGGGGTTTCCACCGTCATAAATTATGCTTAGGCTCTTGATTCTCTCCTGACGCATTACTGCTCAGGTCTCAAGCTTAGACCTATGGTTGGGTCCTTCAGACCACCTGACAGCAACCCTTGTAGCCTCACGGCCTCCTGATATGATTGTAAAGGCTGTGCAAACCTACACACACACAGCCTGCTGGTCTCCAATAAGACCTGGGCACAAAATTAGAAGTTTCTTCCCTTCCAAAGCTCTCTGAAGCTTCTGGACTCCAGACCCTATTCCATGAATTACAAAACCAGAAAAAAGCTGCAAAATCAACATGCACACCCTGGCTGCTTCCTTGTAGCCTCAGTCTCCTTGGGAAGGCAGAGCTTCGAACCATGCCCAAGCCTATGATTATAAAGGCTGTGCAAACCTGCAAACACAGCCTGCCGGTCTCTAAAAACTCTCTGAAGTCTCTGGACTCCAGACCCTAATCTGGGAATTACAAAATATGGAGTAAGCTGCAAGATCAACTTTCTTAGCTCTGAACAGAACTTCTGGAGCCTCTCACTCTGCATTTCTGTGAACCCCGTGTCACATTTGCCTATTCTTGCACAATATATACATAATAGGGATGCACCGAAATGAAATTCTTGGCCGAAGCCGAAGCCGAATAATAATGAAATGCTTGGCCGAAGGCCGAATACCGAACGCGGTGTTTTGCATTTTTTCCATTTATTTTGCCAATTTTTTCACCATTACAATAATTAAATGGTAAAAAATTGCTTTTTACTATTTTGTGTTGCTTTTCAGATAAATAAATCAAATAACAAAAATACAATTTCAAAATATTCTGTAAATGGTAGCGGTGGCCAGCGAACCTCTCCATGTGGTCACTATGCAGCTGCTCAGGCACTGGACCCAGAAGACTGCGGTGATCAGTGGAGGAGGGGCATTTCCAGCTTCCCCAGGGATCCGTCAGGTAAGTACACTGTGCCAGTCTGGACCAATACAAATCATACCCACATGTCGGCTTCAATGTTATTTATTCCTAACCGGAGTGTACTAGTATTACACACAGCGATCACTGTACACATGAAACACACAGGGGCTCATGCACAGTATCTGTGCTCGCTCTTACCAGGCTCCCCCTCATCCTCCCACAACACATGCGCACACTGCATGCTCCGCTCTTCTCCAGCAGCTCTCTCTGCTCCTGGGGACTCAGCTCAGCTGGGAGATGCCGAACCAGCAGCGTCCTTCCAACCTCCTTCCCCCCGCATCCATCTCTCTATCACTCTCAGGCTACAAACACAACTTCCGCCCAAACAGAAAGGATTTCTTCAGGAAACATCGCGAGACTTGAGCCGTCCTCTGTTGTGTATAGAAGAGAGCAACTGGAAGTGACGAGGATATGTGGAGAAGTTTAACTGCCGGGTAAAGCCCGAGGTGTGCACTGTCCTCCTAGTGGTAAAAAGAAATCATTTACTACAGAACTTCATTGTTCTGCAAAATTTATTCGGCCTATTTAGCACCGAAGTCAAAGAAAAATTTGATTCATGTGGGGTGGTCCCCTGAGTGCCACATCCCAAATTGGAATACAAGAACAATGGAGTTCCCCTTGGGGCGGGACTTTTAAGGCACTATATAATATCATGATACACAATTTATTTGAAAACTTTATTGAAGAAAGTAGATAAATACAAAAAAATGTTTTGTTAAAATACTTGGCAAGTTATACAGACATAATGTACACAGTGAAATGCACCACATATGAACCGCGGGTATTCACCCGACGCGTTTCGGAGAGGAACCCCAAACTCCTTCTTCAGGGGTGCCCGCAGGAGGTGGTCTAAAAATAATTAGTATGTAAGTAAAGTGTCAATCAAACAAAAACGTGTACATTGTAATACTTTCACAAAATTTCAAAGCACTTACATGTTCACTGTAAAGAATGGAGAAAACTTGCCTGCCTATAAAGGCTAAAAACAGGAGATCAATATGCCGAAAGGCGCCAACCTAGAATGCCGTGTAGAAATGCTCGATGTTGGACCCAAAAGAGTTTGGGTCCAACATCGAGCATTTCTACACGGCATTCTAGGTTGGCGCCTTTCGGCATATTGATCTCCTGTTTTTAGCCTTTATAGGCAGGCAAGTTTTCTCCATTCTTTACAGTGAACATGTAAGTGCTTTGAAATTTTGTGAAAGTATTACAATGTACACGTTTTTGTTTGATTGACACTTTACTTACATACTAATTATTTTTAGACCACCTCCTGCGGGCACCCCTGAAGAAGGAGTTCGGGGTTCCTCTCCGAAACGCATCGGGTGAATACCCGCGGTTCATATGTGGTGCATTTCACTGTGTACATTATGTCTGTATAACTTGCCAAGTATTTTAACAAAACGTTTTTTTGTATTTATCTACTTTCTTCAATAAAGTTTTCAAATAAATTGTGTATCTTGATATTATATAGTGCCTTAAAAGTCCCACCCCAAGGGGAACTCCATTGTTCTTGTATTTAGCACCGAAAGTGCTTTTTTTGGCTATTTTCGGCCGAATAATTTCGGTTGCCGAACATTCGGTGCATCACTAATATATATATATCATTTTTTTATTTTTTTTGACCAGAGCACTTCCAGTAATCTGGCTTCTTTATATTTAAAAGCCATCAAGAAAAATCAATCTGGAAAAAGGTCACAGTTCACTGTCAAGGGGTCAAGAATATAACTTTGGATATGGTGAGGCAGAAAAAATGCTGATAGAGAATGAGAGAAAGAGGGCAGTAATGACTTAAGGTCAGAGAAGAATTCAATTTCCTTCTTTGCTCGATCCTAAACAATAATTCCAATGTTGTACTGTATTATGTAAAATCAATTGGTGATTTGCCAATACAGGTATAGCACTTCAACTGCGCTAAATTCACTAAGTTAATGTGGTTTACACTTAGTCTATTTTCATATGATTGCTTTTGCTCATGAGTTGGACTGTAGCTTCTTGTCACTAATTTTGTACAGTGCAGTAAACACACGCCTGTGCAAACTGTACAGCCAGCCTAGTAATCTATAAAATCCTAAAATGTGTGTGTGTGTGTGTGTGTATATATATATATATATATATATATATATATATATATATATATATATATAATATATGCATCCGGGCCCATTTTTTGATCCCTGATTTGTGTGCGGGGGCAACCATTGGATATCATAGAATTTTCTCTGGTCACCAGCACCACGGATGAACTTTAATATTTTCGAAATCTCACAATATCCCCTTGAAACAACTTGTATTATTGTCATCCTCAGCCATGGCAGAGGAACCCTCAGGATCAAGCAAATTTATTGATACCACTAAGGAATTATCATATACTGAAGCTGATGCTACACGCATCCTGTTTGCTCTTGGCTCCCTACAGACCCCCCGCCTGTATAAACCTGAAGATTCATACAGCGTCCTAGCAAGACTTAAAAAACATGAAGTTGATCTGCTAGTACATGGTCAACATCTTAGCAAATATTTTCAACAGAAACACATCCTCCGGGGGTTCAGGATCAAAAATATTCCTAAAACCGGTCGCACTGATATCAAATTTTGCTATAAATGGTGTGCTATTCTGAATAAATGTAGCTTTGACTTAATCTTACTTACCGTAGACTTTTTGGGGGAAACAATTGTTAACTGTTCAATCTGAGGAACAGAGGAGGGAGGAACTGACATACTCCCATTCTAAGCTCTGACACTGACTGGCTTAAAAAACTTGAGAATATTAACAATTACCAACGGATGATTATTGCCTTTAAAGATGAAAAACGTACCAAGATTAGGGAGGACTATAACAACAATCGAGTCTATGGTTGGACCTGTGAACTGGCTATAGACCCTACTACCAGATTTTCTAGCCATAGAAGGGCCAGACGGCCCAACATACAGTTGATGTGAGTTCTGGGAACACATCCTCTGAATCTGACAGTGCCACACATATCACCACTTCTGATAGCCAACTGTAGTCTTTTTTTAGGCATGTGCCCAGCTCCCAACAAACAGCCACGCACACAGTTTGCCTCCCCTCTCTGGATCAGGAAACCTCAGACAAGGAGGGGTTGCCACTCGCCTAAGGGGCCGACCATGAGCAGGAAGGACACAGTAGTGTTTAATCTGAGTCAACACTAACTATCCCCTGCAGAAATCAGTCTCCTTAATAGGGGTCTGTCCTTTATTCCTACCAACAAATTCAATGAATTTGATTTCCTTGTGGATCTTTATAAGTTTGAGCATTTAAGGAGGTCTATAAAGACTCCCCCACAGCAACACAACCTACTCCCTTCAGGCCAAACAGCACTGCCGAAGCTTTGGAAATTCCTCCTTCAGTACGAACATTCCAAATCCAATCTTACTAAGGCTGAACGTGATGTGATTAAATCTTTGATCTCAAATCAATCCATTGTGATTCGCCCTGCTGACGGGGGGGGGGGGGGGGGGTGCTATTGTCATCCAAAATGTATCCGATTACCTGCAGGAATTACTCGCACAACTCCAGGACAGACACATCCCACTTGCGTTTCAAATGTATAGTCGATGACCAGCTCCGTGAAGGCTTTTTTCATAGCTGGATCATTAAGGATGAATTGGGGTTTCTCACCACCAATTTTCCTCAGTACCTCACTATTTACACTCTACCATAAATATATAAATATTCAGCTCATCCACCTGGACGTCCTATTATTTCTGCTAGGGGGTCAGTGTTACAACCTCTTGCAGTTTTTTTTTTTTTTTTCTACAACCACTAGTACAAAAGATGCCTTCATATCCGAGGGACTCCTGAATGGTTATTGACTCTTTAAAACAACTAAGCTGATCCCCCGACTGTGTAGTCGCCACCTTGGATGTCAAAAACTTTTACACAGTTATCCCACATGAAGATGGCATTGAGCGGGTACATCAAGCATTAAGCCATTCTGGTTTGGAAAGGCCACCTACCAGCTTTCTCCTTGCACTAACTATTAAGGCTCATTTTGACATTGAATTACTTCAAATTTGAAGATACCTTTTATTTACAATGCACTGGGGCAGCTATGGGCTCAAATATGTCACCTTCTTTTGCAAATATTTTTATGTACTACTTTGAACAAGTTACCTATTACCTATCTATTACCTTCACTGTCCACTCTTTATTACTGGCGCTATATTGATGACCTGCTACTCTTGTGGACTACAGAGGACTTGATACAGAGAATTAATGCAATTAATAGGTTGCCCAATCCTGTGAAATTGACTCTGACACATTCTACCTCTGATATTATTTTCCTGGATTTAAACATCTACAAAGTTACCTCACATGACCAAACTACTCTGGGGACCCATCTGTGTCGTAAATCCACAGGTAAGAATACTCTCCTTCATGCACATCCTCCATCTTTAATTAGGGGAATTCCGTTTGCACAAATGCAGAGTGGTTACGAGTAACTCCAATCCTGACACTGCAGCAATACAATTGGATGATCTGGTTCAGCGTTTCACAGAACATGGATATTCCAGGAAGGCACTCCTGAAGCAAAAACAGCAGGCTCTTGCTGCAGTTACTGACACCAACAAGCCGAGAGACAAGAACATTTTGAACCGAGGATTTTTTCCCACTCAAGTGGCAGCAGGCTGGTCAAAGATGCTGTGACTGCCCATTGGCCCATTGCTTCTAGTGATGCCAATTTATCGTTCGCTGGGTCAACCCAACCGCTTATGAGCTATCGCAGGGGGAGAAATCTTAAGGACTTGCTGGTCCGAACTGAACTGCCACCTGCTCTAGTTTCCCATTCCTGGTTACCATCAGCCAAATTGGGCTGCCTTCGCTGTCCTGGCTGCAGCACATGTAGACATGCTTGTTGGGCAGTACTTTTTACACCCTCAGTCTGGGAAATTGGATTTTTATCAAACATAGACTTACATGCACTTCAGAATATGTGATCTATCTATTACGCTGCCCATGCAGCTTGTATTATGTAGGGAAAACAATTACTCCCTTTAGAGTTCGCTTTAATAACCATGGATCAGCTATACGACAGGCCTTGTCTTCAAGATCCGTTACACACCCCCGGTCACACGTCATTTCCTTTAAATGAATCATCCACTACTCACTCTCAAATGCATGATGATTGACCACGTTCCCTCACTGACCAGAGGTGGCGATCTCCCATCGCCTACTACTGCAACGTAAATGCCGCTGGATTTATGACTTACAAACTGCAGCGCCAAAAGGCCTTAGCGAACAATTGAGTTACAATTGCTTCCTGTGATCTGACTCACTACAACTTGATTCTGCACCATATGATTGATTGACTGCCTTTCTATTTGCAGCTTTTTTGGGGAGATGATTGGCAGTAGTGATCTCAAGTTATGTGTGGCTGTCTCATCGAGAGTGTTTCTTGCCCCTGGGGTCCCTCACACTTTGTATCCAGACTGACTTTGATCCCTACTTAGAAGGTTCTCCCTGATCCCTACTTAGAAGGTTCCCCACCTTTGCCAATGTATCTTCCCTCCTCTTGATGGCCTCACTGGCTGTCCCCATACCTTCTCTCATAAAAACATCACCATCATTTACAGTCTTTACAATCATGTTTTGTTCCCTTGTTTTTGACAGTAATCCTTTGGAGATGATTGGTGGCATGATTGCACTGTTTATGGTCAGTCCTTCAGATGCTGATTGCTCTGTTGCCCCATACGCCATGCAATCTGCCTGAACTTTATCCAATATATTAATTTGTTTTTATTATGGGATTGGAAACATAGATATTTTTTCGTTGACACTACCTTCTTTACATGAGAGTATATGTACTGGTGATTGACTGCGATTTACACTCTTTATGTATATTTATCATGTGACCGTACACTTTTTGCAGACATTTTCTGCTCTCCTTTATTCTGGCTCTCACACTTTTTGTTTCCAACCACTTCTTCCTGCTTGCTGTCCATTCTGGAGCCCCCCCCCCCCACCCCCAGTCATGGGCTCAGCCTCCTTCTTCTCCTTCTTCTGTGATCTCCTTTCTGATGGAACATGCTACATATCTGTGGAGTCTCTTCCTTATTTATTTTCTTTCCGTCCAGTGGGACTACTATGCTATGGGTGTTGGCACCTTTGGTGCTTTCCCTGTTCTGAGTTCAAATTTTTTTAATTTATCACTTAACTGTTTATTTCCACCTTCAGCACATTAATTTAGTGACTTTACACTGGGTTCATGTCTGTTTTTGTGCCGGTCTCCCAATCTTAATTCCTGGTGCTGCAGGCTGCTCTGCAGCGCCCCCTTGTTCTTTTTCTTATACACATTACATGTCCATCATGCTCCCCCACTCCAGCTCTGCCTCAAAATGGGCAGCCATAGGTAGGATGATATTCTGTCATGCAGTTTTATTTTTTCTCTTTACTGCCTGCATTTTGTTCCCTTTTCTATGTCTATTTTGCAGATATGTTTGTTGTTTCTCTGTTCCCCTGAATTTGGACATTTTCCCATAATTTTTTTTAGCTGGAACTTTGACATTTGCACTTGTTGATGTCATCACATGTGGGTGATAATGATGGGAGGGGTTTTAGGGTATATATGTTGTGTTGCTTCACTTGTTTGTTACCCTGAGGAAGACGAGCTAGCGCCTCGTCGAAACGTCAAATAAAATCATTATCGTGTGTTCACCTTTCAAGACCCGTGCGCGTGACGCTATCTGTTTTTGTTTTTTATATACAGTGTATATATAACATGACATTTTCACCACATGTCAGTAACAACCCATGAAATCTATACACACAAAGAAAGCAAAACAAATACATTTAGAAATAATGTTATGTGTAGTAAAATGGAATGACACAGGGAAAAAGTATTGAACACATAAGAAAGGGAAGTGCAAAAAGGCATTGAAAGCCAAGACACCAGCTGAAATCTATAAGTAATTAGAAAGCAATCCTGCCCCTTGTCGGTGCAAATTAAAATCCGCTGGTTCTGTCTCAACCGATGGCCTATAAAAAGGTCTCTTATTACCAAGGTGTCACACAGGAAACCTCTCATGATGGGTAAAAGCAGAGAGCTCTCACAAGACCTTTGCAACCCTATTGTTGCAAAACATACTGATGGCATTGGTTTACAGAAGGATTTCTAAACTTCTGAATGTTCCAGTGAGCACTGTTGGGGGCCATAATCTGGAAAGTGGAAAACGGATCATTTCACCATAAACCAGCCATGACCAGGTGCTCCTCGCAAGATTTCTGACAGAGGAGTAAAAATAATTTTCTGAAGAGTTGTCCGAGAGCCAAGGACCACTTATGGAGAACTTCTGAAAAGCCTGGAATTAGCAGGTAGAATTGTTTCAAAGAAAACTATAAGTAATGCACTCAACCGCCAAGGCCACTATGCATGCGCACCATGCAAGACTCCATTGCTGAAGAAAAAGCATGGTGAAGCCTGTTTAGCGTTTGCTGCACAACATTTAGACAAGCCTTTGAAATACTGGGAGAATACAGTCTGGTCTCAGAGCAAGGCTATTTTTAAATAATTAAACATAATTTAATAGACTACAGTATATATGTTTATGTGTGACTTATATTTTTTAATTTCACTAGTTGTTAAGCAGGGAGGCTCAGTAAATGCAGTTTTATTCAAACTGCTATTAGTGGGTAAGTCTGCAAATCTATAGATTAAATGAGTTAATTGGTTCTACTTGGCAACTTCCAAAGAACCACAATAAATGAATATTGTTTTTTTATCTTCTGTAGGGATGTAGATGTATTCTGAAATGTTAAAACTTTGAAGAGAAAATCACATTGCTCCCAAGAAGCAAGCTAATGTCTCTTCTTTCTCTTTTCCAGTTGACCGACCTGTCAGGGTGTATGCAGATGGAATATTTGATCTTTTCCACTCAGGTCATGCAAGAGCCCTTATGCAAGCGAAAAACCTGTTCCCAAACAGTTACCTGCTAGTGGGAGGTAAGCTACACACTGGCCTACAGTATGTAAAATATATATAAAAGCTGATCTATAGCTTTTAGTGAAGCTTAAAAAGTTAATTTGGACCAAGCTGGTCCAAACAAACGCTTACCTTTACTACTAGTTGTACCTGCTATGTGTGCTGTATAACCTGTATGTAGTTATGTCCCAGCAGCGGGTTGTAATCTTCCTGTCCTGCTCCCGGAACAAAATTGAGTTGGGCTGAGCACTGCTCAGCCATTCACAGAGAGCTTTATATTCTCTGAATAAATGCAAAGCTTTCTCTGATTAGCTGAGGCAGCGAGGTGAGCAAAGGACATCATAATCTCAGATTTCAGGAAAAGCTTTGCAATCATTCATAGGCTACAAAGCTCCATGTGACTGGCAGCGCAGCCTTCGGCCCAACTCGATTTTGTTCTGGGAGCTGGATGGGCAGTTCCCATCCTACTGCCAGAACACTGCACTGTATACTGTATATAGTTGAGGCTATATACAGGTTATACAGCACACACAAAAAGCACATCTAGTAGTGAAGGTAATAGTTTTTTTGGGCTAGCTTGGTCCAAACAACCTATTTAAACTTCACTTAAAGCTGAAGATCTGCTTTGAAGAAGTCTTACTTCCATTTTTATTAATGTGTTTTGTTCCCCAGGGAACAAGGTGCATTTTGAGTTGCAGATTTACTAGTCCTTAAAACATTCTGAGAAATAACTGCAGAATTAGTTTTCTAATGGTTCCTGTCAGTTTGCAGTGATGAGCTAACCCACAAGTACAAAGGTTTCACAGTAATGACTGAGAGCGAGCGCTACGAGGCTTTGCGTCACTGTCGCTATGTGGATGAAGTGATCACTGATGCCCCATGGACTCTTACACCAGAATTCTTAGAGAAGCATAAGGTAAAGTCTTTTATTTATTTTTTTTTTAACCACACTTTATTGAAGTTTGACAAGAAAAGTTGGTTACACAATGTGGTATATACAAAGTAACTAATATAACATAGGTAAAACAGTGGTACACCTGGGGAATACCAAATGACTTGCTGACAAACTTCAAGTCTTTTATTTTAATAGAATAATATCTCAATTATTAAAAATTGTGAAGAAAATTGTAAAAACCTTTAAGTACATAAAGGTAATAAACCCCAATAAAGAGGCAGAAGGTAAACTGAGCCCCTGATGACGTCACATATGATGAAACGCTTTGGATAGAGCCAGAACACACGCCACTGCACATGCATGAACCAGCTATCTTGGTTTCTGTCAAACGGATTGTGCATGGGATATGTAGTGTCTGTATACTACCCATCCATGGTAAGTGCATTTACTTTAATAAGATTGCATACTATGGAGAGCGTTGGTTTCTTTTTCCTGTTATGGCATCATTCTTATATTGAGTTTGATTGTGCTTTGATCTGTGGGAAATATAACGTTGCAACTGTTTGGCAAGGTGTTTGAGAGAAGTTGGAGGTCTTGTGGAGTGTAAAAAAACACTGTTTGACCACTTTTGATAAAGGGTCTTTTAATTTTGGTAAGCCCCTACCCTTTTAAACACCTTTTTTAAGGTCTTATTGCTGAGAAGCCCAGAGGCTGTTGGGATTCACATCTATTCTCCTCTTGTCACCCACAGAGAAGATTGCTCAATTTAACTTCTCGCTCTTCATTAGGACTTTTGGTTTATTACTTTTATGCACTTACATGTTTTTACAATTTTCGTCACACTTTTCAAACATTGTATGTATAAGATTATTATCTGAATGAAACACTAATGTGATTTTTATTTTTTATAGCGCTGCACTACTGTATTTTATATTTTGTGTATACCATGTATTAGGGTATTGTGCCAACTGCTATCAATTGCTACACATTCTTGAGTCTTTCTTTAGTTCACAATATCATCTCAATACCAGGCACCTTAATCCACAAAACCAAGGTCAATTTTTCTAATTATACTTTCAACACCCCTTTACGAACAATGAAGATGAACCAAACGCCTACTAAGTGCACTATTCAAAATCTTTGATTTTAAATCCATCGGTGTGCTTGAACATCTGTCAAGGCTATTTTTGCTAAATTTCCAATACATTTTTCATTGATTTTGCAGAATGCTTTTCTTTAACAATTACATGTTTTCAAGGTGCAATGTTTAAATTAGCGTGTTTACTATTTAAAAAGGAAATAACTGTACACTATTTAAAAAGAAGGCAAGAACAGTACACATCTTGTTGTTTTCATAAATCTTCAGCACAGTCCTTTTTAGTAAGTTCATTTGTATATTGATTTGTAAAAAAAACAAAAAAAAAAGATTTGGGATCTTGATTTTTTGGCGTCCCTGAGAAACATTCTTATTACTGCATAAAGTAAAACCATGGGGGAAATCACTAAGAAATCTCTGCAATGTGTCCGATATGTTTACTTTCTATGATAATTAGCTCCGTCTAATGGCCATAATGTGGTACTTTCCTGATTGAGGTATTTCTTGAAAATCTCTTATGTGCGCTAAATGGACCTGATCATAGGAAATAAACATATTAGACAAAATTATGGGTATTCTTAGTGACGCCTGTGCAAACGTTTGTAACATTCACACAGTAATTTTTTTTTTTTTTTAATAAGTAGGCCCCGAAGTATCAATTTGCAAGCAGTTGACAATTGTTGTGTCAGTAAACAATATGGTGGCATAATTGTATAGTTTGTTTTCAATTTATACTCCCATAATTGATCAGTGTAGTAGAGCCGGGACTTCTGTGCTGGAAGTTCAGCAGTTATAGTGGTGTCCAGGATGAATACGTTTTTTACTAAATGCAGCAGCCTCTTTTAATCACAAAAAACAGACTTCATACCATATTGCCCACATAGGAAGAGTGTGAAGAGCTGTTCCTCCTATTATCTTCCTTACCAGTTATCAAGCACACTAGCTGTGGGTCCACACAATCTGGGGAGTAAGGGCACAAAAGGGTTTGTGGAGTACTTTTCACTGGGAGTGACAGTTTGGAGCACTTCAGCACTTTACAGTTATTGTTTTTTGAACAGAGCACCTTGGATGAAGAGTACCTATTATGGACTGACATTTTTGGGATTATTTTTTACTGTATGTTGCATGGAATTTTTTGATTATGATTTCTTCAATATTTGTATAAGGATGTAATGACTTTTAATGGATGAATTTTATTATCACTATTTTGTGCTGTGGTTGATTGTTTTTGTGATTTTTACGTTTGATACATTTTGAGGAATACTAGTAGAATTAGGCTTATGTTATATCATAGAGCAAGATTTATTCTTGATTCTTAGCCTCATTTGATCATTTCCTGTCTGTGTGCATTCACTTCATTGTTGAAAGCACATTGTTGCACTGGATCAGCATGCTGATAGTGGCAACAGTGAACTCTGTCTACATGTCTGTACAGCCGCTAGTAGTTTCCACCAAGGGTGCATGTGATAAGGAGACAAAACACAACACAACTGGTAGTTGTCATCCTGTAACACAAAATGTTTGAACACAACTTTGGCAACCAATTTAACCTTTTATAGATTATATGATATTTAGTAATCTAGAGCGGGGGCCTGAAAGCTGTTGATTGTGATCTGCCAGTCGACAGCGAGGAGCCAACAAGTGGATTCTGACCATGGCTCTGCTTCTCCCCATCCTCTGACGCACTCATGTGAAGTGAACTGCATAACGGAGAGCGGGAGGCAGCATAGTGATGGATGGAGGGCGGGGGCAGGAGCTGCCTGAGTGATTGGTTGCTAGGCGGTCCTAGCAACCAATCACCAGCTTGGTATTATGAACTCTGGCAGCTCCTGCCTTCCACCCAGCACTATACTGTCTCCTGTAACCTTCGCTCTGCCGTATACACGCTGGCAGGTATAAAGTGAAGGGGACAGAGGAGACACTGATGCTCAATAGGGTTTAGGTCTTGAGACATCCTTGGCCAGTCCATCCTCTTATTTGGTTCACATGGTGTCAAGCGTGCATGGCGGCAACCAGGTGAGGAGTATAAAGACAAGTGTGTCTTGCCTACAATCAAGCATGGTGGTGGGAGTGTCATGGTCTGGGGCTGCATGAGTGCTGCCGGCACTGGGGAGCTACAGTTCATTGAGGGAACCATGAATGCCAACATGTACTGTGACATACTGAAGCAAAGCATGATCCCCTCCCTTCGGAGACTGGGCCGCACTGCATTATTCCAACATAACGACCCCAAACACACCTCCAAGATGACCACTGCCTTGCTAAAGAAGCTTAGGGTAAAGGTGATGGACTGGCCAAGCATGTCTTCAGACCTACAACCTATTGAGCATCAGTGGGGCATCCTCAAACAGAAGGTAGAGAAGTGCAAGGTCTCTAACATTCACTAGCTCCATGATGTCATTATGGAGGAGTGGAAGAGGACTGCAGTGACAACCTGTTAAGTTCTGGTGAACTCCATGCCCATGAGGGTTAAGGCAGTGCTGGAAAATAATGGTTGCCACACAAAATATTGACACTTTGGGCCCAATTTGGACATTTTCACTTAGGGATGTACTTACTTTTGTTGCTAGCGGTTTAGACATTAATGGCTGTGTGTTGAGTTATTTTGAGGGAACAGCAAATTCACACTGTTATACAAGCTGTACACTCACTACTTTACATTGTAGCACGTGTCATTTGTTCAGTGTTGTCACATGAAAAGATATAATAAAATATTTACAAAAATGGGAGGGGTGTACTCACTTTTGTGAGATAATGTGTGTGTGTGTATGTGTATATATATATACTTGTATATCATTTTTTTTTTTTTTTTTTAAAGTGTGCCACCCAATATCCTTCCCCACTACCAACCCGGGGATATTTGCTTTCCTCCATGTTGTCCAGATTGATCTCAACCTCTAAACGGTTGCCTACCCCTAATCTAGAGTTTAGACCTACTGTACATTAACCTGATAATTATAGGTTAGATCTATACTAAGCAGCCTTCTGCCATACTATTATTCAGTTTTGAGCATTATAATACTTTATGTAATTTTGTATATTCCAGCAAAACTCTCTTTTTTATACTTTACGAATTAAGATTTTGGTGTTCGGCTGATATATTTTGGTATTTACGCAAATATGGAAAGAAGCTAATGTACTGTGAAACCCAAGAGCTACAAATCAATTGTTTTTAATGAGTTCTGTGTCCTGCAGTGAGCATTAATAATGTTGTATAATGCTGTTGTCTAATATTTGTATTGAACAGTAATATATTATCCCTTTTGCATAGATTGATTTTGTGGCTCATGATGACATCCCATATTCATCAGCTGGCTCTGATGATGTATACAAGCACATAAAGGAGGCAGGTAAATTTTGTTCTGTGATCTGTAATACGGCCAGATTGAAGCATAAACCGCATTGTGACACGTTACCTTAAAAATTATTATTTATCAATGAGTTTGTATTGCATCCAAAATAAAGAGTCACTACCAGTCTGCCCCCAAAAAGCTATAGTTTGGTCACATTTTCAGGAACTGAAAACTGTGACAATCCAGCCAACTGCAACTATTTGCATAATGCTGCCAGCGTGCTTAATCATCTTTCAAAAGTGTTGTTAAAGGGAATTTTTAGTTTTAGATAGAGTGGTGAAGGGTTAGACCCTCTGTTGGATTTGTATTGCTATATCCCCACCAGAGACAAAAAGAGAGGGGAAAATTCAAAATGGTCACCAGAGTTGTCACTAGATCAAGAGTTAAGGAAAAATTTCTAAGGTGGAGAAATGCTCTGTCGACTGTTGAGAGCTGTACGAGTTGGGAATTTCCCCCCACTTGGGTGAGATTTATTTTCATTTTCTGTTGAATCACCAGGGGAGGAAGGGAAGGAAAATCTCACCAGCAGGACACAGATACAAAAAAATAAAATGATTGGTGTCTGAACCCCTCCCTACTCTATCCAATACACACAAAAAAGTGTTAGCTATACATACACTTTTAAATCCTTGGAGGGTCATAGTTGGGAAAACATTTCACCCCACATTTTTGGCTCCACCCAATGCTGTAGCCATAACATCTTTACTTGACTTCATGCTAGAAGTGCTGTTTCTGGATTCCACATGCTGATGAACAAAAAAAAACCTAAGAGGGGACAGTAACTGAATATGAACTCAGGTTGGGCCTCATTTTTCAATGTGTCTTTTAAATCTGTGTCTTCATATTCGCTAAGCGAATTACATTTCCTGGGAAAAAAATTAAAAATGCCTTGTGACTGTAGTACAATGTAGACCATTTTTATTTCAGAGGATTGGTAAAAAAAAGGCTGCTGTTTTATATATTTCACTTTTTATAGATCTCTTGAACAGTAAAAATTGTCAGTTAATTGGCTCGGTATTAGATTTTATTCACTTGCCATTACCACGTTTCGGTTTGAGTCGGTTTACTTTTTTTTCACAGACCACTGTGGCAGGAACAGTGGATAATTAGGCTTTCTGTGTTTCTTGTGCCAGTAGCTGTACTTAAAGCGTTGCTTCACCCTTTTTTTCTTTACAAGTAAAGCTTATGATAATAGGCCACCCATACATATGTAAGCTTTGGACATTTAACTTTTTTTTTTTTCCTGCAAAAGTAAATATTTGAATTCAATTTTTGTGAACCTCCGTTTGCGGCCAACTAAGAGAATGATTTATTCAGGAGATCCCAAAGACTCCTGGGATATTAGTGTCATCCATCCCATTAGTCTTTGGGCAACCTAAGCTTCTATCACCATGGTATTACTGCACAGGCACAAGACCAGAAGGGGCAGGTGATGGCTGTCGCCAGAACAAAATACAGATTTGGCAAGTAAATATTACATGGTATATGAGACTATCCAAATTAAATGCAGAGATTATTAAGCATCACGAAGAGGTTTTATTAAAATTTGGGTTTGGAGACTGTAGCTCCTCTTCAAAATTTAAGGCTGACCATACACGGTTCGAATTGTTAATGGCCAGGCTGAATGTACCAAGTTAATCGATCGATCAACTTGGGTACAACCAGCCTACCGAATTCTCTTGTAATTATCGCTAGCAGGTGCTATAATTGCTAGCGATAATCACTGGCTTCCCCCGCCTCCCCACCAAGAGACAATTACTGTTTCCCATGTCAGCACTGCCTGTGTTGATAGGGGGAATCATGCAAATTTCTTTCCAGCAGCCCATGGTTGCAGGAAAGAAATTTGCACCATGTATGGCTTGCCTGAGTTCACCTTGGTCCTCCATCCCCAGCCCTTCTCACAATCTTATACTCACTTGCCCCGATCCAGAACTGCTGGTCAAAATTTCCCCATTCCTTGCCTACTTTTATCATACCTATGGGGAGTTAATTAGAGTACAGGCTCATATGCTGCATAGGAATGTGAATAGTAAGCTCAGCCAGGAAGATTTTGAGAAGTGGTTTAATGATCTAGCCTGCCATATCTTGCTAGATTAGGTACAGGTGAGTTTAGGATTGGGCGATGGGCTCGTGGTGATTTTTTTTTTTTTTTAGTGTTACTGCACCAAATATGCAGTTACACTTTAAAGCTTAATAACTTTTTTGTGTTTTTTCCTTCTATTCACCTTTAACATAAATAGAGCACACATTTTATAAAATCATTGTCATGCCAGTAAAGCTAATGTGTTCTTCAGGCGGTAGTTTGCCTTGTTTTGTTAAGACATGCTATGTCATAGAAAAAGCTGTGATACTGGCTATCTTTTCTTCTTTGTGACAGGCATGTTTGTACCAACACAGAGGACAGAAGGTATTTCAACGTCGGACATAATCACTAGAATCGTCCGTGATTATGATGTTTATGCCAGACGCAACCTCCAGAGAGGATATACTGCAAAAGAGCTAAATGTTAGTTTCATAAATGTAAGTATAAAAACAGCTGGCAATGTGGGTTATATCAGTAGCGTTTTTCCCTAGCCTTAAACACTGTCTTTATGACAGATCTCCCATTTCATTGGCCAGAATTATACAATAGGGACGGCAGACTATTGAATACAATATCAAATATAAATCCTCATTGTCATTTGAAATCATAAATTGCTACAACAGTTTGATGGATTATAGGGAGATTAGTACTATAATCCCCTCTTAAGACTGAATGAGTTCCATGTTTAATACCAATATTCATTTCTTATTCCCTGTAATAATGTTTCTGTGTTAAAAATCCTTTAGTTAGTGCTGGATTTAAAGTGGAATTCCAGCCAAACAGCTGAACACACAGTTCAAATGTTCTACCTGCCAAATTAATTCTCTACAGCCACACAATCCTGCAACACTGCAAAGCCAACAGGACAACATTGTCTGTCATTTCCTTTTCAGCTTTGCAGCTTTTGTGTCAAAAGCCTGTTTACTGGAATATGAAAATAATATTATCACATTTATGAGATACACCCTATGCTCTCTACCTCTTGCCATATGTTCAAACGCATCCCCTTCAGTTTACAATAGAACATAATTGGCTTACAGTTAATAACCTTATGTGTAGATAACCTAAAGATACCTAACAGATGGTTAAATAGCATTATTTTAAAACTCATTAAGTAGTAGTCACACTGGACTTGCTTTGTAACGTTCCACAGCTTCTCCAAGCCACTTCTTTAGTCCCAATGAATGTCAGGAAGGTACTCCAGCATTTTTATCTAAACCTCAATCCAATCATAATGGAATGTGTAGATGTTGATTGACCAAGAACAGGATGGGAGGCGTAAAGTTGTTGAACTACGCTGTTCTAGTTACATAATCCCCATCCTTGGTGTCAGGAAGCCTGAATAGGTATAAATTCCCCGAATTACCGCCAAATCTCCAGGGTAGATATGTTAAAACGGTATCATACCGTATGTGGAATAGAGATTTTGAAGGCCTTCACTTCTGTTCAAATAAAGAACAACAACATTTCAGGAGTGCTTTGAAAGTTTGTGTCTGGGCTTTTGTTAAAATGTCCAGGTCATGTGAAAAAATGAGAACATGAATGGGAAGAAGCACAACGCAGATTATAGTCATCCCATTTGTAGCTGGAGTGTTGGCAAAAAATTCCGCGTGGCTAAGGTTGTCACATCTCTTATATATAAAACACACGCTCCCAATACAAAAAAATGGGACTTTTAATGCACTATAAAGAATTTAAACATAAATAAACACAAGTACACATAAGATACTGTTTAAAATCCAATGGCTGACATTTGTTACTCAGATACAATGCTCTAGCAGTCATGTAGCCATTAGAGAATGTTCAGTTATCCACATAACTGTCACCTAAACGTGTCAAATTTGGACTGAAGGTCACATGTGGAAACCAAAGCATTTCAATAATTATCTTAGATGGTAGTCTTTCTGTAGCTGTTTAGCTTTACACACAGATAACTGTAGATCAGGGGTGGCAAACTAAATTTAATCGAGGGCCGAATCAGCAATACGATTACCCTCAAAAGGGCCGGTTGTATCTGTAGGACTAGATGTTCAGAGCATCCCATACCCTTACATAATACGTCAGGAGCCTCCCCACCATCAGATGTTGAGTCCCCCACCCTCCCTTACATTACTGTGCACCACTCTGACCTTGTGCTGCTGCTGGGAAGAAGCTGGAGGCATTGCTGGAAAGCAGAAAGCACAGGGTCTGGAGAAGGGCTGGAGCTCTCCTGCAGCTGCAGGAGAGGTGCGAAGGCCATATGAAATGGCCCGGAGGGCCGGATTCAGCCCACGGGCCTTGTGTTTGACACATGTGCTGTAGATAATAAACACATTTTGTACTATATAAATTATCCATAATGCTTACATTGCACAGTGTATTATCTTGCATAAACATTATCAGCCTGCCATTAAAGGCAGAAAGTCCAAGAGATTGCCACAACTCCAAGCAAGGAGGGCTGGAAGTGGACACACAGATCACCGAAAGTTCCTGTCAGTGCAATAGACTAAAAGGTATATAATAAGAGACCATTATTAAAGAAAACCATAAGTTTCAAAAAGCATTTGGCATCCATAAGTTCCAAAGTTTCTCACCACCTGGCATGCTGATGGTTCCCCTAATCACTCCATTACACCAATAGCAACAAATGCTTCAGACCACAAACTGCAGGTTTTAACTCCCAAAAAGGAAGAGCCATTACATGATTGGAAAAAAGCAATATTCATGAAATAACTTGGCTCCAAAACCACCCAAGGGCACCAAAAGAATGCAGCGAGGACAGAAGTAGAGCTCTTTCCATTACTTTGATGTGACCCCGTCTACTTCCAAAAAACAAAGAACAGGTCTGAGCCTGTAGACCATGCTACAGGAATGGTGGCCTTCCAGGTGGTTTGGTCTATAAGAGGTTCAGATTCACATCTCTTCAATCTTGTCAATAAAGTTCACTGGAAATAGCAGCCACCAAGAACCTCCACTGCACCCACTTAACAGCTTGGCTGCCCTCTCCAATTCAGAGAAAACCAGTACTAAAAAACAAACATAAAAAGGAGGCACATCAGCCTAATGCATTACCGTAGGACTATTTAATAAAATTATATAAAAAAGTTATTTTACATGCACTTAACTGTATTTTCTTTGTGAGTATATTGCTATATATTTTTATTATATTATTAAGGATTCCTAAGGTAATGCACTAGGCTGGTGCTCCCCCATCTACTTCCAGCTTGCAGCAGGGTCACATCCGGAGCATTGTGGCACATTAGTGATGTCACCTAAATCCTGGAGAGGCACCGCAAACACACTGTATTCCGCACACACTGTAAGGGATCAGCAGTGTGGAAATCGCTAGGCCTTATCAAGGGAAGGAAAGGAAGATTTTAAACAATTTATCTTATGTGTATTTGTAATACATATTCAATTTTTTTATTTATGTTTGAATTCTTTGTGGTGTCTTAAAATTTCCATGTGTTTTTGTATTAGGGGAGTGTTAGAACACAGTATTAACTAACATTATATTGCTGTGTTCTTCAGGGCCAGCAATACACTGAAGTGTGTACATACAAAAGGCCCAACACCCAAACACGAGCAAAGTAACTTTGAATATACAGAGCAGTGTAGTAAGAAAACACAAAGACTAGGGGGGAGGGGGATGGGGGTGACAAAATAACCTCTTAGTAATTGAATGGCCCAGCACAGGATGGGAGAATTCCACAGTCTTCCTATATCTTAATGAAAAGGGACGCTTTTTTGAAACCAGTGAGGTTCACATTTTATACAGAATTGAAAGGGACTATCTACGTCAAATTGGGGCAGCCATCCTGGAACAGGGCTTTAAACACCATCTGCCTTCTACATATAATGCTATGTTAACATTTCTGTCAAGAAATTTGTCAAGAAATTCATGCAACAAGCAATGTAAATCAAAGCATTAACACCTATGCAAACTTTGTGACACCAAGGATGGGATTATGTAACTAGACCATGGTGGTTCCACAACTTTCACAGGACCTATCCTGTTCTTGGACAATCAACATCTACACAATCCATGGTGATCTGACTAAAGTTTCTGTGCTACCTATGTGAACGTAAATACTGTGTGGATTTAAAGTAAATGTAGATCTAATACAACTTTCACAACTCCCATCCTGTTTTTGGACAACAATCCATGGTGACGTGAATAAGGTGTCTGTGCTGCCTGTGTGAATATAAATACTGGGGTACCTTCTGACATCTAATAAGACTGAAGTGGCTTGGACAAGTTCATCTTTTAAAATTACAAGACAAGTTCAGTTGACTGTGACTACTTGTTAGTAGCTATACAATGACTTGGATTAGAGGTATACATCTTGAAATCGGTCTATGTTTTGGTATACTTGGATGGATATTAGGGGTAATAAACTAATTATATTAGCTAACAGCATTGGTTACAGTTTTTTGGAGGAGGTTCCAATGTAATGTTACCTTTTTAATTTCTCTTCTTTATAAACATAGGTAAGCAATACAAGTCAAACTATTGTCTAGAAATAAACTGATTTCTATAAAGAGTGAAAGTCATAAGATTACACCTGCTATTCATATGTGTTCAAAAGGTATATAAAAAGAACTGTGATGTGTGGAAATAAACTGTGCCATCTAAGTACCTAAGAATACAATTACTGACTGCTAAGACTTCTGATAAACTAGCGGGAAGGTGGGTGTACTCTTTAGCAAAATACAATTACAGAACACATTTAACACAAAATGTAAAATACCACATATTTTTAAACTTTACTTACTGAAGCTCTATTAAATAGGTTAATTGTGTGAAAAAATTGGAACCCAGGTAGCATGCTGTAATTAATGTGGAGCACCAGGTAAAAATGTTGGGGTTTTGGGTAGATTTTGGGAAATTCTCTGTCATATATCATATTGCTGACTTGCAGGGCAGCCATACGAAATTTTGGGGCCCCTTACACAGCCTGGGACCCCCCTTCCCCCCTGGCCCTGACCAACAACAATCCCCAGGGCCTGCTTACTGGCTGCCCCACCAAATCCACCCACTGGCTAGGGGTGTACACAACATTTGCAGTTTGGGGGCCTGTTTTTACTACCCCCCACCCCCAACCGCACCCCCTTTAACTGCAGTGGCCAGGGTGTACACAAGCGGCAGCAGGAATTATACACCCAACCACACTCAACAGGTGTACCGCCTGCCAAGCCTGACCCATTCAAGTTAATAGGGCCACTCTGCAAATGCTCTGCAACTGTGTGCAATGCATGCAGTTGCAGTATGCTAGTGTAGGATCAAAGGGGTTTTAAGCAAGTGGTGAGGAGGTGATAAAACTCCTCCTCACCACCTATTTTCATATTGTACAGTACATCACTGGCGATGTACTGTACAAGGTTGCAAAGCGCTTGCAGAGCGGCCCCATTAACTTGGCAGGTGCTACACCTGCTATACAGGGTGTAGAATTCCTGCTGTGGCATGTGTACACCCCTTGCTTCTGTAGTTAAAGGGGGTGCACTTGGGGGTGGTAAAAACAGGGCTCAACTATGGGATTTTTTTTCCCGCACCCAAACTGCAAATGTAAGCAAGTCCTTACTTTTCTGAGCCCCTATCATAGTTGCTTATTAGGGAACCCCTGGGATGAGGGCATAGAGGAACACAGTGGTTTGAGGGCAGAGATGGAAGCTGTGGGTTGAGGGAAAAGAGGGATGCTGCGGGATGGGGACAGAGAGGGACACCCTGGGATGCGGACAGAGAGGGACGCCGTGGGGTGAGAACAGAGAGGGGCACCATGGAAGGAGGAAAGAAATGGGCGCCGTAGAAGAAAGACCGAGAGGGGCACCGTGGGAGAAAGACAGACAGAGAGGGTCCCCTGGAATAAGGACAGCGAGGGACACTGTGGGAGGAGGAAAGAGAGGGACACCGTGAGAGGGTTGACAAAAGGGTCCCCTGGGATAAGGACAGAGCGGGAACCTTCTTGCATGTCCCATGCCCATTGCTTCTCTGTGGTAGGCAGCATTTCTTTGATTTGGGGGAGAGGGGGGGGATAAGAGGATATGTGCTTGGGGTGCTTTGGGAGTGGAGAGGACTCTAGCACAAGTCCTCTCCCCTCCCAAAACATCCCCTAGCGCATATCCTTTAACCCCCCCATCACTCCACCATGTGTGCATCCTTGTTACCTTCCCCCCTTCCCCGTTACTGTGTCCCCCTCCACTGTATCCTCCATAAGCAATACACAGACCTCAGATCATCAGCGCAGCTCTTGCAGTCCTCCTCCTGTCTGTGTACATGAGAACATTGAAGCAGAGGAGGGGAAGGAGGATCCTCAGTGAGCTCTGTGTGGTGTGCAGCTGTCAGTGTAGGGAGATGCTGGTGTTGGCTGCAGAAGGGCGATCGCCTCATGTGGGACCACGGGTGGCAGGTGTCCCGGGTACCCACGCAAGCACGTCCCTGTCAGGCCAGTACCTGGAGCTCAGTGCCAGGACTTTTTTTGGCACTGGGCTCTGGAAATCAACCCGAGTGCACTAATAGTAGGTGCAGCCCGGGATGCCTAGGCCTCATACATTTGTATGGGTTGTTACCCCCCCCCCCCCCAAGGCAGCCCTGGCTGTCTGTGTTCCCATGTGGAAGATTTTGCAGTTCTTCCTGTACCAAAGGTACAACAGGAAGTGAAAGGATGCCTCTTTAAAGTGAGGGGTAATCCCACCTGGGACCACTGTTACCACTAGCAGATTTCTCAGCTACTTTTGCTTCATCTTACAGTTTATTTCTAAACTGCCACTGAACTAGTACTAAACAAGCCCCAGGGACTGCAGAAGTCTTCTCTTTTTATAGCTTTCAATCTTCATTTTTTATTTATTTTATTTTAGCTGTCTGTGCCTGGGATCTGTGTGAGGCAGAGGTACCCTCTGACTCAGTGCCGTATCATCCATGTGTTCAGTGCACACGGGCCCCCAAGGCCAGGGGGGCCCACTGTGCCCTGTCACACTCTGCTTACATGAAGTGTATATGGGGTGGCTGTATTTTCCGATGCCCAGTCCGGCCCTTGCCGCTGCCCACAGCTACTGAGGTGCCTGGCTGGTGGCAGAGGGATCTGCAGCCTTGTGTGCAGGTCCAGGGTCCGGGAGGTGGAACCTGTCTTATGACATGGGGAAACCCCCGCCCACTGCCCCAGCATGCCGCCCAGACTCCAGAGAGGGGCCTCCAGGAGGACACTATTGTAAGGGGAGAGTGGGGAGGGGCGCAGTGTATGGCAGCCAGGGAGAGAGTATATGGGGGTGGAAGGCTGCTGTCTCCTCATGCTGTGTTTGGAGACTGGTGGCAGCCTGCTCTGCTGGGACTTGTAGTGCCCTCTGTGGGGGACTGAGATATGGCAGCCTCCTATGCTGGGACTTGTAGTGCACTAGACTGTAGGGGGACTGAAGAATCCTCAGTCCCCCACAGAGGGCACTACCAGTCCCAGTATAGTGGGCTGCCATTCTTCAGTCCCCTGTAGTCTAGGGCACTACAAGTCACAACATAGCATGCTGCTCTAACATAAAATGAGAAGGAGCTGACGGGGGAGGGGGGGGGGGCGTAAGGAGGACGGATTTGAGATGGGAGAGGGTTTTTGCTGATAGTAAGGATTTATGCTGGGAGGGGGAGATGGGAGGGGTTTTGTGCAGAGAGGGGGTTTACGCTGGGAGGGGGAGATGGGGAGGATTTTTGGTAAGAGGGAGAATTTTATGCTGGGAGGAGTAGATGGGGGAGAATTTGTGCTGAGATGGTGGATTTGTGCTGGGAGGCTGAGATGGGGGAGGATTTGTGCTGAGTGGTTGGATTTGTACTGGAAGGGTTTATGAGGGTGAGGATTTTTTTCTAGAAGGGGGGATTTTTGCTGTTAGGGGGGAGATGGAGGGGGGTCTGTGCTGAGAGGAGGGATTTTTGCTGAGAGGGGAGATTGGGGGTAAGAGAATTTGTGAATGGAGGGGTTTTGGGGGGATATATGTTGTAAGGGGGATATGGGGGTGAGGAGTTTGCCCTGGGCACTGGATGACCTTGTCCCAGCATTGGCGCACTCTATAAATTGCAAGGTCAGAGCTGTGAAGAGAGAAAGCTGGGTGTCGATGTGAGAACTGGATTGGAAGCTGCTCCAGCCTGTACTGACTTGATGGCAACTGTGGCAGCTGGGAATGGCAGACTCGTGAGTACCTGGTGGCCCTGCTGAGTGGAGTTGCACACACACACGTGTTTCTTTGGTAAGAGAGCCCCCCCCCCCCCCAGCTAGCCCAGGTGTATAGAGTGGCAGTGGGAGTACCTGGGTCTTGGCCCTGCTGAGTGAAGTGGTGCACATGTTTCTTTGGCAAGAGACACCCCCCCAGCCCACGTGTATAGAATGGCAGTGGAAGAACCTGGGTCCTGGTCCTGCTGATTGGAGTAACTCAGCAGCGCCAGGACCCAGGTACTTCCACTGCCACTCTATACACCTGGGCTGAGGGAGGGGATGCCAGGACCCATGTACTCCCTATTTAACATTAACACATTCTGAACTATGTAAGTAATCTCAGACTCTAACCACACCCCTTTAAGCCACCCCCGCTTTTTTGCTGCGGCACGACTCAGCTTTTCCTTTGACACTGCTCACTTTGGATTTTGCACACAGGCCCACTGATTTCATGATACCCCCCTGCTCTGACTGCTCCACTACAAAGAGTAAATCAGAACCTTGATGTCACATGGATCCTGCCCTACTTCTGCAGATCCTGGCACCCATATTGCTAGTATAAGTGAGTGAGCAGCTGGGGGAAATACTATAGCTAGAGATTACATTCGTTTTTAGTAGAATACATACAGTGCCTTGCGAAAGTATTCAGCCCCCTTGAACTTTGCGACCTTTTACCACATTTCAGGCTTCAAACATAAAGATATAAAACTGTAATTTTTTGTGAAGAATCAACAACAAGTGGGACAAAATCATGAAGTGGAACGAAATTTATTGGATATTTCAAACTTTTTTAACAAATAAAAAACTGAAAAATTTGGCGTGCAAAATTATTCAGCCCCCTTAAGTTAATACTTTGTAGCGCCACCTTTTGCTGCGATTACAGCTGTAAGTCGCTTTGGGTATGTCTCTATCAGTTTTGCACATCGAGAGACTGAAATTTTTCCCCATTCCTCCTTGCAAAACAGCTTGAGCTCAGTGAGGTTGGATGGAGAGCGTTTGTGAACAGCAGTTTTCAGTTCTTTCCACAGATTCTCGATTGGATTCAGGTCTGGACTTTGACTTGGCCATTCTAACACCTGGATATGTTTATTTGTGAACCATTCCATTGTAGATTTTGCTTTATGTTTTGGATCATTGTCTTGTTGGAAGACAAATCTCCGTCCCAGTCTCAGGTCTTTTGCAGACTCCATCAGGTTTTCTTCCAGAATGGTCCTGTATTTGGCTCCATCCATCTTCCCATCAATTTTCACCATCTTCCCTGTCCCTGCTGAAGAAAAGCAGGCCTAAACCATGATGCTGCCACCGCCATGTTTGACAGTGGGGATGGTGTGTTGAGGGTGATGAGCTGTGTTGCTTTTACGCCAAACATAATGTTTTGCATTGTTGCCAAAAAGTTTGATTTTGGTTTCATCTGACCAGAGCACCTTCTTCCACATGTTTGGTGTATCTCCCAGGTGGCTTGTGGCAAACTTATTTTTATGGATATCTTTAAGAAATGGCTTTCTTCTTGCCACTCTTCCATAAAGGCCAGATTTGTGCAGTATACGACTGATTGTTGTCCTATGGACAGAGTCTCCCACCTCAGCTGTAGATCTCTGCAGTTCATCCAGAGTGATCATGGGCCTCTTGGCTGCATCTCTGATCAGTCTTCTCCTTGTATGAGCTGAAAGTTTAGAGGGACGGCAGATTTGCAGTGGTCTGATACTCCTTCCATTTCAATATTATTGCTTGCACAGTGCTCCTTGAGATGTTTAAAGCTTGGGAAATCTTTTTGTATCCAAATCCAGCTTTAAACTTCTCCACAACAGTATCTCGGACCTGCCTCATGTGTTCCTTTTTCTTCATGATGCTCTCTGAGCTTTGAACGGACCTCTGAGACTATCACAGTGCAGGTGCATTTATACGGAGACTTGATTACACACAGGTGGATTCTATTTATCATCATTAGTCATTTAGGTCAACATTGGATCATTCAGAGATCCTCACTGAACTTCTGGAGAGAGTTTGCTGCACTGAAAGTAAAGGGGCTGAATAATTTTGCATGCCCAATTTTTCCGTTTTTTATTTTTTAACAAAGTTTGAAATATCCAGTAAATTTCATTCCACTTCACGATTGTGTTCCACTTGTTGTTGATTCTTCACAAAAAATTACAGTTTTATATCTTTATGTTTGAAGCCTGAAATGTGGCGAAAGGTCGCAAAGTTCAAGGGGGCCGAATACTTTCGCAAGGCACTGTATACTGCTGCTCCCAGGGAATTCAGCTACCTCACAAAATTCTTGCCGACCCAAGCCCTGCATGGCAGGTTGCTCTAAATCCAAAAAGAAGCCCTCATGTGATACTTACTGATGCTTGTTGCTTGATGTACAATAAACCATCTGTTCCTGGCATGCAAATTCGTGAACCGTTTTCCTTTATTTCACTGGGCGACAGTTTAGGTGCACTTAAAATCCCTAATAATTATTCAAGAAGTAGCATATTAGTTGCATAGAAACTGCTCGAAGTTAGACCTTTTGACCCTGTGCCTGGATGCTGTGAGAATTATTCAAGAAGCACCTAGACTGAATGTATGAATACACTACTACGGTATGTATGAATAGAATACCAACACAGAGCCTAGCAGCCTTATTACTTTATCTAATTACTGAACCATTGCATATCCAGGCAATGTTTTTTAGGTGACCAATTCTTTTAAAGAGCATGTCAAGAAGGACTACTATTGTTTCTGTAACATATTGCAATGAGATCTAGGAGTGGAGCTGATTTACTATAGGCAAACAGACCTAATGTAAGTGAATGTGGTGAAGCTCTGCTGATTTCCATCATCTTATAGCGTGTAAGCAAAAATGCTGTGCTTTTTTTTTTTTGCACCTGATAAATGTATTTTTTACAAACTGAAGCTTCACTTCATTCACTCAGCTCAACCTCACTGTATATAATCATTTTATGTATGCTTACACACAGTATGAGATCATTTTAACCCCTTGGCGCCGGTGCCTTCCAGCCCTTTAAGTGGTTTAAGATGCCGGGGCGGGGTTTATGATCATGTGACCACCGCGATTGGCTGTCACATGATCAGAAAGCAGCAATCGGGACCTTTCGTTGGCTGACTGTTTCGGGAGCCCACAGGGCGCACGCTCTGGGCACATCTGTTTTTGCAATATTACACGCAAATATGTGGCCACCCATCACCAAGGCCCAGCTGCCGAGAGGCCACATGTTTGCATGCTGTCCACACCAAGAGGTTAACTACTTAAGGACCATGCCTATTTCTGACACTTGTTGTTTACCAGTTAAAATCAGTATTTTTTGCTAGAAAATTACTTAGAACCCCCAAACATTATATATATATATATTTTTTAGCAAAGACTCTAGAGAATAAAATGGCGATCATTGCAATATTTTTGTCACGCAGTATTTGCACAGCGGTCTTTCAAAAAATAAAATTTCACTGAATTAAAAAAAAACGAAACAGTAAAGTTAGCCTAATTTTTCTGTAAATTGTGAAAGATGAATTCACGCTGAGTAAATAGATACCTAGCATGTTACGGTTTAAAATTGCGCACACTCATGGTTTGGCGACAAACTACGTTACTTAAAAATTTAGGCGATGCTTTCAAATTTTTAACGGTTACCAGTTTAGAGTTACAGAGGAGGTCTTTTTCTTGAATTATTGCTCTCTTCCTGACAATTGGAACGATACCTCGCATGTGTGATTTGAACACCGTTTTCATTTGCGGGCGCAACTTACGTATGCGATTTCTTTCTTGAGTGACCTCATGGGGACAAGGGTGCTTTAAAATGTATTTTTTTTCCTATTTCTTTTTTATTTTTTTTATTTTTAACACGGTTTTAAAAAAAAAAATCTGATCACTTTTATTGCTGTCACAAAGAATGTAAACATCCCTTGTGACAGTAAAAGGCAGTGACAAGTACTCTTTATGGAGGGATTTGGGGTCTAAAAGACCCCAGACCCCTCCACTCCACTTTAAAACATTCAAAACACAGAAATCTAAATTTTTTTAATACTGACAGTTTTTTTAAATCAGCGCCATTGGTAGCTGGGTAAACCGGAAAGGGTTGTTGTGACATTGCTTCTGGGTTACATGATCAGAGACCCGATCAAAGCCGAATCCGGCTTTGTTCGGGACTCCAACCAGCTAGTGGATGTTCCGGCTGGTTGCTCGAGCCTCCCGGTGGGACGGGAGACCCAGGCATAGCCTTGTAAGGCGGCGGGGGTCATCCTCTCCCGCTCGCTGGGATAACAGCCGAGCGGCTGCTGAGCTGCATCAGCTGTTATCTTCTGAAAGCTGACCGCGGGATCTAAAAATTGGTACTGGGTTGATGCCTGCAGCTGCAGGCATCATCCTGGTACAACCATTTCTGCAAGCCGATGTACAGGTAAGTCGGTTTGCAGGAAGTTGTTAAAGCAAGCAAACATCAGGAATATGTATCCATGTTAAGTGCAAGACACTAAAGCTGATCATACACAGTTCAAATTTCCTCTGGATACCGACGAACTTAGTGGGTGCTCTGTTGGCACCTTCCCGCCTGACCTCCTTAAAGTGGAACTTCAATCTCTCAGTCAATATTGACTATTTTTAATCCTTATGCTACTAGCATTAATAAATAGATACAAAAGGTATATTATATTTACTTGTTTTTTTTTAATTTTTTTTTTACATTTCTTCAGTTACTTCCTGGTTTCCATGCCTAGGCAAATGATGTCATACATCCCAAAAAAATTAGACAGAACAGCGGCTGCATCCAAACAGGATTGAATCAAGCTGTTTGGGTATTCTGACAGCCACGACTGTCTGAATACAATGACCCAGCAGAGAAATGTGTTCATACACAGGCTGAACACAAAAAATCTAATACATCCTGCTTTGAACTGTGTTGCCATTCTAGATGTAAGTCACTTCTGTACATAGGAGGGTATGTCCTCTTCGTTTTGCATTCTCCATGCAAGAGTTTGAACTCTTAAATAGTTTATAAAAAATTTATAAAAATATAACAGTGTGTGGCCAGCTTAAGTGATGTACATCATTGCAGGTATTTATTACTTCTGACACAGATTACAGTACATCCCCTGACAATGCCTTTGTTTTTCAGAAGGCCAGCAGCATCTTTGTTTAGGCATCCTCCAAGATGAACATCTACTCCTGCACTAAGATGCTTAGCCCATAGGTACATTATATAAACATTAGTGCCTGCAGAGTAGACTTTATACTCTTGGTCACTCACACAGATCAGCCCCCTGATGCAGCCTCTCCCTGGGCTAAAATGTACAGTCTAGGTAAGTGATAACTGCAGGAGACAGATATTAAAAATCCTTTTCTTGCCTTCCCTCCCGTTGTCCGAAATTTCGTTAACTGGGGATTAAGATACGGAGGGATCTCTCCTCCTACCTGGCAGATAATTTGTACCCTATACTTCACCAACTTACACTTCGCTGCCAGGCTTGGAAGACGCTCCCGCTCTCCCCCCTGGGTAGGATTAATCTTATAAAAATGACCTTTCTCCCGAAGTTCCTTTACATTTTCAGGAACACCCCGGTTCCCATTCCCCTGTCCTTCTTCCGTAAATTGGATACGATATTGTCCGCGTTCATTTGGTTGGGCTCTGTCCCACATATTGCAAAATTTACCCTTCAGCTGCCACCCTCGCAAGGCGGTCTGGCTCTGCCTTCATTCCGCCAATACTACTGGGCGGCGGTCTTGGTGACTGTGAGATGGTGGTTTGCCCAACTTCGTTCCAATCCTGCGGTTAACCTTGAGGCGGCTATATTGGGATCCTATGCGGCGCTCAGCAACTTGGTGTTTAGAGGGCCTAAGGCACACCCTATTGCGACTACCCCGATGCGCACCACAGTCGCGGTCTGGAAACAGGTGTCGGAGGTGGTCTCGGACCGTGGAGCCGTTTCTCCCCATACTCCTCTTTGGGGCAACCCTCGTCTGCCCCACTTCAATTCCGTTCCCGATAAAGCCCTTTGGGCCGGGTATGGAATCAAGAATCTGGGCCATATCGTGCAAGAGGGTGGCCTGCGCTCTTTTGATGAGCTTAAATCCGACTTTGCTTTGCCCCCCCTCTATGCTGTTTCGCTACCTTCAGCTCAGACATGCATTCTCCACGCAGTTTCCCACTCCGCCCCAGGTGACTACCCACACAGTAGAACGTTTTCTTATTTCCAAGAATGCTGATAGGTTGCTTTCCTCACTTTACCTTAGGATCTCGACTCAAAACCCTGTAGCTTTGACTCGACTCTGTAACGCATGGCAGGAGGATATCCCCTCCCTGACGGCAGATGACTGGGAAGACGGCCTGCAGACCTATATCCCCCGGGTTATCTCGGTCAGGGACCATTATACTCCACTCCGCTTCCTGCACAGGGTTTACTACACTGCAAAGGCTGGCCCGGATATATCCCGCTAGGTCTGATCGCTGTCCCAAGTGCCAGACAGCTTTGGGCTCCTTCATGCACGTGGTTTGGTCGTGCCCTCTGGTCCAGGATTTCTGGAGGGTGGTTGCGGGTGAGCTGTCCACTATGACGACCTTGGATGTCCCCCTGGACCCTAAGGTTCTCCTCTTGGGCATTGATGACGACCTCCCTGCCGGTAAACATACTATGCTCCTGATCTTTTATGCTGCCTTTTATGCCAGGAAGACCATACTTGCCCAGTGGAAGACAGCTGATCCGCCTACTGTCTCCCAGTGGAAGAAGATGGTAGATGCGGCCCTCCCTCTTTATAAACTAACCTACATGGCTAAAAAGTGCCCTAAGAAGTTTGACAAGATATGGGAGCCCTGGCTGGCTCGCTAAGCCCCCCTTGTTGGGGGTGGTTTTTCTGCCCTTCGGCCCCCCCATGCCTGTCTTTGTCTGGCCCCCTCCCCTTCCGCTCTAATCATTTGCCCTTTGATAGCTATGCACTGTGTACCTTAAGATTCTGAGTGGTGCCCCCCCCCCTCGCTTCTCAGCACTGACTCTTCTTGGATTGCGATAATTGTTGTATTGGAGTCCTATTACTCGTTTGAGATTGTCTTCATCATGTTACCCTGATTTCCATTTGCCTTGATGACCCCACGTTTTTTTTTTTTTTTTGTTTTTTTTGCTTTCTTTGTTTTTGTTTTTTGTTTTTGTTTTTCTTGTTTTGGACTTCCCTTGTATTGTATGTCCTTTGTTTTGCTTATAAATAAAAACTTTTCTGTTAAAAAAAAAAAAAAAATCCTTTCTTATTGCCTGCAGCACACTGATGTCCTATTTCTCCTAGATTGCACCTCTGAAGCCTAGGCACAATCACAAGCCTGAAACCTAATTAATGTTTTTAATGGTAAAAGATGCTATTAAAATTGCAAAATGTATGATGGGCGCTTTTTCACATTTGCATCATCGTAGGAAAAAAAATACAGGTTTCAAAACCAAGTGGACAAAATGAAAGAAAAGGTGAAAACAGTGGAAGAAAGATCAAAAGAATTTGTCTACAAGGTGGAAGAAAAGAGCCATGATCTAATCCAAAAGTGGGAAGAAAAATCTAGAGAGTTTATCGGGAATTTTTTGGAGTTATTTGGTCCTGATGGCGCCTGGGTACGTTTTATTCCTTGTATTGCCCTTAAATTTGTATTTTTCATTATTGCCTTAAATACTTTCAAAATCAGGAGTCAGCAACCTAATGCACATATGCCACAGTTGGCACGCAAAGCCATTGTCGATGGCACCTAAAAGATCAGTGGTCACATGTCTACAAAATTATTTGATATTTCTCATTAAAATATAACTGTAGTAAAGTTTGTTAAACATTATTAAGTCTGTAGTATAGTGACCAGAAAAATTCCTATATTTTAAAAAAGGTAGCTTTTGCATCAATCTCTGCATTTGCATTTGGATCCACATATAGTATGTGCAAACAGATTTTTTTTTTTTTTTACACCTGAAGACAGTGTTAAGTCCACCTTGAAGCCGACCTTCAACAGAGTGTAGAAGTGTGTGTGATCAGCTAAAAAGAACATCCTGCAAATCAGACATATCAAAACTAAGCCGTAAAAGACAGGGACGACATTGAATCTGAAAATCCAGTCTACTGTTCAGTATATATTAACTGTAAATATGCAGGAACATACATCTAGGAGTTTGCTTTGGGAAAGATTCATAGATAATGTGCCCGTGCTGTGGAATTATAGCAGTTTAGCATTCAAACAGTTTGAATTTCAATTGTGAAGTACATGCCAAATATATAACAAAGTGATGCCATCAATTTTCTAGACCTAAAGATAAGTACAGTGAAGATAGAAAAATTAGAAACTATCATGTATTAAAACCAACATCTATTGCATTGGACAAGCAATCTCCCTAGATCCATAGAGCCTAATAGACATGTGTGGTTCAATTAATTCCAAATACATTTTTGGACAAATTTTTCGTTATTCTGAGATTTGGAAGTTTACCAAATGCTCCGAATAACTACACAAAATTCGTCCAAATTTCCTAAATTTGAATTGAAATTCCAATTTAAATTTTATATTGAATTCCAGTCGAGATCAAACTGTAAACATATTTCTGAAATCAAAGACTGTGTGTGTTATTAGAGTACCATTTTGAAATAATGCTGTTTTTGTTAAGCCAAAGGTGATTTAAAGAGTCATTGTAATCATTCGATGAAGATTTTTCTTTTGTTTGTTCACTTTGCCACATTCAAATACAAAAAAAAATCTAAAGTTTTTTCCATTCGACCAATTCAAAATGTATCGATTCAAACGTTTTGAATAGAAAAAAATGGTAAGTTCGAAGAAAATTCGAAAAAGACATAAATTTAATTCTGAATACGAATTCCAAATATAAATCCCAAATACAAACTGAACGAATCAACCAAATTTAACAAAACAAACTAACTAGATTAACTAAACTAATTTTTTCATCATGCACATGTCTAGAGCCTATCCTTTTAGATGATAAAGATCTTAGGGAGGTTTTACCACATGTTCCACCAGTGACCTACCGTAGGGCCAGTAATTTGGGAGATTTGCTGGTGTACAGCCATTTAAAAAAAAAAACCTAAACAGCTGCAAACATGGTTACCAGAAAAACCAAAAGGTTCCTTCCACTGTGGCCATTGCAAATCATGCCCATACGTGCCTATTGTGGACTGATTTATGTAGCCAGCTGTTCATGCCCACTATGTGAACACACTGCAAAATATATTCCCATGGGCAATAATTTTAAAAGGCTAAAAATAGAAACATAGAAAAAGACAGGGTTGTCCATTAAGTCTGCCTCTTTTTTTTTTTCTCTGTAACTCCATTGTCTGAGTATAGATCTATGTTTGTCCCAAGCATGTTTGAAGCCATTTACTGTTAACTGTCTCACTCCCCTGCTGGTAGTTTATTCCAAGCTTCAACCACCCTATCAGTAAAATACTTTCTAAGATTTGTTTTGAACTTTTCTCCTGTTAGTTTAAGGTCATATCCCTGTGTTCTTGATTTTTTTTATATTGAAAAAACTGCCCTCCCTGAACCTTTTTCACTTCCTTGATGTATTTAAAGGTTTCAATCATGTCTCCCTTTTCCCTTCTTTCCTCCAGACTTTACATTTAAAGTTCCTGAAGTCGCTCTCGATATGTTTTATCCTCCAAACCTTTCACCATTTTTGTTACCGGTCTCTGGACTTGTTCTATTTTATCAATATCTTTCTGTAAGTGAGGTCTAAATAAAACCTATGTGGCTCGCGGCCAAAGTTAAAAAAAGCTATACAGTGGGGATCGAAAGTTTGGGCACCCCAAGTAAAAATTTGTATTAATGTGCATAAAGAAGCCAGGGAAAGATGGAAAAATCTCCAAAAGGCATCAAATTACAGATAAGACATTCTTATAATATGTCAACAAAAGTTAGATTTTATTTCCATCATTGACACTTTCAAAATTACAGAAAACAAAAAAATAGGGTCTGCAAAAGTTTGGGCACCCAGCAGAATTTATAGCATGCACTGCCCCCTTTGCAAAGCTGAGACCTGCCAGTGTCATGGATTGTTCTCAATCATCGTCTGGGAAGACCAGGTGATGTCAATCTCAAAGGTTTTAAATGCCCAGACTCATCTGACCTTGCCCCAACCATCAGCACCATGGGATCTTCTAAGCAGTTGTCTAGAAAACTGAAACTGAAAATAGTTGACGCTCACAAAGCTGGAGAAGGCTATAAGAAGATAGCAAAGCGTTTTCAGATGTCAATATCCTCTTTTCGGAATGTAATTAAGAAATGGCACTCATCGGGAACAGTGGAAGTTAAAGCAAGATCTGGAAGACAGAACAGCTCGCAGGATTGTGAGAAAAACAATTCAAAACCCACGTTTCACTGCACAATCCCTCCAGAAAGATCTGGCAGGCACTGGAGTTGTGGTACACTATTCCACTTTATGGAGATACTTGTACAAATATGGTCTTCATGGAAGAGTCATCAGAAGAAAACCTCTTCTACGTCCTCACCACAAAAACCAGTGTTTGAACTTTGCAAATGAACATATAGACAAGCCTGATTCATTTTGAAAACAAGTTCTGTGGACCGATGAGGTTAAAATTTAACTTTTTGGCCAGAATGAGCAAAGGTACGTTTGGAGAAGAAGGGGCACAGAATTTAATGAAAAGAACCTCTGTCCAATTGTTAAGCATGGGGGTGGATCAATCATGCTTTGGGGTTGTATTGCAGCCAGTGGCACAGGGAACATCTGACGAGTAGAAGAAAAAATGGATTCATTAAAATTTCAGCAAATTTTGGATGGTAACTTGATGCCATCTGTGAAAAAGCTGAAGTTAAAGAGAGGATGGCTTCTACAAATGGATAATGGTCCTAAACACACCTCGAAATCCACGGGGGATTACATCAAGAGGCGTAAACTGAAGGTTTTGCCATGGCCTTCACAATCTCCTGACCTCAACATAATTGAAAATCTATGGATAGACCTTAAAAGAGCAACGCGTGACAGACAGCCCAGAAATCTCAAAGAACTGGAAGACTTTTGTAAGGAAGAATGGGCAAAAATACCTCAAACAAGAATTGAAAGACTCTTGGCTGGCTACAAAAAGCGTTTACAAGCTGTGATACTTGCCAAATGGGGCAGTACAAGATATTAACTCTGCAGGGTGCCCAAACTTTTGCAGACGCCATTTTTTTGTTTCCTGTTATTTTGAAAGTGTAAATGATGGAAATAAAATCTAACACTTGTTGACATATTATAAGAATGTCTAATCTGTAATGTGATGCATTTTGGAGATTTGACCATCTTTCCTTGGCTTCTTTATGCACATTAATACAAATTTTTACCTGGGGTGCCCAAACTTTCGATCCCCACTGTAAATAGTAAGAAAACAGCTTTTAAAAATATAAAAATAAAGGAACACTATTCTCATTTAAACATTACAAAGAATATAACAGAATATGTAAAATGGAAATCATGGCCACAAAAATTCAAAATAAACAACAGATTGCAAAAGAGTACTTTTCAAGCTAAGCAAATTTTCAGCAAGTACAGAAAATACTTGATGATCTTGCCAGAAATGCCTTGTTATTTACTGTTAGCTTAAAAAAAACATTAGATAACAAGAAGACAAGGTTTATTGTGTGAGTTCGTAGGCCCATGTAGCAACTATGTAATAGAGATGAGAACAAAGGCAGACGTGATTGATGTCCAAACTGTGTGGCAACTATGGCTGCCTTACAATTGAAAAATTAGTGTAGATAGAAAGTATGTTATTTGCAGGATTACTGGCTGAAAATAGGGAAAAGCCTGGAAATAGAAATTATTTATTTATTTTGATTCACCCTTTTAATTTTGCTTGTTTGCTGTTATAACCTAAAGACATACTGGAAAAAACAGGAAGAAATTATGTGGCAAATTATTTGCATTGGCACCCCAAACGCTGTGCGATTTACCCGCGATTTCCGCCTGCCAAATCGCGATAACATTGCGCAAACAGAATCGCGGGACACATGACGCACAAAAAAAGCTCTTGCACCTTTTTTTGGGCGTCATGCGTCCCGTGATTCTGTTTGCACAATGTTACCGCGATTCGGCAGGTTGAAATCGCGGCAACATCGCACAGCGTTTGGGGTGCCATTGAAAATCACGGGCATCGCACAGGCGTCCCGCGATTTGCAATGATTTCCGGATTGCGGGCAGAATCACGGTGAATCTGCCCGCGATCAGCTATGCCCAAATGTGAACGTAGCCTTAAGTACTCTACAAAAACACATCAGGGTTGACATACTAGAACTGGAAAGTTCAAAATCAGGTGCTGCTCTGCATAAAAACCAATCAGCTTCCAGTTTTTTTTGTCAAAGCTTAACTGAACAAACTGAAGTTAGAAAACTGATTGGCTACCATGCACAGCTGCACCAGATTTTGTACTCTCCAGTTTCAATAAATCAACCCCATCATATCTATGCCCATTAAACTGTTCAGTCATGTGACCACGGCCAAACAAGCCACCAGTTACTCCCCATATTCATTTGGTCTGCTTGATCCATTTTCTGGGTTTTTGCTGTTTCTTTAATATCCAGTGTCACTGAATTTGGCCCTCTTACATATGACATCCCTTTGGTTATTCAATTTCCTATGAGAATGTGCTCTTTTTCATGGCTACAACTTAATTTAATGGTGAATCCCTTTTATGAGTTTTAACTATTGTTTTTTATGCAAATACAACTTATTTATAAATTAAACGGTGTTTATTAACCCATTATGTATACCACATAACATGTATTATAAAATAGGGATTCTTCTGACAGATATTCTTTGCAATGCTGATGGTGGTGATTGAGTTCAGAGTTGCTTAGATTTCACAGAACATATTCATTTTTCAGTAAAAAGTATATATTGCTATAAAATAAATTACGCTCTCAAACACTATTTAATATGTGCTAATAGGCATATTGTCCATCAACACCAATGTGCTTAAAAATGGTGACGTATTTGTGAGAATTCCAACTCCTCTAAAGAACCGTGAGCTGTGATGAGTAATCTTCCACCACTGATAAATGAAATACCTACTCACCAGAAGTAAAATTGTTATATGCATATCCAACCAATGAGGTCTCCCTCATTGGTTTACATTAATTTTTTATACTTTCTTCACTGGGAAGGGCTTCTGATATGCAAATTTTTATTATTATTATATAGGATTTATATTGCGCCGACCGTTTGCGCAGCGCTTTACTAACTGAGGGTAGACCGTAACACTGTGGAACAAATAAGTACAGTTGTTAGGTGGTTGCCAGATAAGTGTCTCTGAAGAGATGTGTTTTCAGGGATTTTCTGAAAGTGGGCAAAGTAGGAGATAGTTGGACAGATTGGTATAGAGCATTCCAGAGGATGGGAGAGGCTAGGGAGAAGTCCTGGAGGTGAGCATGGGAAGAGGTGACAAGGGAGCTAGCGAGCAGGAGGTCCTGGGAGGAATGAAGAGAATGAGTTGGTTGGTATTTTTGAGACCAGGTTAGTGATGTAGCTAGGTGCCAAGTTATAGATGGATTTGTAAGTTATTTTTAGTAACTTGGTTAGTAAGTAGGTTGAGTGGCAGCCAATGGAGGGATTGGCAAAGAGGGGTAGCAGACACAGAGCGGTTTGTAAGGTGGAAGCGTGGTAGCAGCGTTCATGATGGACTGAAGAGGGGATAGCCTTTTTAAAAGTAAGCCAATGAGAAGGGAGTTGCAGTCATCGAGACAAGAGATGACCAGGGAGTGGATTAGAAGCTTTGTGGTGTCATTGGTTAGGAAGGGGCATATCTTGGAGATATTGCAGAGGTTGAGGCGCAAGCTTTGGACAGTGACTGGATGTGTGGCTGAAAGGATAATTCAGAGTCCAGGATTACACCTTGGCATTGGGGGACGGGTTGATTGTTGAGCCGTTGATTTTGACAGAGAAATTGGGGAAGAGGAACGTGGGGGAGGAAATATCATGAGCTCGGTTTTGGATAGGTTGAGTTTGAGGAAGTGATGTGACATCCAGGCTGATATGTCTGTTAGTAAGTTGGTGATGTGTGAGGAGACTGATGGAGTGAGCAGAGGGGTGGAGAGATAGATTTGGGTGTCTTCAGCTTAGAAATGATATTGAAAGCCATGGGAGGTAATCAGCTGACCCAGGGAGGAGGTGTAGATTGAGAAAAGAAGCGGTTCAAGAACAGAACCTTTGGGTACCCTGACAGAGAAAGGAAGAGGAGAGGAGGTACTAGAGTTGTAAGTATCACTGAAGGTGTGTTGGGATAGGTAGGATGAGAACCAGTGAAGAGTACAGTCATGGAGACCAAGGGAGTGGAGTTTTTTTTGAGGAGGGGGTGGCTTTGTAAATTATGGTTAGTAACTTGAATTTAATTCCTAGGTTGAGTGGCAGACAATGGAGGGATTGGCAAAGAGGGGTAGCAGACACAGAGCGGTTTGTAAGGTGGATGAGCCTGGCAGCAGTGTTCATGATGGCAAATAAATGTATTTCTTAAGCAAAGCAGCTAGAATACTTAATGTGTGTATTTGGTGCCTGCTGTATGACTGTAGGTTTTCCGAAATTACATAGGGGTTATGTTATGGGTCCAGATTAAATGTAAACGAGTCCTAGCAAGGTTCATGGACTAGATTCAAAGCCATTAGACCATAAAATAGGAGGGAGGGTAAGATGTATAATTAAAATTAAGTTTGATATTGTTCTGTTTGAAAAACAAAAATGTTATACAATCATAGATTTTGTTATTCATAGGACTTGTCCATTCCATTGAGTCAGCCTTTCCAGGTAAATTACCATGTATGCCAGGGCATTTGGGTTGTCAAACATAGAGGAAACCTCTTATTTTAAGACTTTTTGCAGCCTGAATACAAATTCAGTTTCAAATTTTTTTATAAACTGTAAATTACATTAAATATTCATTTTTTCAAAGGAGGTGTTGTGAATACCTTCGTGTACTTCAAAAAGCTTGGTAACCTGGTATGAAAAAAGCATCTTGCGTGTTTTTGTGCAAGGGTAATAGAGGCAATATTAATAATCCTATGAAATGCTCAGCAGAAGCTTTTGGTCAACAAACACAAACTGTTTATTGACCAATCAACTGTTTAGAAGAGATTAAGACCATTATTAAAAGGGCACAGTCTGGGCTGTTTTTCAAACGAATATGCCCAGAATGCATTTTATTAACAGTGTTTATTTTCTTCCAGAAGCAGATGTTTCAGGAGCGGAGTGGGCGGATGCTGCAAGCACTATCTCCGAGACAAAGTCCTACCAGTAGCCCCACTCGAGAACGTTCACCCTCTCGTTCCCCATCACCACCTTTACCATGGATGCTGAATAAACCCTCTCCTCCATTATCCCCCAAAGGTGCTGCATCCGCCTCTATCTCTATAAGCAGCATGAGTGAGGGAGATGAAGATGAAAAGTAACTTGTACCAGAAGTTTTAATTCTGAAGAAAATAAATAACTTTTTGACAAAGAACAGCTCTGATTTGTTTAGCTGGCCTCTCGCAAAGAAAATATTAAAGTATGAAGAGTTGAACTTTGGAAGCATTTGGGATATGAAACATCAAACAATTCTCAGGCACCTAGGTAAAGAGAGATTGAAGGAAGGTTAGGAAAGGTCTTGGACCTGGGTATGTATGATGCAAAATCACTTTTACAAGCATGAGACAAAGTATATTAACAAATGCTAGTAACTACAAAGCCAAAGTTGTTTCCAAATGAACCTGCTAAATTGGAGAAAAAACTGCAAACTCTGAAAGTGAAATATATAGAAGGCGTATATTATAAAGTGTATTATGGGCATGCAGTTCCTGGTATACTTGAACTTTGTGTATTGGCCAAAACCATGCACAGCAAACCTGGAATAGAATTAGAAAAAATAGCATTTATGTATACAAAGCACTACTGGGTACTGCTCTTATTATAATGCAGAAATAGCTTCTTCTTTTTGTGTTTAGGATCCAGATGTTCATAGATTATTAATTTTAATAACTTCTTATAAAATTGCACTGATTGTATAAATCCCCATTACATGGGTGCTAGGGGCTTAACACAGATCTAACTTCGTATCTGTTGATGTAGATGTCACGCCACTTACTTTTTGCAATACATGACTTACCCCAAATTACCTTGGATTTTTCTTATTACCTAGCTGTCATGATTTGATGGTGTAATTGTGTATAAATCTCTGAACCTATGTTCATTAGGAGAGCATTGAATCAAATTCGTAGACCATGTGACAAATGGCAAATAAAGTGGTTATCCAGGAATATCATATTTCTCATGTCTAGATCACATTGTTCTATAATAGAATTTTAAAAGGGAAGCTCACAGTTCATTGTGGCAAAAAGAGGATGTTGTTCATCTAGTTTGTGTTATTTCTTTGCGGGCATGGCTTATTCTCATAGATTATACTAAATATTGTCAGGTAAAGTCGAAAGGTTTGTAAAGTCACTATCAATGTTTGTACGTCAACGCATGACATTTACACTATAAAATACTATTCATGACACTTCTTTTTCTGTGTACACACATAAACTCCATTGATAGAAGTAATGTTGATCTACCTAAATCAGGTTAACCCCCCCACCTCCCAAGTATTGTACTTGACTGTCACCTATCCAGCGGGAGATCACTTCCTAGATCGTCTGGCAGCATGTCAAAAATCTTCCTGTGTTCTCCAAACTCCTTCATTTCTATCAACTTCCAAGTACTAGCTAGTAAATAGGAATTATTGGAGTTGCAGAGTGCAAGCATGGGCCCCCACCTTTGACAAGTGACTGTGCAAAATTAGCAGCAATATCTCACTGGATCAGAAACCGGTGAGTAGAATTTTCTCCTCCGATGTTTACTTTAAATTTCATAGGACTATATATTCCATAGTACCTTGTTGCCTGCAAGAAATAATTCCTGCCTCCTCCTCCTGAAACTCTCCCTCTTAGCACCTCTGTAGTTCAGAAGGCAGGTTCTATGAAATCTGTGACACTGCAGTGTCTACATGACCTTTATAGAAAAGTACCTCTTCGATGCCCCTGTGTTATCCTCTGGTTGATTCAATCTCCTGCTAGCAGGTGCCGGTCTGTTAATGTAAGCACTAGGAGCTCAGTGAAATGTCCACAAGAAAATATTGCTGAACACTCTATGTACCACAGTTAAAGGAACTGACATATGGCTTCAACGCTGTCTTCACCCATAGGAAAACATCTAGGAGTGCTGAAGCCATTTGGGAACTTCACATAGACAGTGTGTGGTCCAACACCATTTCCTTATGGCCACTGCAGTACCTACTCACAGGGTATAAAGAATAAGTGCCAGAATTCAAGGAAGTAAATGTGTGAGGGTTCTTCACAAAGTAAGTTTACAAACTTTAAGATCATTCAGATTAATCAGAATAGGGTAAAAAATAATTGATATACAATGTGAAAAATAAATATATGATTTTACATTTTGACCATAGGTACTGTGTAATTTAATTTTTTTTTTCTTAAATAAGAATAAAGTTTATTAACAACTTTTAACAGTACAATAAACAATGCGCATTCCAAAGTCTTACAATATACAATACGTTTACAGAATACAAAGTAGAATAACAGTCTTGTACATAGCCAAAGCAGGTTTATAAAACAAATTGAACCTGAGACGTCATTCTATCTCACAGTATATGCATCCCTAGAAATGGTTTAGGAAGACATTCTCATCATAGCTCTTCCCCAGTACTTTAAATTAAACTCACTCCCAGAATGAAGACACACTGAGTTTTTGAGTTCCCACTTTAAGTCAATAGCCTATCAAGAATTAGGTCCAATGGAGGCAAGCCAGGGCTAGCTAGCCAGCATCCCCGGATCTTATGGAACCGGATGGGGTTGCCTCTATTCTGATATATCAAGCGCTCGTATCTCAAAGTTGATCCCATGTTGGTTAACCACATCTCTAAAGTTGGAGAGGTTTGAGAGATCCCATGGTGCAGATTTTGAGCTTGGAACAGTGCTCTGGACACAGCATCCCTGACATATATGTATAACCTCATCAAGTATACCCAATAAGCACAGGTACACTTTAAATTTTAACATCAGGTACTCAAGTTTTACTGGTGTTCATAATAATTTATTGCAGAATAATTGAATATTATATATAAACATTTATATATTGTGAAATGTGGGTTGGCTAGCTTAGTCCATGCCAGTCCGAACTGTGTTTTAAGGACCTGTTAGCCCACTTTAACTAAAAAAGATAAATGTAAAGTTAACATACTGCCCACACAGTGGTTTCGGTTGCACGCAGCATAAACTGGTAACAAAAATATCTAGCCATCTGGCTCTCTAGGCTCACTCAGCCTTGGCTACAGCACCTTGCTGCATGGGTCCACTCCTGGCCTCTAGGTAGAAGTATTCCTGACACACCAGGCTCTTTCAGTCTTCTGAGACTCAGATTCCTTCTGTCCCCTAGATTTTCTCCTAGTTGCCTTCGCTCTCCTAGTTTCCCAGACTCTCTCGGCTGTCCCAACTCTCAGTCCCGTGGGCATGGGATCTCTTCAACATGGAGTACTGTCTCTCTACTGAAAGAAGCATATCTTCTTCTATGCAGGTTTTTATCTCTCTGTCTAATATGATATCTCTTCAACCAAGATGACTCCTGGGCAGAGACTTGGGGGACCTTGCTCAAGACCCCACCAGACTGAAGAAGCTAGGCCAGCCTGTAATGTTGCTGACATGCAATGAATTCTGTTTTAGGCACTCCCCATGCCAAGTAGTGCAACAATTGTAGTTAGCCACAGGGTGTTTACCAGTCCAGGGTTTTGGTCTGCCAGAAGCAGAGTTCTGTTACTGAAGCCCCCCATGGGGGTATGCCTATCATGGAGGGCAAAGTCGGTATGGGGTAAAGTACCCTGCTGATCCTATCTACAGAATTTTAGCTGTGAATTCAGGGTAATAACCCACGAAACAATGATGTCACTGTTGCTAGAAGCTTCCCAGAAATGATGGTGCTCTTTTGAACATACTATGCCAAGCTTTATAACTTAGTACCTCCAGGCCCATCCTAGTCGGCAGTCTGCACTTATGATAAAAACAGACCTACAGGAATCCAAAATGCCATCCTTACCCACTGAGGTGGTTTAGAAGCTAGACAAATCTATTATGACAGTCAAATTTTCACAAGCAATCAAAGGCATGAAACCAGGGAAATCAACAGGCCTGGATTGGTATACTCTTTCTTACTATAGGATCTTCCAAGATGTCCTGGCAGGCAAATTTGTAATTTTATTCCATCAGGCAAAGCCAATCATAAGAGCCCTCATAACTGTTATACTTAAAGAGGGGAAAGCCCCACAGCTCTGCTCCAGCTACTGCCCCATATCTCTCCTAAATTTAGATCTTAAGATCTTTACCAAAATCTTGATCCCTAGACTGATCTCCCACATTCTGAGTCTCGAGACCAGTCTGGATTTGTCTCGGAACAAGAGGCTAGGGACAACACCCAGAGAGTCCCTAATGCAATTTTAATAGTGTCAACTGGGATTTCATTTATGCAACACTATCCCACATAGGACTGGGGGACAACATGAGACAATGGATACGATCCATTTTTTTCAAACCCTACAGCAATTGTAAAAGTCAACAAATCAACATAAGCCTCTTTTTCCATCTTCAACAGCACGCATCAGAGATACCCCCTGTCCCCTTTAATCTTTCTCCTCTGCTTGGAATGCTTTCTTCATATAATAGAAGCAAAGGAGGAGATCTCTGACCTCTCAACTACCTTGGGTCAACATAAGTTAGCTGATTATGCAGATAACCTTATATTCTTCCTTTCCTCACCCACAGTGTTGACCCCATCCTTACCGCAAGAGCTAGATCACTATAATTTGCTTTTCAATCTTAAAATTAATATTTCAAATCAGAAGCGATTGAATATTATAGCTACTTTTTCCAACATACAAGTGTTGAACCTTCCCATTTAAATGGTCCAAAAAAATAAATAAATAAATGGTCCAAATTGCATATTCAATACCTCGGGATGAATATACAGTGGATATAAATAGTCTACACACCTCTGTTAAAATGTTAGGTATCTGTGATGTAAAGAAATGAAACAAAGATAAATCATTTCAGAACTTTTTCTTTGTTTGTTTTTAATGTGACCTATAAACTGTACAACTCTGTTGAACAACAAACTAGAATCTTTTAGGTGGAGGGAAGTAAAAATAAAAAAATAAAATAATATGGTTGCATAAGTATGCACACCCTTAAACTAATACTTTGTTGAAGCACCTTTTGATTTTAATACAGCACTCTTTTTGGGTATGAGTATCAGCATGGCACATCTTGACTTGGCAATAGTTGCCCACTCTTTCTTGCAAAAACACTGTCAGATTGCGAGGGCATCTCCTGTGCACAGCCCTCTTCAGATTACCCCACAGATTTTCAATCGGATTCAGGTCTGGGCTCTGGCTGGGCCAAAACTTTAATTTTGTCTTGTGAAGCCATTCCAATGTATGCTTTGGGTCGTTGTCATGCTAAAAGATGAAGTTCTTCTTTGTGTTCAGCTTTCTAGCAGAAGCCTGAAAGTTTTGTGCCAATATTGACTGGTATTTGGAACTGTTCATAATTCCCTCTACCTTGACTAAGGCCCCTGTTCCAGCTGAAGAAAAACAGCCCTAAAGCATGATGCTGCCACCACCATGCTTCACTGTGGGTATGGTGTTCTTTTGGTGATGTGTAGTGTTGTTTTTGCGCCAAACCTATCTTTTGAAATTATGGCCAAAAAGTACAACCTTGATTTCATCAGACCATAACACATTTTTTTACGTGCTTTTGGGAGACTTCAGATGTTCTTTTGCAAAATGTATTCAAGCTTGGATGTTTTTTTTCATAAGAAAAGGCTTCCGTCATGCCACTCTACCCCATAGCCCAGACATATGAAGAATGCAGGAGATTGTTGTCACATGTACCACACAGCCAGTACTTGCCAGATATTCCTGCAGCTCCTTTAATGTTACTGTAGGCCTCTTGGTAGCCTCCCTGACCAGTTTTCTTCTTGTCTTTTCATCAATTTTGGAGGGACATCCAGTGCTTGGTAATGTCACTGTTGTGCCATATTTTCTCCACTTGATGATAACTGTCTTCACTGTGTTTTATGGTATATCTAATACCTTGGAAATTCTTTTTTACCCTTCTCCTGACTGATCCCTTTTAACAATGAGATTCCTCTGATGCTTTGGAAGCTCTCTGCAGGCCATGGATTTTGCTGAAAGAAGCGTCTAAGAAAATGTGAGGGAAGACCTACTAGAACCGCTGAACTTTATTTGGGGTTAATCTGAGGCACTTTAAATGATGACAGGTGTGTACTGACTCCTATTTAACATGAGTTTGAATGTAATTGCTTAATTCTGAACACAGCTACATCACCAGTTATAAAAGGGTGTCTCATTTTTTTTTTTACATCACAGAAACCTGACATTTTAACCGGGGTGTGTAGACTTTTTAAATCCACTGTACCTGTGTGCCTGGAGAGAATCTATGAGCTTCACTTCATTCCCTTAGCAATAACTATGAAGACCGACCTCTAGATATTGGACAAGGAAGCTTTTACCTGATTTGGGCAAAATGTCATCCTGAAAATAATATTTTACCACACTCACTATATTTGTTGCAGACACTTCTGGTTAAACTCCCACCAAGCTTTCTGGGAGACTTGAGGGCCTAATTTCTCTCACATCTTTGAAAGGGGAAAAAACCTGGATCAATAAAACCACCCTGACCACCTAACATTAATTTTCTCCCCAACCAGACCTTACATCCACTCCTCTGGAATGTTTCTGTCTAGATAAAACTCCTTTGAGACATACTCTATCTCTCCTATTCCATGCTAACCTCAGACATGCAATCATGTGACCATTCCTTCTTCCAGAAATTAGAGGAGGACCTACTGAGGTCATTCACACAACTCCAAAAAGCCAGAATACTCCTTTTTGCCCACAAAGCCTCTCTACCTAACACTTGCCGAGAGAATGGATACAAAATGATGGCACAATGGTAAAAGACCCCACAAATCCTACACAAAATTGACCCCCAAATACCACCTCACTGTTGGAGATGCAACTAAGCAGAAGGCACACTGTACCATATATTTTGGAAATGTCCCTCTCTACAGAACTTTGGGAATGTCCCTCCTACAGAGTTTTTTGACTGCAGTAAACACTGTGATACATAGGGTGTGTCTCTTGCAGGTGATCCTGAGGTAAGCCTACTGCACATTACCCCAATGTCAGTAACACATACAAAAACTCTCTTAACCTCTTTTTTGGTGCAGTTAAGGCCTGAATACCGGCTATGTGGAAGAAATCCTGACATACAGCTGATGGAGCAGTTAATGGCCAATCTGAGAGAACAAATGGAAAAACACTTCTAAATCTGGACCCCGTTGGTTCATCTACAGAGTCTGAGACCATAAGAGTTAACACACAGATCAAACCTCTGGGTGATAGGCAGTGGAAGAAAATGGAAATCAGGAAATAGAACACTGGTTACTTACGTGTCATCAAGTTTATTCCTTTATATTCATCACTCAGAGCTCATAGTATGTGAATTTGTATATGCCTTTCATACCTAATGTCTACCTTTTAATGGAAGATGTCTGATTTGTTTGTTAGCATGCTACTATTTCCTATAGCCGTCTGCTCTGGGCTGATGAGGAAAATAGAGAATTCATTAAAAAAACAAAAGTATTTATTAAATCAATTCTCTCCAAAACCCCCTTGGGGTGTGGGGAGTCAGCAACCACTTCCCTTCTGGTGGTTGCAGCTGAGAGCCAGGAGTGCTATTTTTTAAAAGCAAAATGGTGCCATTGCATGTATTAGCACGCCTGTGTCTAGTGCTAGTGGGCCTGTGCAACCTCTCCTTTGTGGCACCTAGTGCACCTGTGTGCCCAGGTGCTTACTGAGCCCTTGAGCCTTGGTGCTTATCGTACCTGTGCCACCTCCTTTTCATTTAGTTTACTGAGGCTGCATGTCCTGCCTCTTCCTTATTCAGTTTCGCCGCACTATCTGGCTTCATAGCAGCCTTCGGGGAAAATATTTTACATATAGGGCAGATCACAAGATTAGGGTAAAAGAGTCAGATAGTCTCACTAGCTCAAGCTCAGCACTTAGCTCCAATGGGTGTGGGAGTTTCTCCACTCAGGTCCCTAACACCCTTACCTCTGACAGTTCTTCCCAATCAGCCACTTGACTGGTCCGTCTGCCACACCAGCTTTCTCTTTCCTTGTTTTGCTTTGCGTCTTTTAAGTTCACTTTACAGTAAAAGCAAGAAAGCATAAATCTCTGTTGTATATTAATGTGCTTTACTAAACAAGAATGCTATACATACAAACTATGCACACTTTCAATGCTTCTACACAAACCTTTTTATGGTTCCAAAACCAAAATTGAGGAGTCATATTCTGGATCCTGGATCCAGAGGCTTCACAACTTGTTCCTACACATGCCGTAGTTTCACATGGAAGTTGCCAGATTGGTCATTTACTTTGTCCTTCTGGGGGATTCTCTGGCCCCAACAGAAATCTGAAATTCTTACTTGCACATTCCTATCTTTCTGCTTCATTGATATCTGTGTTTCGCATTGGGTGATCAGCATTACCAACTTATTGCCCTATGGCCTTGATGCCTTCCCCCAGTTTTGGCTCTGTTCGCAGGGGATTCATATTGTTGGGTACTTGGATGATCTGCTTTGAAAGGACCAGCCTTTTGTGTCTTTATTAGCCAACATTCAACTGACAGTGCAGACACTGCAGCGTTTCAGCTGCTTCCTCAGTCTGAGAAAGTCATCACTTGTCCCATGTCACAAATTAGAGTACCTGGGATTGAGACATGGCCCTGTCCAGAAGCTTCCTGCCTTGGCAAAAACTCCTGTCTCTCTTCTCTCATGCCCATGCTGTTCAGGTCCAGAGGAAGTCTTCACTTGTGCTGTATGCCCAAATTCACTCAAGACCATTCCAATTGAACATTATGGCAGCATGGGAAAAACAGACTCAGTCCTTAGACCGCTCCATGCATCTGAGCCCCCCCCCCTCAGGGCCAAACTCTCCTTGGCGTGTTAGATTTTTAGCCCAGCCCTGGAAAGCCCTTTACTCCAAAGACATGACACTCTTCATTCTGAATGCAGGTTTGGGGCATTTTTTTTACATCCTTAAATGCTGCTCTACAATACCAATATACTGTAAATGCCACAATGTGCATGAACACACTAGCCAATACTGAGCTGTGTTTAGAGGCAAAAAATAAAATTTCTTCTAACAGAGGCACAGCTTTCTGTGTGCATGTAACCTTAAGCTTCTTCCCTGTTAACTCCACCAGATCTGTTAATGCTTCATGGGGTTTTTAGGATGAGGCATTTGTTTCCCAGATATGCAAGGCTGCCATGTGGGCTTCTATTCACACGTTTGTCAAGTTCAGTCAGGTGGATGTTCATGGCTCCTACCCAATGGTAATGACTTAAAATCCCATGTCCCGTAATGCACGACTGATAAAATACAATTTTTAACTTACCAGTAAAATGTTTTTCTTTGTGTACAGTATGGGACACCGGTCCCTCCCATTTTTTTATGATCTCTCTACTGCTTGCTACAAAACTGAGGCTAGCTAAGAGTGGGTGTGGTATATAGGCAGGTGATAATGTCTTTTTTTTTCCCAGTTTGTGCAATTACCTGAAAATCATTATAAGAGAGCACTCACTGAGACATATGGAAAACATATAAACTCTACTTACCACTTAGTTTATGTTACATGATTGGAATGATCCAAGCATTAAAAATTAACATTCATTGTCCGTGCCACTATAACATTTTCAGAGGCTCTCCAAAAAGAGTAAAAAAAAAAAGGTAGCCCTGCTCCTATGCCAAATCTGTTGTATTCTATGACTGTCTATGGCCTAGGCCAGTGATGGCAAACCTTGGCACCCCAGATGTTTTGAAACTACATTTCCCATGATGCTCAGCTACACTGCAGAGTGCATGATCATCATGGGAAATGTACACTGCAGAGTGCATGATCATCATGGGAAATGTAGTTCCAAATCATCTGGGGTGCCAAGGTTCGCCATCACTGGCCTAGGCTGTTTCTAGGACTTGCCATAACAACTAGTCCACCTTTGTGCATCAGGTTTGACTCTAGGGATCAAAAAACCCTTGAATCTTTAGTAATATACAAGTCCAAGTAGGGTACCTAATGCTGCATAAGGTTAAAGGAAGTCCTCTACTGAACAGGCTATTTTGGTGATCATTGGATAGAAATTGACTCTTCCGCCTTATTTTTGCACGTTCAGTAGAGCATAATAACGGCTACACTTATTACTTCAGTTCACATCTGTCTGGTATACCAGATCTTGCTGCTAGGGTGTCATGATTTGTCCTAAACGTAAGCCTTTACGTCTGTTCCTATATGCGTCCAACAAATCACTGTGACTATAGGTAAACAATGTAGTCAACATTGTGGTAACGAAGCAGCACTAGGAACAACAGTGAGTGGAGGACAGCCAGCAGGGCATTCACAGTTTTGGTTGTAGAGCAGGGAGGGTAAAGGGGACAGCAAAAAGCCACATATTTAAAAATTATAACTTTCTTTGTCCTCTTTGCATGGCTAACTTTTAAAGCTGTTATAAATCCAAAAAAGCAGCTGTTAGGAGGATTTACAAGACTCTCTGTAGCTCAGGCAATGTACACCAAACCCCTTAACTTGCTGGTAGTTTTTACATTGGTATATATACATTGGTTATCATCTAGGCATCATGAAATGTAATGGCACCCCAATCTTAGTCCGTAGGGTTCAATATTGAGTTGGCCCACCCTTTGCAGCTATAACAGCTTCAACTCTTCTGGGAATGCTGTCTTAAAGTTTAGGAGTGTGTTTGTGGGAATAATTGACCATTCTTCCAGAAGCACATTTGTGATGTCAGGCACTGATGTGGACGCGAAGGCCTGGCTCACCGTCTCCGTTCAATTATTCCCAAAGGTGTTGTAACAGATTGAAGTCAGAACTGTCCAGACCAGTCAAATTCTTCCACCCCAAACTTGCTCATCCATGTCTTTATGGACCTTACTTTGTGCACTGGTCTAAATCATTTTGTGGAGGGAGGCTTATGATGTGGGGTTGTTTTTCAGGGATTGGGCTTGGCCCCTTAGTCATAGCGAAGGGGTATGCGCCAGCATAACAATACATTTTGGACAATTTCATGCTTCCAACTTTGTGGGAACAATTTGGGGACCGCCCCTTCCTTTTCCAGCATGACTGCGCACCAGTACACAAACAAGGTCCATAAAGACATGGATGAGTGAGTTTGGGGTGGAGGAACTTGACTGGTCTGCACAGTGTCCTGATCTCAACCCAATAGAAAACCTATGAGATGAATTTGAGTGGAGACTGCAAGCCAGACCTCCTTCACATCAGTGCCTGACCTCACAAATGCGCTTCTGGAAGAATGGTCAAACATTCTCATAGACACACTCCTAAACCTTCCCAGAAAAGTTGAAGCTGTGAAAGCTGCAAAGGGTGGGCCAACTCAATACTGAACCCTGCGGACTAAGAGTGGGATGGCATTAAAGTTCATGTGCGTGTAAAGGCAGGTGTCCCAAAACTTTTGTTAATATAGTATATATATTTATACACCGTATCTCACACAAGTGAGTACACTTCTAACATTTTTGTAAATATTTTATTATATCTTTTCATGTGACAACACTGACAAAATGACACTTTGCTACAATGTAAAGTAGTGAGTGTACAGCTTGTATAACAGTGTAAATTTGCTGTCCCCTCAAAATAACTCAACACACAGCCGTTCTGTCTAAACCGCTGGCAACAAAACACCCCTAAGTGGAAATGTCCAGATTGGGCCTAATTAGCCATTTTCCCTCCCCAGGGTCATGTGACCCGTTAGTGTTACAAGGTCTCAGGTGCGAATGGGGAGCAGGTGTGTTAAAGTGTTATTGCTCTCACTCTCTCATATTTGTCACTGAAAGTCTAACATGGCACCTCATGGCAAAGAACTCTCTGAGGATCTGAAAAAAGAATGCTTACTCTACATAAAGATGGCCTAGGATATAAGAAGATTACCAAGACCCTGAAACTGAGCTGCAGCACGGTGGCCAAGACCATACAGCGGTTTAACGGAACAGGTTCCACTCAGAACAGGCCCCGCCATGGTCGACCAAAGAAGTTGAGTGCACGTGCTCCGCGTCATATCCAGAGGCTGTCTTTGGGAAATAGACATATCAGTGCTGCCAGCTGCAGAGGTGGTGGGGGGCAGCCTGTCAGTGCTCAGACCATATGCCGCACACTGCATCAAATTGGTTGTCCTAGAAGGAAACCTCTTCTAAAGATGATGCACAAGAAAGCCCGCAAAAAAGTTTGCCAAGGACAAGCAGACTAAGGACATGGATTACTGGAACCATGTCCTGTGGTCTGATAAGACCAAGATAACCTTATTTGGTTCAGTTGGTGTCAAGCGTGTGTGGCGGCAACCAGGTGAGGAATACAAAGACAAGTGTGCCTTGCCTACAGTCAAGCAAGGTGTTGGGAGTGTCATGGTCTTGGCTTGCATGAGTGCTGCCTCCACTGGGGTGCTACAGTTCTTTGAGGGAACCATGAATGCCAACATTTACTGTGACATACTGAAGCAGAGCCTGATCCCCTCCTTCGGAGACTGGGCCGCAGGGAAGTATTCCAACATGATAACAACCCCAAATACAAATCCAAGATGACCACTGCCTTGCTAAAGAAGCTGAGGGTAAAGGGGATGGACTGGCCAAGCAGGTCTCCAGACCTAAACCCTATTAGGCATCTGTGGAGCATCCTCAATTGGAAGGTGGAGGAGCCAAGGTCTCTAACATCCACCAGCTCTGTGATGTCGTCATGGAGGAGTGGAAGAGGACTCCAGTGGCATTCTGTGAATCTCTGGTGAACTCCATGCCTAAGAGGGTTAAGGCAGTGCTGGAAAAGAATGGTGGCCACACAAAATATTGACACTTTGGGCCCAATTTGGACATTGTTACTTAGGGGTGTACGCACTTTTGTTGCCAGCGGTTTACCACTTCACATTGTTCAAAGTTTCATTTCTTCAGTGTTAAAACATGAAAAGGTATAATAAAATATTTACAAAAATGCGAGGGATGTACTCACTTTTGTGAGATACTGTATACACACACACATATATACAGTGTGTGTGTATGTGTATATATATATATATATATATATATATATATTTAGCCTAAGTAGTGCCAAACATTTCAGTATAACAACAATGGTGATGTGTAGGATAAGCACTTGTCTTAGTGGCTTAAAAAGGTGGCAGAGTGCCAAAGCCCTTCCTCGGGGGAGGGGAGTTGGAGTCCCAGCAATCACTAAACTTAAAGCCACCAAGTGCTTATCCAGGTATGCAGTAAAAACATAGACCTAATAGCTAACAAAGTGATTTCTCTATCATTGATTGACAGGTGCAGCTCCATATTCTTCTTAACAGTTGGGTTATGCTGCCCCCTACAGGAGTAGGACACTAGGCAGGAAAAACGTTACCACGCCAAAGGGGCAGTACCTGAAGGCGTACACCGACTCACTCTGCTATAGGATTCAGTTTGTTTCTGCCTAGTTTAGGAGTAGGACCTGGCTCCAGGCTAGGACTTCGTCTTAGCTTGTTTTTTATTTTAATGGGAACCTTTGTTAAAATTTAAATTTTTTAGCTAGTTATGTTTCTGAGAGAACTGCAATCAACATCCGGACTGGGTTTCGGACTGGATATCCTAGATCCTTAAGGTCTCCCAGTCTAGCCAGTGAGCTTTTGCTGGTTATAGCCCCACGCTAGGCTTCGCCATGACATGGACAGGGACATGAGTGAAACACCTCGCCAGGATGCACATGACCTGGTTCGGCCTGAGTCGCAGCATGCCCCTTGGCCGTCAGCACCCCCACCCCGAGTGGAGAGGTAGTGGCGCCCACCCAATTGTCATTGGTATGGTGAGTAGTGTCCGACCACAGCTCTTGAGGTCTCGAGATGGTCGGACCCCCAGGGTTCCCTTCAATTTCCCCCAGCCCCTCTAACAGTCACGGTGGTATTTTGGCCCCAACCTAGCCCTGTGCCCCCTCTCCCGGGGTTAGGTAGGAGCTGGCTTTGCCACTTGCTCCAGTAAGGGGGGGGGGGGGTGGGTGTGGTTGTTGCTGACGGGCTGTCCGGATGGCACATGGGGATTTTTGAGCAAGTTCCCGACCCCGGGGTTTAGTGACTGGGGCAGGGATGTCTTTTGGGCTCCCTGCAGTGGTTATAGGCTTGGGGGAGAGCGGATGTTTCTTCATCCGCGGGTCTGCACCTCACATGTCTGGGTTGGGCAGCAAATCTAGTCCACAGCTTTGCGGCCTACTCGCGGCTGTCCCAGTACCTGACCAAGCTGACCGAGTGCCTGACCTAGCTGACTGAGATGAGGTGCCTAATTGAGGTGACCGAGATGAGGTGCCTGACCAAGCTGACCGGCAGATGCCTCATGCGGCCGGATCGGGCCAAAAATTGAGGCAGCGGCTTGCGGCCTACTCCCAGCTGACGGAGCTGGCTGTCTGAGTGACTGACCAAGCTGTCCGGGCAACTGACCAGGCTATCCAAGCTCCTAACCAAGCTGTCCGAGCTGCTGATCAAGCTGACAGAGCTGACAGCAGACTCCCGACCGGATCGGGCCCCAAATTTAGGCCGCGGCTTTGGGGCCTACTTGTGGCTGGCTGTCTGAGCTGCTGACTAAGCTGACCGAGCTTTTGACCAGGCTGTTTGATCTGCTTACCGGGGTCATAGATCAGCGGATGGGCGTCCCCCCTCCTCCCCCCTCAGGGGGGTGGAAATATGGACTGGCTGGCGCCCCCTTGAACCGGAGGGGCTCCGTGGGGGCCTTGTTGTGTGTGGGTACTCTCTTTCCCTTTATAGGGGGCTATGTCCATTTATGTCATTTATGGTGGGTGACCCTTAGGTCTAATAGGGGTCTTTTTGTGGAACTTTAGCCGGCTTCTCCTTGCGGAACTGTGGTCCGCGACCTCCCCCTTCAGGACAAATGGGCCCATGAGCTGCTCTGATCAGGTCACAAGATCGAATTCAGGTCCCGACCATCAGACAGATTCTTCCCATCCAATCTACGCTTATCTTCATATTTGGTTAAGGAATCTATGAGATGCGTACAAGATATGCTGTCGCAAAGGGTGATTCTGCTGGTTCCCTCTCAGGAAGGCTTTCAAGGGTTTTATTTAAACCCGTTTACTGTTCCTAGGAAAGAAGGGAAAGTGTTTCCAATTCTGGAGCTCAAGGCTTTGAATCACTTCGGGTGCAGAGGTTTTGAATGGAGTCCATTCGCGCGGTAGTGATGTTCCTACACCAAGGGGACTTTTTGGCCTCTATCGATATCGAGGACACAGATCTGTACATCCCTATTTACTCTGGACACCAGCATTTTCTTCACTTCGCTGTAGGAGAGGAACATTATCAATTTGTGGTGTTACCCTTTGGTCTTGCCTCTGCCCCCAGGGTCTTCACCAACATTTTGGCTCCAGTATTGGCATTGCTGTCACAGCGGGGGATATCAGTACTAGGGTACCTGGACAATCTCCTCTTAAGAGCAGTCTCCCACTCAGTTCTGGTGGGTGATCTGTCAATCACTGTACGGACTATGCAAGAGTTCAGTTGGACCATGAATTTCAGAAAATCTGCTCTGGTCCCAGCCTCCAAAATCGTTTATCTGGGACTGACTCTGGACTCAGCCTCTACGAGGGTGTTTCTCCCCCCAGTAAAGCTGAAAAAGTTGCATAGGGCGATTTGGTTGCTGTTATTCAGCACTCTGTCCTCATTGTGGACTTGCATGTGAGCTCTAGGCCTGATGGTGTCTACCTTCGGGGCGGTTCAGTTTGCTCAGTTTCACAAGAGACCTCTGCAAAGGGGTATTCTTGTCAAGTGAAACAAGGATCCAAAGTCTTTGGACAATCTGATTTGGTTGAGTCAAAATGCAAGAAGTGCTCTTCTGTGGTGGCTCCAATCCTTCCTTCCATTGTATTGGACTGTGGTACCCACTGATGCCAGCCTATCCAGCTGGGGGGGGGGGAGGGGTGGAGTATTTGGAAAGCTGTGTGTCCAGGGGACCTGGACTCTGAAAGAGTCCAGACTTTCAATCAATATTCTGGAACTCAGAGCAATAAAGCTTTGCTTGAGTCACTGGTCAAATCGTCTGCAGGGTTGTCCAGTTCAGATCAATCAGACAATACCATGGCCGTGGTTTATGTCAATCATCAAGGGGGCACCAAGAGTGTCCTGGCGGCCCAGGAGGTGGCAGAGATCATAATATGGGCAGAAAATTTTGTTCCAGCCCTCTCCGCCGTGCATATACCCGGAGCGGATTACTTGAGTCATTAGGTGTTGGATCATGATCCCTGCACCCAGAGGTGTTTCACCTGTTGTGGGGGACACCTGATGTAGACCTGTTCGTTTCTCAGCTTAACCAGAAGGTACAGAGGTTTGTAGCCAGTTCTCTGGGTCCTCTGGCCGACGCCACAGATGCACTGGTGGCTCCTTGGGGTCAGTATCAGGCGATCTATGCATTTCCTCCACTGAAACTTTTGCCGAGGCTTCTGTGCTGAATAGAGGTGAAAATCGTACATCTCATGGTGTGAATCGATTAAGGTGCATCCACACTCCTTTTCAGTGGCTAGGATATTGGTTTTCCTCCAAAGAGGGGTTGAGCAGCGGTTGGTCTTGGGTACTATTAAAGGCCAGGTGTCGGCTTTGGAGGTGTTTGTTCAATGCCCTTTAGCTACAAATTCTTTGATTCACACTTTTATTCAGGGAGTTCATCATGTGGCTCCTCCTATACTGTCCCTGTTACCTCCATTGGATCGTAACTTGGTATTGTCTGTTCTTCAAAAACCTCCCTTTGAAAACTTAGGTAGATTCCTCTGCTTACACTTTCACAGAAGGTAGCCTTTTTGGTGGCTATTACCTCTGCCCGCAGAGTGTCTGAATTGGCGGCACTGTCCTGCCGTTCTCCTTCTATGGTGGTCCACAGAAATTAAGTGGTACTTTGACCTAATCAGTCGTTTCTTCCTAAGGTGGTTTCTGATTTCCATTGAATGAAGACATTGTGCTGCCTTCACTCTGTGCTAAGCCCAAGCATCCCAAGGAATTTGGCTTGCATTCTTTGGCTGTGGTTAGGGCAATTATGGTTTGCCTGGTGGTAACTGAGTCTCTCAGGAAATCAGACTCTCCTTTTGTCCTCAGGGAAGGACCTCAGAAGGGATTGGCTGCGTCTGCTGTGACCATCTCCACATGGATCAGGCAGATGGTGGTACAGGCGTACTCACTTAAGGGTCAGGTTCCACCTTTCCCTGTGAAGGTGCATTCTGCTAGGGCGCTGAGTGCCTCTTGGGCATTTTGCCATCCGGCATCAGTAATACAAATATGCAAGGTGGCAACTTTGTTGTTTGTGCACACGTTCACTAAATTCTACAAAGTAGATGTGTTGGCATCCTCGGATGTTTCTTTTGGCTGCAAGGTTTTGCAGGCTGCTGTTTAAAAGAGCAATTTTTTCTCTTTGAGGGTGTATGTTGTTTCTAGGTGAGCTCCAGGTGTTCCTGGTTAAGCTCCATGTTACCTGGTTGGCTAAGTTTAGCCTTTGGGGAATTACGTTCTTTCTTCTGTTTTCCCACCCCTCATGCAAATACTGTTTTGGGACGTCCCAATGGTTAGGAAGAATATGAAGCTGCGTCTGTCAATGAACAATAGAGAAAACTGGATTTTTGACTTACCGTAAAATCCTTTTCTCTGAAGTTCATTGACAGACGCAGCACCTGCACCTCTATTTCTGAGGGGGTTGGGTTTTTTTTACTTCTGCTTGCAACAAAACTGAATCCTATAGCAGAGTGAGTGGGTATATGCCTTCAGGGACTACCCCATAGACGTGGTAAAGTTTTTCCTGCCTAGTGTCCTACTCCTGTAGGGGGCAGCATAACCTAATGGTTAAGAAGAATATGGAGATGCGTTTGTCAATGAACTTCAGAGAAAAGGATTTTACCGTAAGTCAAAAATCCAGTTATTCATTACATAATTACTCCCTACAGCAATAGTAGCTTAAATCCCACCAGGTCTGAACTGACCCTTTTTATCAAGTATCAAGTTTGTGACAAGGACTTTGAGTGTTCCCTCAATTTATCCCCATGCCCTTTGCTCTTTGTAAGCTAATCATTTTTCAAAATGGCATTGAATATTTACCCTATTATAAACTACTGTGACTTCTATTCTATAGTAATACAAGCAGCAAAAAAAATATTCAATGGGAAGCTGTCCACTCCTATGCTGAGAAGAGTTAAGGCTGGTATGATAGGTTTGGTTGGGCCTGTAATCTGTGAAATAAGTTCAGATATATCTCTCCAGAATGCTTGGAGCTTATCGCACTCCCAAAGGATATAGATTTGATTTCCTGCCTTGTTGCAATTTCTTCAGCACAATGGAGAAGCTTATGGGTAAAATGTATAGAGCCTCACTGGGGTTATGTACCACCTGTGGAGTATTTTTTGGGAGATATTTCCAATGGTCTGTATATAATGACACAAAAGAGTGCAGCGCTCTCCTTAAATAAAGTGCATTCAAATTATAGTGCTTAAATAAATATCTGAAAACAGTGTAAAAATCATTTATGTATAATAAATTAATAATGTAAGTTCATCTTTTCTTTTAAATATGTATACAATCCATCAAAAAATGATTCAATGTCCGTAAAAAAAAAAGGGGTGCAGCCCCATACACCAGAAACTCTTCAGTAATTGTCTCTGATTACCTCAGTGCCCTTCACCCCACCTATGGGTATCTTCTCACCTGCTTGAATGAACCTTACTAATTAAAGGAGTTCTATATGCACTTTGCACAGTGTTATAAGTGGCACCGCTCCCACTGGCCGTACACTCCAAATCTGTGGCTCTCAGCGCATAGTCAATAATATAGGAGGCAAGAGGAGAAAGCCATAGTGCAAATCACTAATAAAATGTATTTACATATAAAAATCCACTCACATTTCAGAAGTAAGAAACAAGCATTTCACAATACAATCCTCTGCATACACAGCTCCACTAGTCCTAGTCCCAGAGTGATTTGTAATATTTTTTTTAGCGATTTGCACTATGGTTCTTTTTTTTTTTTTTTTTTCCTTTTTTTTTCTTCTTTTTTTTTTTTCTTTATTAAATTTTCCAGGTAAAAAATTATTTACAATACTCCAATCGCTGGAGAATTTTTTCATATACATTTTACACATATTACCTTTTTTCCCTTTTTTTTTTTCCCCCCTCCCTTCCTTATCACTCCCCCCCCCCCCCGTCTCTTCTTATCATTCGACTCCTATTATTTCTCTGTATTCCCTTGTGTCCTTAAACTCTTGCCACTCATCCCAAATCTCCTCTTCATTCCCCTGTTCCTCCTCCTCCCAGGTCCTCAGCTGCTCCAACTTTCTTATTTTCTCTACTTTTAACAGCCAATCTTTCCTGGAGGGGGCCTCTTCTTTTTGCCAATTAAAGGGAATCAAGCTCTTAGCTGAGTTTAATAAGTGGGGGAGTAATGTTTTTTTATATTGCTTCACTGACATATGGGTTCCATGAAACATGCATTTCCAAGGATCCAAGGGAATATCTATTTTAGTAATTTTACTTATTAATTCTATAACTTCACTCCAGAATACTTTAATTTTTGGGCACTCCCACCATATATGGGCTATAGTCCCTACCATCTGACATCCCCTCCAGCAAAGTCTTGAACTCTCCACCTGAATTCTTCCCATCTTATCAGGAGTGTTGTACCACCTTGTAATCAGTTTATAGTTCATCTCCTCCGTGTTGGTGTCTATCGCGGATTTATGTACTAATTGAAGGCTCTTATCCCACTGTTTGTTGTTACTACACGGGCCGAGGTCTCTTTCCCATTTTTCTTTTAATGATATTCCTCTCTCTTTTGTTATTGTTAACAGTATTTTATACACATTCGAAATATTATTTATCATCTTATCCTTAAGACATAATTGCTCAAAAGGGCGGAGGTCGTTTATATCTCTCAATGGCTGCGGTAGTGACAATGTGAAGTGCTTTAGTTGGATGTACCTCCACTCATTTATCTTCCAGTTTTCTTTCCTTTGTTTCAGCTCCGCCAAGGTTATAATTTTCCCCTTCTCTACTATATCCCCTAATTGTGCTTCTCCTTCTTCTTTCCATTTACCTAATTCCTTCTCTTCCCCTGGTGCAAAAAATTTTGTGCCCTGTAACGGGATCAGTGGTGAATTGTGTTTCCAATTTTCTTTTTTATGTATATTATCCCAAACCTTAATAGCATGTCTTGTGATTATATGCGTGTTAGTGTCCAGATTTCTGAATCTCTCAGGTATCCATATAACTTTTGCTAGGTGTGTACCACTCATCGTGCTTTCTATTACCACCCAATTTCTATCATTATTTTTTTTTGTCCATTCTATCACCCTTGTGAGTATTGCTGCAAAATAATAATTTTTAAAGTCGGGTAGGGCTAATCCCCCTTGTCCCTTACCTTTACATAGTGTAGTGTACTTTACCCTTGGCTTTTTGTATTTCCAAATAAAGCGGGATATTAATCTTTTAAGTGTTTTAAAAAATACTTGAGGTAATGAAATCGGAATCATCTGGAATTTATATATAATTTTGGGCAGGATTATCATTTTTATCGTATTTATTCTCCCTATCCAGGAAAAGATTCTCGGGGATAATCTATTTAATTCTGATCTTACTTCATTCAGAAGTTCTAGAAAATTTGTTTTGTAGAGTTTTTCTGGAGTTGGGGTTAATTTTATCCCTAAATATTTAATCTCATCTTTTCTCCAGTTGAACTGAAATTCTTTTTTTAACATCTCCTCTTCTTGTTTAGGGATATTAATATTTAATATTTCTGATTTTTTTTGATTAATTTTTAAATTGGATAGTTCTCCATATTGTTTCATTATTTTAATTATGTTGGGCAAAGTGATCCTCGGATTACTTATGTAAAGCAGGATATCATCTGCAAAGGCAGATACCTTATGCTCCACTTGTCCCACCTTTATGCCCCCGATGTCCACACTATTTCTAATAGTTGCCAGTAGTGATTCCAAAGATAAGACAAATAACATCGGAGACAAGGGACATCCTTGTCTTGTTCCATTGAGCATTTTAAACGAGTCTGACAAAGTTCCATTGACCTTTACCTTTGCAGTTGGTTGATTATACAAAGTTTTGATCCAGGCCAACATTCTAGGTTTTATTCCCAACTCCACTAGGGTGTTTATCATGAACTCCCAGTCTACCCTGTCAAATGCTTTTTCCGCATCTATTGACAGGAGTAGACTGGGAGCTCTGCTTTTTACCATATGGTCTATCAACAGTATAGTTTTTATCCCATTGTCCCGTCCCTGTCTCCCCGGGATGAATCCTACTTGATCATTGTGTATCCACTCCCCCATTAAGTTCTTCATTCTAGTGGCCAAAATTATTGTGAATAATTTAGTATCAACATTAAGTAGGGAGATGGGTCTAAAACTAGAACATAGTAACGGATCTTTTCCCTCTTTCCATATAACTGTGATTGATGCTGACAGGGCCTCTCTACTCATCTCGTACTGAGTCCCTATTCCGTTTATATATTCTTTAAATCTTGGGATTAAAATGTCCTTAAATTTTTTATAATAACCTATGGTAAACCCATCCGGTCCTGGGCTTTTACCTAGGCTCGTTTCTTTAATGGCTCTCTCTATTTCTTGTTCTGAGATTGGTCTTTCTAAGAATGTTAACTTTTCCTCATCTATCTTTGTCAGTCCTGCGTCTACAAGGTATTTTTTGATTTTCTCCCTCCTTTCTGTTTCATTCCCCTATATCTCACCTTTCTTTACTGCATAAAGATTAGCATAGTAGTTTTGGAATTCTTTGGCTATTCCTGTCGTTGTTTGAATTATTTCCCCATTTTTATTTTTAATTTTATCTACAAAATTTTTTCCTTTCTTCTTTTTCAGGATTTTTGCTAGGTTTTTCCCAACCTTATTACTTTCAATGTATTTTTCTTTTATACATCTTTTCATTTCCTGCTTTATTTCCTGTTCTAGCAGATCTTTCAATTCTTCTCTCTTCACCTCAAGTAAATTATTTATTAATATATCTTGTGTATTTTTATGTTTTTGCTCTAATTGATGTACTTCTGTCATTAGCCTAATCTTATCTTTTATTCTTTCTTTTTTCCTTTGGGTCCCCTTTGAGATAAATATGCCCCTCATATAAGCCTTATGAGCTTCCCATACTATGTCTTTTGGTGCATCTTTTGTATCGTTTATTTGAAAATAGAATTCCAACTCTTTCACTATTTCTTTTTCCCACTTTTTATCTCCAAAAATCTCCTCATTTATTTTCCAAGCATCCATGCTAGGTCGCTCTTTCGCCATTTTTATTTTTACCATAGTGGGGGTATGGTCCGACCAAGTCTTGACCCCAATCTCTGCCTCGCTTACCCTTTCGATCCACCTATGTTCGATTAGTATATAATCCAATCTTGAGTATGTTCCATGTACACTTGAGTAACATGTATAATCTCTATCTTTCGGATGGAGAATTCTCCAAATATCTGCCAGTTGATTTGTAAATAATTTTTCCTTTATTTTCTTTGCCTGTACTTTATTTATCCGTAGGGTTTTTGATGTGGTATCTACTTTAGGGTCAAGGCAGAGATTGAGGTCCCCTGCCAGTATGACTCCTCCTTTTTTAAACTCCATTAATTTTCCCAGTACTTTACCTAGGAAGTCTACTTGTCTCTCATTAGGGCTATATATATTTACTAGGGTCAAATCTTCATCTCCTATTTTTCCTCTTAAAAAGAGGTATCTTCCCTCTGGGTCTACCTTTCTCGACTCTAGAACAAATCCAAGGCCCCTAGAAATGCCAATGGCTACTCCCTTGGACTTCCTCCCGGGTGAGTCCGCGTAATACCAGGTAGGATGGCTCTTAGAATACAATCTGATATTAGATGCATGAGATAAATGAGTCTCCTGTAAGAATGTCAAATCTGCTTTCAAATAACTAATTTCTTTTAAAATTTTTTTCCTTTTTTCTGGAGAGTTTAAACCTCGGACATTGTAAGATAATATGTTAACTATAACCATTGTTTCTTAATCTTCATTACTGTCTTTCTCTATCATCTCTTCAACTCTAAAGTGGCCATAAAAACTGTTCAACCAACACCAGGGATCCCTAAGAGATGGCATTAATCCCTCTGATTTTTCTTGTCTTGTGGGTTCTCTTAATTCTTGTATTTTCTTATAGGAGACGTTTTGATCTATTAACTTCTTTTTCCCTCTTTCTTCCCCTTTCCTCTTCCCACCCCTACCCTCCCCTCCCCCAACTATTCCCGGTCCCTCCATCAGGGTTGTCGATTCTCCTTCCTCCCTTTCCAATCGACTTGTGGCCGAGGTCGAGCTCTGCTAGTGGTCACCGTTCCCTCCCATCTTCCCTACCATAGGGTCTAATGGTGACGGCCCGCTGATCTCCAAAGGGCCACCCGTTTTTTATTCTTACTTGCTTCTCCTCCCCTCCTCCCCTTCTCCCGCCAGCCCTCCCCCCCCCTCCCCCAATCCCCCCGGTCCCCCCAGTCCTTTTTCATCCTTTTGTTTTCATCTTTTTCTTCTGTTTCCACTGATTCAATTCTCCTTCATCAACTTCTTCCTCTGGGCACTCCTGGTCGGTCCAGCCTGGAATATCCATAAGTGGGATGTTTACTGCTTCACAAAAGTCTTTGGTTTCCTCTGGGTATCTAAGGAGTACTGTCCTCCCATCTCTTCTCACTCCTAGGCCTGCTGGGAAGTTCCAAAAGTATTGTATATCTTTTTTCTTTAATATTTCTACCATTGGTCTAAGAATGCGTTTTCTATTAATTGTCTCTTTTGCCAGGTCTGGGAAAATCTGAATGTCCTCCCCGTCATATTTTAATTCCGGTCTACTTCTCATTTTCCCCCAGATCTGGGCCCTTGTCTCATATTTATGGAATCTTACAATCACATCTCTTGTTTTCTCTTTTGGTAGGTTGGTTGGTTTACGCAACCTATGAATTCTCTCAAACTCAATTTTATCTTTGGTCGCCTTTCCCAGCAGAGGGTTAAATAACTTCTCCAGGGTTTCTTCTAAATTTTCTGTTGGCCCTTTCTCTGGTAATCCTCTTATTCTCAGATTTTTTCTTCGATTTCTATTCTCCTGGTCTTCGATTTTGTATAACATATTTCTCTGCTCCATTTTCATTTTTCTCATTTGTTCTTTTAGATTTTTTAGTTCTTTTCCTTGGGACTCCACCTTTTCTTCTGTTTCTTCTACTCTGCCCAGAATATGCCCAAAATCGACATGTAATGTGGCCATCTCGGCTTTGATGGATCTTTCAAGGCTGGCAAACATTTCCCGCATTTCTGATTTTGATGGTGGATAATCTTTTTCATTGAATTCATCTTCTCTATTCATGTCTCCATCCTCTATTGTTATACTGCTTTCTCTTGACACTTGTAAGCTTTCTTCTCCACTTACTCCTATATGCTTTTGATTCTTAGTTTTCTTGGTTCCCTCTGTATTTTGTTTGGGTCTAACAACCGGTTGATCCTCTGGCTGTGTGTTTTGACCTTTTCCCTCAGGTGTCATATATTTTTTAATTGTTCCTGGGCTTGCTGTGGTTTTTGGAGGCTTCCCTGCCACTTCCTTTGCCGGTTTACCTCTCATTGTGGATTCGGCTCTGGGGAATAAGCCCTCAGTATAGCTTCCTCTTATGTCTCTATTTTCAGTATGAACTAAATATCATATACATTTATTCTGTGGTTCAAGTAAGCGAGGTCCCACACTTTTTGCACGACAGTCTCACTAGTTCTTAAGCTATACACTCACGCATGATAATATAGCTGTGCTACCAGGGGAAGCTGTTGCTGAAGTCAAACATATGAAAATTTTGGTGGTTTCCCCTCTCACTTAAGTACTCAGATTCCCGCACATTTCTCAATGCGCGTAAGTAAGATCTGGGGGGTTTCCACCCTCACCCAAGTGAGTAGAGTCCCACACTTTTTCCAGAACCGTTCAACTAGCTCTTAAGCATACACTTGTAAATAAATACTGTAGCAGTGCTTTCTAAGAAAGCTGATATTTGAGATTGGTCATATAAGGATTCTGGGGGGTTTCCCCTCTCATTCAAACAGACAGAGTCCCAAACCTTTTCAACACAAACCCGCCTTCTCTTAGACCTTATACTCATAGATGACAATATGTCTTTGCTTTCAGAGAGGGCCGGTATATTATATCCAATAAAGGAGGATTCTGGGGGGTTTCCCCCCTCCCTAAGTAAGCAGAGTCCCACACATTTTTTCCAAACAGTCCCGATAATTCTTAAGCTATACACTCATGAAAGATAATCTAGCAGTACTTCCAAGGAGGGCTGATATTGAAATCCTGTGCAATAAAGTCCTGGGGGGTTTCCCCTCTACCATAAGTAAGCAGTGTCCCGCACAATTTTCAGAACCATCCCTCTGACTCATTAAACTGTAAACTCATAAATGAAAATATACAGATGCTTTCATGAAGGGCTGGGAATGAGATCAAGTGTAGTGCAATTCTATAGGGGTTTCCCCTCATACTTTGGTAAACAGAGTCCCGCACATTTTTTCTCAACAGTCTCATTGACTCTTAAGCCATATACTCCTGGGTGATAATTTAACAGTGCTTCAAGGAAGGCTGATTTTATGATCCAACGCAGGAGGGTTCTAGGGGATTTCCCCTCTCGCTTAAGTAAGCATAGTCTCGCACTTTTTTCAGATTAGTCCCTCTGTTCTATTGAGCTGCATACTTATAGATGATAATAAGACAGTGCTTTTCAAGAAGATCTGATGTTGAGAAATAAACGTACAACCTCTCTGGGGGTTTCCCTCGCACTCAGAGACTCAGCAGGCCGTCGGGATCAGCTCCATCAGCAGGCCTGCACTATGGTTCTTAACTCTTGCCTCCTATATGATTGACTCTGCGCTGAGAGAGCTGAGAGCTACACCTACCATTTCAAGATGCCCCACAGATGCTTAATAGGGTTTAGGTCAGGAGGCATGCTTGGCCAGTCCATCACCTTTACCCTCAGCATCTTTAGCAAAGCAGTTGTCTTCTTGGAGGTGTGTTTGGGGTCGTTATCATATTGAAATACTGCCCTGCAGCCCAGTCTCCGTAAAGAGGGGATCATGCTCTGCTTCAGTATGTCGCAGTACATGTTGGCATTCATGGTTCCTTCAATGAACTGTAGCTCCCCAGTGCCAGCAGCACTCATGCAGCCCCAGACCATGACACTTCCACCACCATTCTTGACTGTAGGCAGGACACACTTGTCTTTGCACTCCTCATCTGGTTGCCGCCACACACACTTGACACCATCTGAACCAAATAGGTTTATCTTGGTCTCATCAGACCACAGGACATGGTTCCAGTAATCCATGTTCTTAGTCTGCTTGTTTTGAGCAAACTATTTTACGGGCTTTCTTGTGCATTATCATTAAAAGAGGCTTCCTTCTGGGACGACAGCCATGCAGACCAATTTGATGAAGTGTGCTGCGTATGGTCTGAGCACTGACAGGCTAACCCCCCACCCCTTCAACCTTTGCAGCAATGCTGGCAGCACTCATACATCTATTTTCCAAAGACAACCTCTGGATATGACGCTGAGCATGTGCACTCAACTTCTTTGGTCGACCATGGTGAGGCCTGTTCTGAGTGGAACCTGTCCTGTTAAACCGCTGTATGGTCTTGGCCACCATGCTGCAGCTCAGTTTCAGGGTCTTAGCAATCTTCTTATAGCCTAGGCCTTTTTTATGTAGAGCAACAACTTTTTTTTTCACATCCTTGAACTTCTAGTGACCAGTAAGAGAGAGTGAGAGTGATAACACCAAATTTAACACACCTGCTCCCCATTCACATCTGAGACCTTGTAACACTAACAAGTCACATGCCCCTGGGGAGGGAAAATGGCTAATTTGGCCCAATTCGGACATTTTAATTTAGGTGTGTACTCACTTTTGTTGCCAGCGGTTTAGACATTAATGGCTGTGTGTTGGGTTATTTTGAGGGCACAGCAAATTTACACTGTTATTCAAGCTGTACACTCACTACTTTACATTGTAGCAAAGTGTAATTTCTTCAGTGTTGTCACATGAAAAGATATAATAAAATATTTACAAAAATGTTAGAAGTGTACTCACTTGTGTGAGATACGGTGTATAAATATATATACTATATTAACAAAAGTTTTGGGACACCTGCCTTTACACGCACATGAACTTTAATGCCATCCCACTCTTAGTCCGCAGGGTTCGGTATTGAGTTGGCCCACCCTTTGCAGCTTTCACAGCTTCAACTTTTCTGGGAAGGTTTAGGAGTGTGTCTATGAGAATGTTTGACCATTCTTCCAGAAGCGCATTTGTGAGGTCAGGCACGGATGTGAAGGAGGTCTGGCTATTCAGACCTTGTAAGTTGAGGGATAACAATTTAAGTGACATTAGGATGGTAGGAAGTACTGCACTGCCATCTGGTGTTGAGGGCTCCAGCAATAGTTACATAGTGAGGTTGAAAAAAAAAGACACCAGTCCACCCAGTTTCATCTATGGAACCAGTGGTTCACATGGGAGCGAATTATTTAGGGATGAGATCCATGCCTGTAGCATTTCTAAAACACTAAAGGAACCCCAAAAAAAATGGAACTGTCTGTAACTGTAGAAATATCCAGCAATTTGCCTTGAAGAAACTGGATACAGGACTCCCCTGTAAATAAACATGGTGGAGAAGAAGAAATAAAAAAGAAACACAATAGTTCAGTCGAACATCAGAAGGCATATCCCATACAGAGATTAGAATTAAAACGGTACAAGGCACTAATTGTAGAACAATCGCCATTGGATGAAAGTAGGGCTCTTCTGGAACCACTCAGACGGAAACGGTCGTTTCAGGTATTATCACTCTGCATAGGGTTCTTTCTATGCTAAGAAGTACCCAGGATACTGCCATGACTGCCTGGCATTAGGCCCCATGAACATATGAACTCCAAGCCTTTTTCCAGAGATGTGATAGTGAAGGTTTCATTGTTTCTATCCACCAATAATTTGACTGGAATCCCCATATATATGTGATTTTGTGATTAAACAAGATTTTAGAGATAGACACCAAATTGCTCCTCGCCCTCATGGTGGCTTGCGACAGATCGGCATATAAGGTAATGCCGCCATATGGGTCAGGTAGAGATGGTTGCGGCCTTAAGAGACGCATCAGCTGTTCTTTTATATGAAAGTGGATCCTCGCAATGACGTCTCTAGGAACTCTTTCAGGCAGGTGCACTGGTTTGGGAAGCCTATGAGCCCTATCAATAATGTCACTGGAAGACCGCGAAGGGAGGTCATCCATTATCAATTTTGTAAAAAGGAGCCGAGGTCTGCTGCTTTAATAGATTCTGGGATGCCTCAAAATTTAACAATATGCCTCTGGGATCTATCCTCCAAGTCTGCCACTTTAAGTTTTAGCCGCAAGTTCATCTTTCACTTCAAAGTGCACGTCCACTAAATTGTTGTGGGCTTGGGTAAACTTTTATTTTCCATATAGTCCACCCTGTCTCCCAGGTCATCTAGGTCCCTGTGCGTGGACCGCTTGAAGCTAGCCATATCATCTTTTAGTGTGGTGTCTAGTACAGGCTGTCCTATTGTGGGGAAGGCATCTAGGTGTTCCTCACTCTGCTCCTTTTCCATATCTGCCTCTGGCTGACACCCCTCTGATGCCTGATCACCCTCTGCTGCTAGCCTTCTTTTTTGTTTTAGGGGACTGTTTTATGTGGAGGAAACACAGTGGGTACCTCTGTCCATTACTTCCTCTGAGGCTGCATCACTGTGGGGATTCTCACTGGCCAACGCCACTGTGCAAGCAGGGCCCATGGCGCCGGTGCAGTTTTGGCTGTGTCTCCCTGCCAGGGTGATGAAGCTGTTCATTTTCTTGGGCCATTGCGGTTCTTCCTCATGCTCATGATGTTCGGGCAGGCTCCCTGCAGTCTTCCCACGCTTTAGATCCTGTTGATACCTGTGTATCATCGCTGTGAGTATCTAAATAGCCTCCCGGTGCCTCGGAGCACTCTCACTACACAACCATGTGCTCCAACCTCCGATTCCGCCGCCTCTTGAATGTGCCTTTAAACTTGCTTGGACTACACCAGGAAGAGTCAATTCCTGGGGGAAGGCTTTAAACTTCAGCAGCTTTTTATTGTCCCCATTGTGGATTTTCCTTTCTTCGCTTCCTATCCTGGGAAGAACACGAGGGGAATCTTCCCAACAGGGCCATAGAGAGGAATACAAATATAACACAAGTTGCAGCCCTTCCCTCACTTTATCCGAATAGAAATGATATTGGCCAAGGTTAAACTCTAATCTCTATGATTAGTCAGATACAGACAAATCTTATTAGAAGAACACAGGAATATTTCAGGCTGCCAGGAAAACCATTGCCTGGGCAGGGTGTGAATTCGAGTTCAGCACAATTTCTAAATACTAGGTCTGTAATCTTATAGGGAGTTTTGATGAGGAAGGCGGGGTAGGTGCTTATGGGTTGTATTGAAAAAGCGCACTAACCCTTTTATGCTAGGCTAATTTATAAATGACAGATGAAGAGCAATGTCTTCTATTCAAAAGCTCATAAAATAGTTTGTATCATGACATGTTGATGTAGGTAGCGGTCTAGGTCAATATAACAATATTTACAGCAAAATGAACATTAGTGTTTTAATGATGGATGTAAACTTCGAAAGACAAGTGATTGTTCCACTTTAAAGAGGTTGTAAACCCTCTTGTATAACTTTTACCTATAGGTAAGCCTATATTAAGGCTTACCTATAGGTGCTATAAATATCTCCCAAACTTGCACCGTTTAGGAGATATTTACAGCGCAAACTGCCGATGACATCATCGGCGCAGGCGCTCTGAGGGAACGGCCACCCGTGCCGTTCCTTCAGAGCTCAGTGCCGTGAACGGCGGCTCCCGCGCGCATGCGCGGGAGTGATGTAATCGCGCCTCCGGAGGACACGAACCCGGAAGAGGGACGGCAGGACATGTCGCCGTCCTGTCACTGAGGTGGCGGCACGGCGGGGGCTTCGTTTTAAGGTAAGTACTACATAATGAGCTAGTATGCAATGCATACTAGCTCATTATGCCTTTCTCTTTACAGGGCTTTTTTTTTCTCGTTTTTTTTTTTTTTGACTTTACTTCCTCTTTAAGCGCCTGCTTAACAAACAGATTTTAAAAGTACTGTAAGCTTGCATGTTTTTCTATAAACGGTTGAAAATAAAGATATTCATTATTAGACTTACAGTTTTATGTTACTTTACATCGCCTCATTTTACCATATGTATCCAAAGTGAACTTTTATTGTATAATGCATGCATGGATGAGATGCAAAATCTATTCATCTATATCTTTGATGAACTTGTCTTGAATACTTTGGCCACAACAGACATGCAGCCCAATGGCCACACCTGTTTGGAATTTATGATTTTATTTAGTGAAAAGCAAAATCCTAATGTACAATGCAAAGCTTTCGTCTCCATTTTTTTTAGAGCCATTATCTGCAATTTCATGTGCAGTATCAATTTGCCTAATATATATGAACATGTACTATACTTTTCCCAACTCTTTTGGATATTTTTACTCTTATCAAGCTTGTGCAATCCAGACAACTGTTTAAAGAAGTGCTTCTTTGGCTCTGGTCAAGGCCAAAAGAGGAGGTTACCTTATGCTAACATTTCTGAGATTTGAACTTAACAGTTTCCTTTATGAATATGATATATTTTAATTGTATCATTTATACTGTATTTTGGTATAACTCTTACTCCTTTTCTGAAATGTATTTCCTCTTTATGCTAATCTATTAGACCTACAGTATAAGTAAATCCTCTGAATATCCATATTTGCTTTTTCTCACTCATTTGTTAAATAAGGCTTTATCTTCTATAGCAAGAGGTCTTTGTTCCTGAAAAGCAAAACATCCTTTCATGCAGGAACAGTTTAATGATGTCTCTGCATGAAGAAAAACTGACCACTTGGACAAGCAGCAATCGAGATGAGAAGAACATGGTCAAACCAGGCTACGGTGGACCCTCCTTTTTATTCTTCCAGATTCCGATAAGCTTTCCACCTGCAGACACCCACAACCACCAGCCAAGGTTGGGGGGAAGAGGCCTTTGTCCTCCTAAACATGGGGACAAGGTGCTTTGCATGGGGCCATGTCGAGGGCATGTGGCCTGGTATGGATCCATAGGTGAGGAGAGGGAGCGCACGCTCATCCCACCCCTTCCTGGCCAGACAGGCTGCATATTTGGATTAAGGGCCTCACACATTTTGAGGTACCCTGTTAAAATCTTTACCAGACACCAAGGGTCTGATCTGTATTTTGGGAGGGGGGTGATTTTACGTACATTTTTTGTTTTCTTCCTGTAGGATGTGTTACAACAAAAGTGACATTTTCAAAGAAATAAACGGATGCAGTTTAATGACTACAAAAAAAAGAGCATCACACAGACCCCCACAGAGTTCTCCCCAAGTTACATAACAGATCATCGGAGGAGTATGTGTGCTGTGTGTGTGTTTCCTTAAATAAAAAATATTTTGAAACTAAACAACAACAACAAAAAAAAAATAATAATTTGAAATATAATTTGCCTGCAATTTTTAAACTTTTTTTTTTTATTTGTAAATGTCAGTGCTGCTGCAGCACTTTCTGTACATTACAGAGAGATCTCCTTCACAGGCAGATTTAAGGCACTCCCAAAGCATGCTTTTCTAATGTTTGCCTTTAAGCATTTAAAAAAATCACTTCTCCTGGCTGAATGGAATTTTCTAAAATATGTTCTTCATCGGTGCATGCAACCAAGGGCAGTACCCCCCCCCCCCCCATGCTATTTTTTGATACCCCCATTGCCTATTAGCACAAAAAATGGGCTTTTTTAATTGGGCACATTCAACCTCCATGTTTTTCAAAGGGGTTCAGGTTCAGCATCCAAACTTCTTGGAAAGAGCTAATATATATGGCAGCTTTGGAAACTGTAAAGTATTTAGAAAATCAATAGTGAGTTTATACAATCAAAGGGGGAACCTGCGCTAAATGTTGAAAAGTAATGATAAATAGGTAATAAATGTTAGCAGCTGAAACACTGGACCTATAGAAATCCAAACAGTAATGTATATCAAATTAGTGCAGCGCTAAAAACAACTCAAATAATAAATATATCACATTGGTCATGGGTGCAGTGAAGAAAGACAAGACCAAAAAAAGAAAGTCCATATGAGTCATGAATCCCAAAAAATGGATCTTAGATGGAGAGTAAAAATCCAAAAGAAGGTTGAGTCCCAAGGTTTGGTGAACAGGAGGAAGACACCCGTGGTAGATGAATGAGAGATGGCTGCTTACCAGAGGGAGTGGGCCCCCAACTTAATGGACAGGCCACAAAGGCTATGGAAATAAACCACTCAGGATAAACTCTTTCCTCCACACACATAGGGATATGGACCGCTTGTAACCACTCTTGACATTCCAAGGTACAACACACTGTAGCAGTAAGGCTCATATACAGCTCCGGTGTAAAGTGTTAACCATATGGGAAGGAAGATAGAGGGAGACCATAGTGTAATCCAGCATTTGTAATCAAACAAGTTTATTAAAAGTTCCCCTTACATCTTAGTAGACATGTACAGGCAAAACAGCATAAAATCGCGGCGTCCAGCGGAAGTAAGATGAGCCGGCGTTGAGAGGGGTGTGACGAACGTGGTGTCCGGAACCGCCCGACCGTTTTTTTAATACACTTGTTTGATTACAAATGCTGGATTACGCTATGGTCTCCCTCTATCTTCCTTCCCATATGGTTAACACTTTACACCGGAGCTGTATATGAGCCTTACTGCTACAGTGTGTTGTACCTTGGAATGTCAAGAGTGGTTACAAGCAGTCCATATCCCTATGTGTGTGGAGGAAAGAGTTTATCCTGAGTGGTTTATTTCCATAGCCTTTGTGGCCACTCCCTCTGGTAAGCAGCCATCTCTCATTCATCTACCACGGGTGTCTTCCTCCTGTTCACCAAACCTTGGGACTCAACCTTCTTTTGGATTTTTACTCTCCATCTAAGATCCATTTTTTGGGATTCATGACTCATATGGACTTTCTTTTTTTGGTTTTGTCTTTCTTCACTGCACCCATGACCAATGTGATATATTTATTATTTGAGTTGTTTTTAGCGCTGCACTAATTTGATATACAATAGTGAGTTTATGCTGCATGTGTTCATGGGTTTAGGCAAGTGGAATTTATTGGGCTATTAATATTGAAAAAGTTCTATAAACTGAGTGCCTTTGCCATAAGGAGCTTATCTTGTATGTTTAAGGTTGGTTAAAGTAAGGCCCCATTCCCTCTATGTTGTGCAATGTTAGGTGTCGCGTTGTCACGCTACATGTATAGGACTGCCCCTTAATTTCAACAGGCTGCCCTATGTTCAACAAAGTAGCTCATGCACCTTTTTTAAGCTTTTCACATTTTGTAACATTTTGTCACAAACGCGACATGCACTTCATAAATGTAAATGTCGTGTGATTTTGTGTTTATGTTCACAAACTACTGCAGTGTTTTTTGTGTTTATGTTCACACACTACTAAAGTATAAATGCAGCCTTCATGAAGTCAGAAATCATGTGGGAAGAAGACAAGCAACTGTGCAGATTTGATGCACCCTCGTCCCAATCATCAGCAAGGATACAGGAATGTGAGTTAACTATACATCGTACCATTGATGTAGTTTGTAATCATTTGCACATTTAAATTTGGAGACTTGCTGAAACATTCAACATAGATTTTTATTGACTTGCAAATTATGAACTATAATGTGGAAATAAAACATTTAATTAAATCTTAACTCATAACTCTAACCAAAGGATTCCTTTCATCCATGTTCAACTCGGAAGCATAAAAAACTAGTTGGTTAAGTAAAAAAGATGCAATACCTTTATTAATGGATCTAACATATCTGTTCCAATTAAGTGAAATCAACAAAAATCCTTTGAATGACATAGTCTAAATAAAAGGTCTGGTAAAACTTATGGTAAATTATTTATTGTTCAATCCATTTCAAATAGCTCAATTCAACCATAATAGAACTAATAATAATCTTTGGTCGAATGTCCCTAAAAGAAATGGTATACCATAACAAAGAAAGTCCACATGGTATTACCTGATATGAGTGTATTCCTTTTTTTTTTTTAACAGAAAAGAGAAGTTACAAATAAACAATAAACTACCAATAAGGTAGTTTCACACTATTCAGTGCGGCTTGCACTGACTTCACATAATGAAAGTCAATGCAAGTCGCTCCCACTTCGGCCAAAAGTAGTACAGGAACCATTTTCTAAGTCGGAGCGACTTGAGTCGCTCCTATTAGAACGGTTCCCATTGCACAGAATGGAGCACGACTGACAAGTCGGAGTAGTGTGAACCGGCACAAAGGGTTTTGTGTAATATAATTTAGTTTATGATTTTTTAAAATGTGTCTAACCACTGTTTTATTTCTAGCAAAAACATTGGTATGTACCACCAAACTAATTTGTTTAGGCTAATACTTTTTAGATTGTACTCAATGGCATCAAAGTCCTTGTCTGATTATTTTTGATCCTGAAGAAATAAAGAAGATTACAGCCTCCATGGACAAGTTTCAGTTTCGTTTTTTTGTTTTCATTAGGAAGCTGAGAGGGTGAAGAATTGGTTCATCAAGGACGCTGACTTAGTTGTTGCTGTAGATAGGTCCCATTTCTATACAGAGGAGAGACATTACATAGAAATCAGTCAGCAAACATGGCAGGTAATGGCTCTAATGCACACCTGCATAATCGATACAGGAAAGAAAACTGATTCATGGTATGCTTTTGGAATAAATCGTGGTTTTGGCCAATGGAAAGTGGAAAGCCTATAATGCCTCCTAAAGTCTTTGCTTCCAAATAAGGTAGAAATTGTAAAATGTGATGCCTATAATAAGGGCACTGATAAAATTTTAAATTGGAAATGTGAAAGCTGACATTGCAGCAATATTAGCAGCCTTAAACCATTTCAAACCTAAAGTGATCAAATAGACCTAACAGCCCTAAATAATTTGCAATTGAAGCCTGATTAAAAGATGATGCAGAAAAAGTATAGAGTAAAGTGCAAAGAAACAATGACTTTGGGCCCATAAGGATGCCAGATTCTTTGCACCTCTTACGCTGTATACATACCTAGCTGAGGTTTCTCAGATGATCTTCACTAATACTATGCAATATAATGTCCCAGGGTTCTCAACTGATGTAGGACAGCTTTTCAAGGGTGTGAAACTGTCAAGTACATTACTCTGGGAGACCTTTAAAGTACCCTTTTTAAAGGTTGCAAATTATTTACAGTCAGTTACCAAAATGTCAACAATCCAGTTAAGTTCTTGTGTGTGTAGATATGCTCTCTGAATGGGTAGAAGCTTGGCTTGCTGCCAATGCCACTACTTCAATCACAGCTAAGGATTTATGTGCAGATATGGCTTCATGGAACCAGACTGTGATAGTCATTTTATGAGTCAAGTTATAGAAGGCTCCTAGTTTGAACAAAAGTTTCACACATCATGCATCAGAACAAGTTTAAAGATGTATCAGAGTAATTAGAAAAGGTTCTGGCTATAGCAGGATATACATGCTGAGTTTTTTCATTCAACCTGTGGGCTGAACGAATAGAAAACCTCACAGATCCCTGCATCAACACAAACAAAATTGATGCAGAGATCTCCTCGCCCACTGTATCTTTGTATCCTGGAACTCCCCCCATGTTAGAATACACAGATCATGCTGATTAAATGCTGGATTTTCCAGCATGACCACTTGAAGGAAGCTGGTTGCCAGACCGGCTTCTGTTGAACAGACAGTGGTACACACATACTGAAAGTCAACCAGTTCCTGCTGAGCCAGCTGACTTTCGGTACATTTATACTCAGCTTATGATGTGTGAACAGACACAACTCATGGATGCAGCGCCTTCCTCTTTTGCTAAAATCTATCAGACACATGCCCAGGGGTCCAGAGAAACTTTTCCCTTTTTGATATACTGTTTGGTAGAGCCCTTTTGACACAATTGTTTTTTGCCACAAGGAATTAAGTTGAACTATTTGTCATTGAAAATGTATGTACAAGAATTGCAAAAACAGCCAAGTTGCATGCCCAAGTTTTCCCTTCTGTTCTAAATCACTTTTCTAAAGCTGGATCATGCTTCCATCTTCCAGAAAAACCCAAGACACCATGAGGCCAGCGCTAACTATTCTCAGATCTAAGAGAATGACCACAACATTCCATGCAAATTACACACTATGGAGTCCTCCTGAATTCTATGGGAAATAAAACCAAAAGTTTGGAGTCCCTCATAGATCCATAGGATAAAATGTAGGCCAGGAAAACCTCTCTCTTGGTATCCTTGGTTCTTCCATGGGTTTGTTCACATTCATGCTTCAATAGGTTTTTCATTTTGATGGTAAATTTCTTGAACATGTTATAAATGCTGAACCTCCCATAGAACTGCATACAGAACATTATGTATAATAGGTTTAGTCCAGTTCATGAAAAATATTTAAAGGAAATATTGTAAGGTAAACCTGTAAAAATGACACATACATTTTGGAAAGTTGTGAAAATTGTAAACTGTGTCCTGGGTATCCCACCAGAGAGAACTATGCAACCTGGTTTATTATTCATACTACTAGAAATATGTAAAAATACATAAAAATATGTTGGAGTTGGAAAAATTATATTCCAGTGTTGAGTGATCCAATACTGGATCCAATGGCAATGGCATGGCAGGCACCATCCATAACGTTTTTGGGCTTTCATCTTCTTTTACAGCTAATTTGTAAGTACTGGTGTTTTTTTTCCACCCAATGTGGATGAATCCAGGGTTGTTCCAACAGTAGTCTAATTTTCAGTTTTAGGCACCCTGTCAGTAAAAATCCATTCCTAAATAAATTATTTTCACAAAATGTGTTGAGTTTTGTGATGCATTCCATCCGTCTGTGCTATGTTGCAAGCTTATGAAATATATTTTTGAGATTTTGTGATAAACTGTAAAAAAGAGCAATTCTTTCATTGTTAACTAGCTATTTCCTCTCTGCATTTTTAACAAGTTCAGGTGCTTTGTACAAGAATACATTTTGAATTGTAGATATCTAATAAAAAAATAAAAGGTTTTATGTATAGTTTTTATTATGCAGATGTACCCCATTAACCACTTAACGTCTGCTCACATTGCTGCTACTGCAGCAATGTGGCTCGTTATCGTCTAGCTACCTAGTACGTCGCTAGACTCCTCCCCCTGTAGGCGGTGCTCGCGCGCCGCCGGAGGTGCCCTCCCGCTGTTTTCAGTCACAGCGGGAGTCGGGCCAGGGGAGGAGCAGCGGCACTGATTACTGCAGTAATGTCACTGGTACCCCCAAAAGTGTCAAAAATGTCAGTCAAGGGTCCGATCTGTGCGCCGCAATGTCGCAGTCCCACAAAACAAATTGCAGATCGCCGCCATTACGCGTTAAAAAAAACACCAAAAATGACAAAGATCTTTCCCTTAGTTAGTAAACGCAATAACTTTTGCGCAAACCAATCAAAATACACTTATTGTGATTTTTTTTTACCAAACATAGGTAGCAGAAAACAAATTGGCCAAAAATTTTAAAACATTTTGATTTTTACATTTTTTTGGGGGGGAATTCCATATAAAAAAATGTTAAAAATATTGTTATTTTTTCAAAATAAACGCTCTTTTTTTGTTTATAGCGCAAAAAGTAAAAATCGCACAGGTGATCAAATACCACCAAAAGAAAGCTCTGTTTGTGGGAAAAAAAGGACGTAAATTTTGTTTGGGTACAGCGTCGCACGACTGCGCAATTGTCCGTTAAAGTCGCACAGCGCCGAATCGCAAAAAGTGGCCCAGACGTAAGACAGCAAAATCCTCTAGTGGTAAAGTGGTTAAAGTAGAACTATAGGCAAACATTTTTTATTTTTTATTTTATTTTGGATAGATCACCATTTCACCATGTCCCATTGCGTAGATTTCCCTTCACTTCCTGTCTCATGGCCAAACAGGAAGTGAGATGAAATCCCTACAAACTAAGGGACTTCCGTAGGGACCCGTGGGTCACCATAACTAGTATCCCCACTGGAATTTTTCTCCTAATTTTTCTGGTGATTTTTTTTTTACTTTCACTTTGAATGATAATAGTAAACAGGACAAATTAAGAGGGTGAATCTCCCAAATGGGGACCACAGACGGCTTTAAAAACTGCCAAACTTTCTAATCCCTCTCCACTCTATCCAAAACTAAAAAAAAAGCTGTGCTTTTTAAAGGTCCCATTAAAGGCAGGAGCTGGAAGCCTAGTTTTAAAACACTGCTTTTGCAAAGATACAGTTCAGTAAATGAGCATTTTCACCCTAGGAAAGAAAGTGTGTAACTTGCAGGATCCCCAGAAGAAAATCGGGAATAAAGATCTTAAAAGAAAGCTGATGCAGTTACCGCATCTAAGGACTTGCATGTTTTTTTTTAGTTTAAAGTGATTGTAAAGGCAGAATTTTTTTATGCTTTTTATGGATTAAGATAAAAAACCTTCTGTGTGCAGCAGCCCCCCTAATACTTACCTGAGCCCATCTCTATCCAGCGATGTTGCAGGAGAGACTCGGCTGCCCGGGACTCTCCCTCCTTATTGGCTGAGACAGCAGCATAGTGCTATTGGCTCCCACTGCTCTAAATTAAAGTCAGTGAGCCAATGAGGAGAAAGAGGGGGCAGGGACGAACCGCAGTTCCGTGTCTGAATGGAGCTCGGTTCTGATGACCCCATAGCAAGCTGCTTGCTGTGGGACCACTCAAGAGGAGGGAGGGGCCAGGAGCACCAAAGAGGGACATGAGAAGAGAAGGATCTGGGCTGCTCTGTGTAAAACCACTGCACAGAGACGGTAAATATAACATGTTTGTTATTTTTATAGAAAAAAAATGAGACTTTACAATCATTTTAAATACATTTTTGAAAGGGGAACCAAACTGTGGAAGCTGTGCTCAAAAAAGAAGGGGAGAGGAAAATGAATAGTTACCAGTGTTACCTGTGGTCTCTCTGCTTCCCGCTTTATGCTCCCTTTTGTCTCTCTGGAGGCAGCCATTTGGTAGAGGAAGGGTTTTGCTTCCTCAAGTCAGAGCCACCAGTATTAAAAACAGTGAGCAGCACAGTAGTGAAATCACAACATTTCACTTCAAATCTCCTGAGCTTAGCAGTCAGAGGAAGCATTACATTTCATACAACAGCTCTGGGCATTTGTAAAGGCTTGCACACACTTAAAGAAAATTATTTGAACATTTTTGTCCGAGGAACGTTTGTGTGATTTTTGTATAGTGTGTACAACAACTTTTGACAGCCGATCCCAAAGGGACAAACACCAAATTTTTTCTCATACGGGAACAGAACGAAACATTTTTCTTTTAATGTGCACCGTTTTCGTACAAGAAAAATCAGAAAAGAAAGACTGCTCATGATCAGAAGCCATAAACAACAAAAAGAACCTTTGTCGTATGAGAATTTTCGTACGAATTTTCGTTCATTGGTTCAGATTTGCTGTGAAACAACAAGGAAAATCGGATGATCGTTAATCCGTTTTTCTTATAGTGTGTACGCCACATAAGAGCTCAAAATCTTAGAAATAGCTACCTCAGGTTGGTTAATTTGCACAAAATGTTAGTATTTTAACAGTTTTTAGATATAAATGTGAACGTGAACACATAATTGTAATATGTAAGCTACCCTTGCTGATCTTTCTGTCTAAAAAAGCTAATTGTAATGCTAGAGCATTACCTTCCATACATTCTGAGTCATTGATTATGAAGAGCATAAAAATAAGGAACTGACTCTTGTCTGACTTTCATATTCTAAATGATTGTCCTGGGTCTGTGACTCACAAGGAATTAGCATTTTCTGAAGGACAGCTGATTCCTCAACAACGAAATTAGTTTTTTCTAGTTCAGCTAAAAGTCCAAGCTGCAAAGTCAGGATATAGCTCAGACACGGTTATTAGTGTAAAACCTTACTGTTAAAGGAGATGTCTGTATATGTTTTGGAAAAAGGAAACCGATCACTATAGATTTGGCTGCCAAAGACAGTAAGCTAAAGAGGAGCAGGGGTGCAAAATATTACCTGAAAGTTAGGCTGGTCATATATGGTTCCACTCTCTGCCCGTGATTCGAGCCATTAATGGGCAGGCTGAATGTACAACCAGGCTGCCTGATTCATTTCCCATTATCGCAAGTGGCTGCTATAGCAATAATCACTGTCTTCCCCGCCAGTAGAAGACAATGTCTCGGTAAGAGGGATTCACCTGTCAGAGCTGTCTGTGCTGATGGGGGAATCCTGCAAATTTCTTTCCTGCAACCTGTGGCTGCAGGAAGGAAATTTGCACCATCTATGGCCAGCCTTACATACTTTGGAATCCCTGCCTTTCTCATATTGCTCCCCTTCAAACCAGAGATGCCGGATAATACTGTTTACACAGCAAAGACATTTATGTTTTGGTAAATGGTCCAGAGCAGCCATTGTAAAAGAAAGTCTGGTGTGTTCATTCATATTCAACCTTCCTGGATATGTGCATATTTTCCCACAAACAATACCACAGGTGAGAGAGTATACAATTATTGCTTTACAAAAAACATTTATCACATGAAAAAGGCTTAACAAACCTAAATCTATAATAATCTATAAAACAGTGCTCTTAATCATGTGAAGGCCATAAACCATGCAGTTTAAAATAATCTGTTCATTAAAGGGCACATATTGGCTAGGAATGTTCAAATCCAAATGCTTTATTCAAACATAAACCTGTTGAGATTTAGAAGACAGAGTGAAAGACAACTTGTTAGATCATTTACCTCTTTACTGCTCAAAGGTTCACGGTCACTATGGCTGAATTCTGTGCCATTCTAATTGGCAAAGCTGTGCCACTTGCTGGTAGTGTGAAACTTGCAACTCCACCTTGCCCTCACACATTCCCATTGGCCTACTCTACTTACTATAATAGGTTGTCTCAATGACCAAGGCAATGTTCAGGGGTCTAATGCAACTGCAAGTTCTGGTACTAACAGAAAGTGACAAAACTTTTTCACAGCAGAATGGGATTTGCTTATAGTGGCAGGACTGTGTGTTTAAAGGCGATTGTTACAGGCCACTATTTAAAAAAACGGTGCTGATATAAAAGTGGTTAAGACCATAAGCTTGAATGATGATCTGCTTGATCACAGAGAAATGGTGAAATGATAAGCTGGTTCTCCTTTGCTGGGACCATCAGGAACCATAGTGTGTCAGTCTTTCTAGCAGAAGCTCAAACTACATCTAGAGAAGTAAGGGAAAACTCCTTCTCATGTACTGGGGCTAAAGAAAGATAAAAAAGCACAATGCCCTGGTTGAGGTGAAAGGTTGACACTACTTTGTCCCTGTACAAGACCAGAAATGGTTCTGAACAGGACAAATCTGCCAGTTCAGAGACCCACATCATCAAAATGATGGATACAAGGAAGACAACGTAAGCGTAGAAAGGCAAATATCCCTGATATCGTTCAAACAATGTTTTTTAAACCTTTGAGAGAACCAGATTCAAATCCATTGGAATGATAGCACAGACAAAAGACATCCTAATCAAAGGTCTTAATTAAAGAATGTGAGGCTAGTGGTCTGTGGAACAGTATGACCAGATAATAATGATATCTGTAAACAAACCGGTCTCATTTGTTTTTTAACTTTGAAACACCGCTCCTGGATCCAGGTGTCACTGGGAGATAAATCTGCCTGTCATTCATCCACACCTAGGATGTAAATAGCAGACAAGCCTGGAATGTAAAGTTCTACCCACGGCAGAATGCTTTCTACTTCTCTTACTGCAAGTTTAAGTTTCTCTCTGATCGTTGATGCATGCTACTGCTGTTGCATTGTCTGTCTGGATCCTCATTGGGTGAATGCACAGTGGCAAGCTCCAGAATGTTGATCAGAAGAGGATTCCTCCTGTGTTCAGCCCAGCACCGACGAGAAATCGTAAGGAAGGATTTTCCAAACTACAGCTGGGTTTCTGAACCATCAGGCCAGAGACAATCTGTTCCTTGGTGTTGGGCAGATAAGTTTGTCCAGAGATTGAACCAGATTGTCCCAGGATAACAGGATTTTGAGTTGTAGGGATGTGGAGTGAAAATCTGTTCCTTGGTGTTGGGCAGATAAGTTTGTCCAGAGATTGAACCAGATTGTCCCAGGATAACAGGATTTTGAGTTGTAGGGATGTGGAGTGAAAATAGGCATATGGAACCGCCTTAAAGGAGACTTCCATAAACCCCAGGACTCTCATGCCGAAGCAAAGAGTCTGTCAACTCCTGCACTGAAGAGCCCAAGTCTGCGAGTGAAGAGTTTGAAGTTTAATTTGATAAAGAAAACCTCTGTCTTTAACTGTGTTGTAGAAATGTTATTAGGACTAGTGTGGACATTTTTCAGGATGTGTTTTATTTAGCTTGTCATAATGGCTCCTGTTGTTGGTTTGCTTGCAATACGCTCATTAGAATGTGTGCGGACGAACCGGCATTGAGGAAAGACTACTGGCAGTGAAAACCTTCCCTTAGATGTGTAGACGCGTTCACTCTACATAGACACCTCTGCCGGCGAACACTCCATGCACTATGCGCGCGTCTGTTTGCCGGTAGAGAGCTATGTGTATTGCGGTGCGGAGTTCAAGCAGCAAGGATATGACCACCAGTGGGGGCCCCTGTAAAATGTGCAGATTTGTCCGCTCGGAGGGGATATGTTTGCTCTGTGAAGTCAATATCATTTTGATATCTATCTGCCTTTATGAAAGGATACACGCTCATGTCTTTCTACTGTGCCTGATCACTATAGTGGAAACAGCATGGCTCTTTCCCTGCAAATAGCCTCACGTCTATGGGAACAGTAGTATAATCCTAGTAGGCATTGTTCTCTGAGCCTTGCTGAGCAAGATGCGCGCCAGTAGTAGTGGCGAGAATGCAAGCACGAATCTGATTAGAGCAGCGTTCACGGTTCTACACGCTGGTTTCATTGTGTAGTGTTAAGATGCGAATTTTGCTACATGTGGGTTTCATTGTTAACTACAGTGTGCGGATTTCCACGCACCAATGGCAGGAAGCTGTGCACACTGTTCTGCTCATTCACGATCATGTACTCCACCTTTCTATTGTATATTTGAGTGTATACAGGTGTGTCATTGACTTGAAGACTTGACACTTGACTTGAAGACTTGAACTTTGCAAATGAACATATAGACAAGCCTGATGCATTTTGGAAAAAAGTTCTGTGGACAGATGAGGTTAAAATTGAACTTTTTGGCCGGAATCAGCAAAGGTACGTTTGGAGAAGAAGGGGCACAGAATTTAATGAAAAGAACCTCTGTCCAACTGTTAAGCATGGGGGTGGATCAATCATGCTTTGGGGTTGTATTGCAGCCAATGGCACAGGGAACATCTCACGAGTAGAAGGAAAAATGGATTCAATAAAATTTCAGCAAATTTTGGATGGTAACCTGATGCCATCTGTGAAAAAGCTGAAGTTAAAGAGAGGATGGTTTCTACAAATGGATAATGATCCTAAACACACCTCGAAATCCACGGGGGATTACATCAAGAGGCATAAACTGAAGGTTTTGCCATGGCCTTCACAATCTCCTGACCTCAACATAATTGAAAATCTATGGATAGACCTTAAAAGAGCAGTGCGTGACAGACAGCCCAGAAATCTCAAAGAACTGGAAGACTTTTGTAAGGAAGAATGGGCAAAGATACCTCAAACAAGAATTGAAAGACTCTTGGCTGGCTGCAAAAAGCGTTTACAAGCTGTGAGACTTGCCAATGGGGGCAGTACAAGATATTAACTCTGCAGGGTGCCCAAACTTTTGCAGATGCCATTTTTTTGTTTTCTGTTATTTTGAAAGTGTAAATGATGGAAATAAAATCTAACTTTTGTTGACATATTATAAGAATGTCTAATCTGTAATTTGATGCCTTTTGGAGATTTTTCCATCTTTCCTTGGCTTCTTTATGCACATTAATACAAATTTTTACCTGGGGTGCCCAAACTTTCGATCTCCACTGTAGATGCTCTAATGGTCTCCCTAAGCCTGGAAACAATCAGGGTCCACTGCAACTCTTCAGGGCTAGCATCATCAGTCAAGGATTTCTAAAATTCTTCATCAGAAAGAAATCCCACAGCAGAAGGCTCAAAGACCGCCAAGAGTGCAAGCAGATGAAGTAATGATTCTGCAAAGAAAGGTGTGGAGTACATTTTAGCGTCTGAGTCAGGATCATCAATCAAGCCCACTGGAGTGAAATCCTCCTGGATTAGAATAGAGAGGTGGACCACAACCGACAGTCCCATGGAGTTATGATTTAAAATTACTGAAAGTTATATTTAGTTAATTTGCACTGGTTGGGGAGTTCTCAGCACTAGTGTCAGTAACATAAATATATTTTTTAAGAGTTACCTAATCGTGATTTTGCTTATGTGTTCTGAAGTACACACACTGTATGCTGTAAGCACATATAAGAGAAACCAAATGAGAACTTTGAAACAACTAGGACAGCTACGCCACCTGCTGGACAAATCACTGACCACAGATGACGGATTTTCTTAGCAAACAACTCAAATGTAACCTGTAGCAAAAATTTCTTATACCTTTTACATGTAAAATACTAACACTAAATGTGAACACCAAAGCAGTTGTATTGTACAATTCCTGTCAACTCTACTTTAATTAAGTTGGCCAAGAAATCAACATGTTAGATTATTAAAGAGAAACAAGGAATCACTGTAGCAATGACATTTAATATTTCTGAAGTACAGTGCAGCAAGAACCAGCCCTCTGGCTCTTGGAGCAAAAAGTGGCCACCCTACAGCAAGATATGCGTTATAAAAATTGACTGAGGCAGATACGTATTATGTTTAATAAGATTTCTGCTAGAAGTGCTGTTAGATAGGACCAACTTTGTCATTTGCTAAGTATAAAATGCAGCTAGAAAAAAAGTCAAAAATGTTGATCTGAAAAAATGTACAAAGTAGTGCCCTTCATACTCATTAGTGCTACATATAGTGCCCGGACAAGGTCATCTAGAGCCTAGGGCAAACATGCCAAACTGTGCCCCCCCCCCCCCCCCAAGTTGCATTATGTGTCACCATGAATACAAAGACAAAAACAATGAGCACTAATCTGCATACCTACCCCCTAAGCATAAATCCCCCTTCTCCCAATACAAATCTGCCCCCCTGCTGAAATCCTTCCTCTCAGTACAAATCTTTGCCCCACCCATCCCCCAAATCCCCCCAGCTCAAATGCCCTCCCCCCTCCAAAAAAGAAAAAAAAATACATCCCTCCTAGCACAAATCCTCTACCCCTGAAATTTTCTCTACTGGTACACATCTTCCCCTACTTCAAACCCCCTCTCCCAGCACAAATGCCCCCAAGATCCCTCCTCCTAGCACAAATCCCCCCCCCAACATAAATCACCACTCTTAGCACCCCTCCCCCTCCATTTTCTCTTGTACAATAATATGTAGCCCCTGTCTTCCCCATATTCCCCCTTTCAACACAAATCCTCTCCGTATGGTGCCCTCTCACCTTACATGATACCACAGTGCCCAGGGCAGCTGTCCCTCCTGCCCACACCTTGTCCTGGCCCTGGCTACATAGAGTCTACAGTATTATTTACCCTGATAAAACAGACTTGCTGTCTGACCTAATCAATCACACAGCAAAACAGGGGTTTAGCAGCACATGCACTGGATGAACGTGTTAGGAAAGTTCCCTTCAGACCTCTGCTTAAAAGATTTCTCCTCACTTCCTCTCCTCTTTTACAGAGGTCACATGGAAAAGAAGTGAAGAGAATTTTCCCTAGGAGGGCCCAAACAGCAGCAAACACCCAACAGAAGTTCTAGGCTCTCCCTACTGTACTACACATTTGTATTGCCATCTGCTACATGGTTACATAGTTAGGTTGAAAAAAAAAACACCCTCCATATAATTCAACCACTAGAAAAAAAAATTACCAGAATAAATCAATAGAAAACCTCCATATACAGAACCCTGTACTCGAGAGGAAGGCAAAAAAAAAACTCCTACATTAAGCATGGTCCAATTTGTTCCAGCAGGAAAAAAAAAATCCTTCCTGATCCCCCCTAAGGCAAGGGGATATTCCCTAGATCAGTGATGGTGAACCTTGGCACCCCAGATGTTTTGGAACTATATTTCCCATGATGCTCATCTACACTGCAGAGTGCATGAGCCTCATGGGGAATGTAGTTCCAAAACATCTGGGGTGCCAAGGTTTGCCAACACTGCCCTAGATCAACAATCCCTGGGTTATAACTCATATACTGTATGTTAATGTCCAATTATATTTTGTGTATTCAGGAATGCATCCAGGCCTTTTTTAAGACAATCTACTAAGCTGGCTTGAACCAACTCTTGAGGGAGTTTATTCCACATTTTCACAGCTCTTACTGTGAAGAAGCTTTTCCATATCTGGAAGTTAAATCTCTTTTCCTCTGGATGTAAGTAGTGCCCCCTTGTCTCTTCTGATTACCTTAACCACATAACGACCGCCCACCGCAGATATACTGCGTCAGGCAGACGCTGCTGGGCAAAGTGACGTAGGGGTACGTCACTCGCTCAGCCGCCTGTGGGGGGCGAGCGCGCCCCGCCGGAGGTGCACTCCCGCCCCCGCTCGTTCACTGAGATCCCCGCGCGAGTGACCGCCGGCTCCGATGTCCGCCGGTCACTCGCGATCTCCCGCAGAAGAGGGAGAAAGGCAGACAGCTGATGTAAACACAGCCGTCTGTCATTCTCCCTGATGTAAGTGCAGAGACTATATGATCCTGCTATGTAGGATCGTATATGTCTCTGTGGTTACATCACAAGCCACGCCCCCACAGTTAGAATCACGCCCCTAGGGATACATTTAACCCACTGATCACCAATAAAGTTAACCACTTCCCTGCCAGTGTCATTTTTACAGTAACAGAGCATATTTATAGCATTGATTACTGTAGTAATGTCACTGGTACTCCCAAAAGTGTCTAAAATGTCAGTTAGGGGTCCGATCTGTCTGCCGCAATGTCGCAGTCCTGCAAAAGAAAAATCGCAGATCGCCGCCATTACTAGTAAAAAAAAAAAACAATAAAAATGAAATAAATCTTTCCCGTAGTTAGTAAATGCAATAACTTTTGCGCAAACCAATCAAAATACGCTTATTGCGATTTTTTTTACCAAACATATGTAGCAGAAAACAAATAGGCTTAAAATGCTAAAAAATTTAGATTTTTACATTTTTTTTTGAGAATTTCATATAAAAAAATTTGAAAAATATTGTTATTTTTTCAAAATTGTCGCTATTTTTTTGTTTATAGCGCAAAAAATAAAAATTGCACAGGTAATCAAATACCACAAAAAGAAAGCTCTGTTTGTGGGAAAAAAAGGAAGTCAATTTTAATTTGGGTACAGCGTCGCACGACCGTGCAATTGTCCGTTAAAGTCACACAGTGCCGATCGCAAAATAGGGCCTGGTCTTTGAGCAGCCAAATCCTCCGGGGCTTAAGTGGTTAAAGTGAATAACTGAACACCAAGTTTACTATAGGGAGCACTTATACATGTTGATCATATCACCTCTCATTCTCATCTTCTCAAGAGAGAATAATTTCAGTTCCTCTAATCTTTTCTTATACAGTAGCTGAGCTCCTTCATGCTTCTTATCAGTTTGGTTGCCCTCCTCTGCACTTTCTCCAGTTCTCTGCTGATCATTGGTGCCATGCTTTAGAGGCTTTAGAAACAAAAAATAACAAATGCACATTTTTTTTACCTACAAAAAAATTGGATTTTTGTAATTACTGTAAAAGCCATTTCTCTGAGTTCATTGACAGGCACAGCTCTCTATATTCAGAAGCATAGGGTTATATTGCTATCTAGCCCTGTCTTAACAGGAAAAAAAATGTAAAAATGAAAAGTGCTAGGACCAGAGATCCCAGCAGGGAACCAGGTCTCTACTCCTGACTAGGAAGAAAAAAAAAACTGGAGGCCTATAGAAGAGAGGGGGATGTATACCACCTAGGACTGCCCATAAGAGTAGCCAAGTCTTTTTTCTGCCTAGTGTCCTTCTCCCGTAGGGGGGCAATATAACCCTATAGTTCTGAATATAGAGAGCTGTGTCCATCAATGAATAAAAGAGAAATGTGCATTTATTGATTTTTGTTAAAAGGTGAACTTATCCTTTAAGCAAAACAAGTTAATGCATATTTTTCTTCAAAGCTTCCAACTCTCATATTTTTCTTGGCAGACTTTTGGCATTGGTGAACAAACACCTTAATCCGTTGTTGCATTTTGCACTTGTGTTTTACATATCTTTTGCCCATCTTCCCTCATTCCACCCTCCATTAGTGGCTGACCCCTATTTGACTTGTCTGCCCATTATATTACTTCTTCCATCTCAATCCTAGTTTAAACACTTCTACAGCCTTCCCATAAACCTCTCCCCAACACAGTAGACCCTTTTAACTTTAAGTGCATTAAGGTTGTACCACAATAAAAGTCAGCCCAGTGCTGTAGAAAATCTTTCCATCCTGCACCAGGTCTTTATGCATTCAGTTCTCTAAGCTCCCCCTACCTTTCCTGTATTGAGCATGGCCCAGACAATAATCCAGAAAATGTAATCTTGGAGGTCTTTTCCTTCAACTTGCAGCCTAATTCTTTAAATTGATTTTTTAAGATCCTCCAAATTCCATGTATTCTGCCATTGGTTCCAACATGAACCTCACTTGCGTGGATTGTGAAAGCTGTTGGCTGAACAAAAAAACTTAACAGTGTATGGCCAACTTAAAGAGGTTCTTAACCGTTTGGAAAAAAAAAAAAAAAAGTCAGCAGCTAAAATTACTGTAGCTACTGACTGTTAGTAAAGGGACACTTACCTGTCCAGGGATCCAGTGCTATCCTCACCTGTGCTGATTTTTTGCTGATCTTCCCTGCGCCATCATGTTAACTGTGTGAAGCTGGCTGTGACTCCTTGCAGCTTTACAGCCAGCTTCCCACTGCGCATGTTACAGGGACCTAAGACATATCCCAGAAGGTTGCGGGTGGGGGTGGGATTAGAACTTCTGGTGAAATCACCTGGAGCAGGGCCACACAGAAGGAGATGAGCCACGACCGCGGTCCGAACAGGGCTAACACAGGATCGTGGTCACTGCTCACCTCCTGCTGTGCGCCCATGCCTGTTTGTCCTCCCCCGTCCACCCGGCCAACAATGCCATCCAATCAGCAGGGCAGGGGGCAGGAGCAGCTGCGGATTGGAATAAAGGGCAGCTACAGCCCATTGCCCTGCTGATTGGATGACATTGTCTGGTGGGGGGTAGGAGCCAGGAGAGAACACACGGACTGATCATAGACTCTGCCTTGCTAAAGGTAAGGGTCCTGTGCAGGAGAGGCAGACATTAGAATAGGGAACTGTCATGTTAGAGAGGAGGGAGGAGGGCAGGGGCACTCAGTGATGGTGGAGGCTGTAATTGCTAGGGGCACTGTAATATAAGAGATGGTGCAATATTCTTTCCTGCAACCATGGATTGCAGGAAAGAAAATCACTTCCCCCATCAACACAGTCAGCATTTTTTCTTTGCATGATATATACCTACCTTATATGAAGCAAATTTGAGGTGGAAAGGTGCCTGGTAATCTGGAGTTACATCGGTTAGATGCTGTTCTGAGTCGGTATTACCTATTTGAAATATGACAGGCAACTTGAGCTGAGTTTTCACTGGATTGGGGCAAGGAAAGGCGATCACTGGAAGCACAGTGGTGTTGCAGTCTGGTAGAAGAGGACACACTGTTGGACTTTGATACCCAAATGCACCTGTGTGGGGAGACTGAGGACTTGTTTGCAAATTCACTTTTTGATGATTTATTATATGCATAAGTTTATTTCTAGACAAGCACTTTACATGTTTCATGGACACTTTTATTCACAGCTCTACTAGTAATTGGGCACTTTGTTGTTTGGTTACATATTTTATGGATATAGGTGGGGTAGCAGGAGTGATTGTTTGTTTTTTTAATTTACATTATCTCACAAAAGTGAGTACACCCCTCACATTTTTGTAAATATTTTATTACCGGTATATCTTTTCATGTGACAACACTGAAAAAATTACACTTTGCTACAAGGTAAAGTAGTGAGTGTACAGCTTGTATAACAGTGTAAATTTTCTGTCCCCTCAAAATAACTCAACATGCGGTCATTAATGTCTAAACCGCTGGCAACAAAAGTGAGTACACCCCTACGTGAAAATGTCCAAATTGAGCTCAATTAGCCATTTTCCCTCCCTGGTGACTTGTGAGTGTTACAAGGTCTGTGTGAAAGGGGAGCAGGTGTGTTAAATTTGGTGTTATTGCTCTCACTCATACTGGTCACTGGAAGGTCAACATGGCACCTCATGGCAAAGAACTCTCTGAGGATCTGTCAGAATATTTATACTGCTCTGAATATAACAGTGTCTCCATTTATGTAAATAAGCAAAGATCTGTAAGGTAGGAGAATCTCAACTTATTTCCACAAATCAATATGTAACAAGTTCTTTTAATCGATTAATTTCTTTTTAAAAGCATATACCAATCTTAGTGAAAACAGTCTACAGTAGGGAATATATATAAGAATATTTATTCACAAGACATGTATTCACAATAAATGATCAGACTTGAGGTAACACAAAGAGATAACTTTACATCAAATACAAATTTAAAACGATAAATGCAATATGATGTGTTTCTCAATAATGAAAGTAAAAATATAGCAAGATTACGTTTTTCCCAGATGTAGTAGCATAAACCATAGATAAGTATACTATATAATCAGACCACAATTGTCTGCGAATTGCGCAGCCGACAGTCACTCCACTGCAGATGGAGCGGGAATAGGCCATGCAAAACGTGAGACTAATACGCCAATATGCGCTAAATCTGATATTAATAAAAATGTATAAAAACAAAAATCAGCTTTTTAGAGAAAAATCTACCATGGTTTATACGGCTGGGGTTGTAATCTTTTACCCTTAAATATGCAATATAAAACATATAAGGAAAGAAATAAACAATTGTTTAATAATAATCAAATAAACAACAAGGTATATTTACCACACTTAAGATGGCTGCTAGCTTAAATGGTCGTTACCAGAGTCCTTAAGATGGCTGCCTTCCCAAAATGGTGGCCAGTTAGGGAGGAGTTTCGTTTGGCGTCCTTCAAAGTTTCAGATAAATGATGGCGCAAGATGGAGTATGTATAGATGAGTATATATATATATGGATGTGAGTAGCATGTGTGTTGTATGTGTAATGAATGTTGTGTAATGTAATGTGTCTCTCTCTCATCTGGGGTTCCCTTTTTATATTGTATTGAACAAAAGGGCTGTAAAATTACCATAAGTCAAACCCAGAAGGAGTAACTTTATCCCCATTGGTTGGGCTAACTTATCCATTAACTGGTGATGTAATTGGGCAACACCTCTACTGGTTAACCAATATATTGGATATTTAAAACTATATGATAATTTCTCCATTTAAGAATATCATAAAAACAACATAATAATTTATCCATACTCTCATCTTCTATACATGTCCATCTAATATCTCCATCATGTATCTAGATAAGGATTGAACCTGGTAACACCATTTAATAAGGATATATTATTAATATGATATGTATATTGATTGGAAATGACTGATTTACACAGATACTTTACATTTAGTAGCAGTAAAAATTATATAGATACATAGACAATTATATATATATATATTGCTACACAACAACTTGTATATGTAAACTTTTCTACACATGGGTTATTTCCAATCAGAATATTATCCATTAAGGGATTATTATGTTAACAACAATACAATCATGATTTGGGACTGGATTATAAAATATGGGAGAAATTCTGACCATTATACACTACTGTATAATAGATATAATGTAATTCTCAATAGAAGATTGTCATAAAATCATAAGTTCCACACCCCCTTTGGTATATGATGGGACAAGGATGTTGTATAAGCTTATGATTATATTAAATTCATTTGAAGATGCAGTTCTAATCAGTCTAAGTGAACAATGTTTATTTGACACCATGGAGCTTCCAATGGACAATTGTCTGTATGACACAATCTCTACCCCCATCTTGGTGTGTAGGTAAATTAATTACAAGTTCTTGTCTTTGTCCAGGCTGTTTTCCGTTTGTTTGACTTCTCAGGGTAGAAACAATAGTTTATTTGCTAGGGAATGGGTGAACACAGGTGTGACCCTGAATTTGAGTTTTGGCCATTGTGTGTTAAAACATCTCATGGCCAGAACATAATGTTTCATGATCTCCGGTTTCTCTCCTTTCATGACCAGGGGAAAAATGTCTTTTTATCTTTTGAGGTCCGTTGTATGTAAACCTTCCCCCCAAGGCCGTTCCACCTGGGATAAGCAATTTAGTCGCCTGCCTCTCCAGAGCATTATATTCAAAGTTTACCGAACACAATTTCCTTTTGGGGGCAGACAACATAGCTTCTCATCTCAAAGTACATGTAAATAAAACAAATTCAACAATGGACGCAATGTGTGCTTCAAACTGAAGGTATTTTGACTGAATCAGTGACAAGGTCCTTTTAGGCCTCAAAGTTCACAGTTCTTGACCTGTAATAATAAAAATGTATTTCTATTTCGTACTGGAAGTCTAACAGATCTATAAAAAAAACATTTGTTGCTCTACATAAAGATGGCCTAGGCCAGGGGTCTTCAAACTATGGCCCTCCAGTTGTTCAGGAACTAGAATTCCCATCATGCCTAGTCATGCCTGTGAATGTCAGAGTTTTACAATGCCGCATGGGATGTGTAGTTCCGCAACAGCTGGAGGGCCGTAGTTTGAGGATCCCTGGCCTAGGCTATAGGAAGATTGCCAATACCCTGAAACTGAGCTACAGCATGGTGGCCAAGACCATACAGCGGTTTAACAGGACAGGTTCCACTCAGAACAGGCCTCACCACGGTCGACCAAAGAAGATGAGTGCATATGCTCAGCATCATATCCAGAGGTTGTCTTTGGGAAATAGACAATTGAGTGCTGCCAGCATTGCTTCAAATGTTGAAGGGGTGGAGGGTCAGCCTGTCAGTTCTCAGACCTTACGCCGCACATTGTATCAAATTGGTCTGCATGGCTGTTGTCCCAGAAGGAAGTCTCTGCTAAAGATGGTGCACAAGAAAGCCTGCAAAGTTTGCTGAAGACAAGCAAACTAAGGACATGGATTACTGGAACCATGTCCTGTGGTCTGATGAGACCAAGATAAACTTATTTGGTTCAGATGGTGTCAAGCGTGTGTGATGGCAACCAGGTGAAGTGTACAAAGACAAGTGCGTCTTGCCTACAGTGGGAGTGTCATGGTCCAGCACTGGGGAGCTCCAGTTTATTGAGGGAATCATGAATGCCAATATTTACTGTGACATACTGAAGCAGAGCATGATCCAACAGGATAATGACCCCAAACTCACCTCCAAGATGACCACTGCCTTGCTAAAGAAGCTGAGGGTAAAGGTGATGAACTGGCCAAGCATGTCTCCAGACCTAAACCCTATTGAGCATCTGTGGGGCATCTTCAAATGGAAGGTGGAGGAGCGCAAGGTCTCTAACATCCACCAGCTCCATGATGTCGTTGTGGAGGAGTAAAAGAGGACTCCAGCTCTGGTGAACTCCACGCCCAAGAGGGTTAAGGCAGTGCTGGAAAATAATTGTGGCCACACAAAGTATAGACACTTTGGGCCCAATTTGGACATTTTCACTTAGGAGTGTACTCACTTTTGTTGCCAGCGGTTTAGACATTAATGGCTGTTTGTTTGAGTTATTTTGAGGGGACAGCAAATTTACACTGTTATAAAAGCGGCACACTCACTACTTTACATTGTAGCAAAGTGTCATTTCTTTAGTGTTGTCACATTAAAAGATATAATACATTTTTTTTTAAATGTAAGGGGTGTACTCACTTTTGTGAGTTACTGTATTTATTTGGGTATTTTTAACACATTTTTATATGTAACTTTCACATACTTTCACACTTGAGAAGCAGATTTTCCTACAGAATTTTTTTGTCATCTGATCATAACACCTTTTTCCATGTGGCCTCAGAATCTTCAAGGCGCTTTTAAGGTGGTCAGATGATTCTCAAATTGAATTATTTGGCCTTAACACCAAACAATATGTCTGGTGGAAATCCATCCAAATAACACCATTCCTAAAGCATGGAGTAAAGCATGGAGGTGGTAATATCCTATATTGAGGGTGTTTGGATGGATGGGGCAAAGTTCCATCAAATTTTTGAGGAAAATCTACTGCCCTCCACAGATGTTCAAACAGTTACTATCGAATTGAACTGAATTAGAGCAATTCTGCAAAGAAAAGTGGGGACATTTTGCAAAGTCTAGATTATAGTTAGTAGAGACATATCCCAACTGACTAAGGGCTCTTTCACACGGGCGGTCCGATCAGATCCGCCTGTTTTTTAGGCGGATCTGATCGGATGCCCCATTCAGCCCTATGGAGCAGCGGATGTCAGCGGTGACATGTCCGCTGTCATCCGCATTCGATCCTGTCCGTGAAATCCGGACGGATGGAAACCCTATTTTCCATCCGTCCTGGGGATGGGATCGGATGGGATCGGATGAGAGCGGACAGGCGGTCCGCTCTCATCCGATTCCCCATAGAGAGCAGCGGGGGCTGTGACACCTCCCTCTCCGCACTGCAAGCGGAGACGGAGCTGTCATCCGCCGGCTCAGTGGGGATCGCGGATCGATCCCCGCTGAGCAGCATGGATCCGCCTACGGAGGCGGACCGTGTGAAAGAGCCCTAAAGGCTGTAATTAAGGTAAAATGTGGTCCAACAAAATACTAACATAAGGGGGTGATCCTTTTTCCAACTCTGTGTCTCTTTTTTTAATTTTTTTTGACATGTTGATGTTATATCTTTCACTTGGATGTTATAAGTTGCAATGAGTGAATACAGCTGGATAAACCAAAAACTGTGTCTTAATTTCAGGCTGCAAAGCAACAAAATGTGATTATTTTAAAGGAAGTGATTGTTTTCTATACCCACTGTATACTGAAATGTATCCTCCACAATCACAGCTTTATAACAAATGTCTTAGTTCACGTAAGTTCCCAAAAACATTTATTAAGGTCCATCCACACCTTGCATGTGTTAATGCATGCATTGCGCTCAAGGAAAACACATAGCTGCATGATTTTTAGAATGCAGTCCTTGTATGCCTGGTACACAAAAATAATGCACTAAATGTTTAATTGTGCACATTGTGGTGCGCTGTAGCAAAAGTGTGTTATTTTTATACTGTATATGGGGTTGGGGTACCATTGACCATAAAAATGTTAGTGCACAAATGCAAGCATGTTACCGCGCTGGGTGGCCTTAACGCAACACACGTTTATGCACATATGAATCCAGACTTTCCAAATACTTTGAATAATCTTGCAAATGTAAATGCATGTGAAACAAACAAAGATAAAATTCCCAGTTCAATTTGCCAACCAGTCTGCTTACCAACCAAATTGGCCTGTCTAACAGTTTGCGTCAATACAGGGGTTTACTGGGAATTTTATCTTTGTTTGTTTCATGTGCGTTGCCCTTCCTTGTGTTCTTTGCTATGAAGGCCAGTTATAGGTGGGGGCAGAGGCCATTTTCTTTGTTGTATATGTGTACTGGTGAGTGGACATACTGGGTGCCTTTGCTGTAATACTATCAGCTGGGCTTCCATTATGCCCCCAATTACCTTTCAGGAGGGATGGGCCACCTCCAGGCTCACCTGCCCCCTATCTATCCATTAGCTTGCATGTGCTCCCACTGTGGAGACTCTTTAAAATTCATTAGAGTTAGGACTGCAGGTAACAGGGAGCCTTGACGTGGCCCTGCAGCTTTCACATGCGTTTGCAAATGTGTGCTAACTAAACCCCTGTATTGACGCAAACTGTTAGACAGGCCAATTTGGTTGGTAAGCAGACTGGTTGGCAAATTGAACTGGGAATTTTATCTTTGTTTGTTTCATGTGCGTTGCCCTTCCATGTGTTCTTTGCTATGAAGGCCAGTTATAGGTGGGGGCAGAGGCCATTTTCTTTGTTGTATATGTGTACTGGTGAGTGGACATACTGGGTGCCTTTGCTGTAATACTATCAGCTGGGCTTCCATTATGCCCCCAATTACCTTTCAGGAGGGATGGGCCACCTCCAGGCTCACCTGCCCCCTATCTATCCATTAGCTTGCATGTGCTCCCACTGTGGAGACTCTTTAAAATTCATTAGAGTTAGGACTGCAGGTAACAGGGAGCCTTGACGTGGCCCTGCAGCTTTCACATGCGTTTGCAAATGTGTGCTAACTAAACCCCTGTATTGACGCAAACTGTTAGACAGGCCAATTTGGTTGGTAAGCAGACTGGTTGGCAAATTGAACTGGGAATTTTATCTTTGTTTGTTTCATGTGCGTTGCCCTTCCATGTGTTCTTTGCTATGAAGGCCAGTTATAGGTGGGGGCAGAGACCATTTTCTTTGTTGTATATGTGTACTGGTGAGTGGACATACTGGGTGCCTTTGCTGTAATACTATCAGCTGGGCTTCCATTATGCCCCCAATTACCTTTCAGGAGGGATGGGCCACCTCCAGGCTCACCTGCCCCCTATCTATCCATTAGCTTGCATGTGCTCCCACTGTGGAGACTCTTTAAAATTCATTAGAGTTAGGACTGCAGGTAACAGGGAGCCTTGACGTGGCCCTGCAGCTTTCACATGCGTTTGCAAATGTGTGCTAACTAAACCCCTGTATTGACGCAAACTGTTAGACAGGCCAATTTGGTTGGTAAGCAGACTGGTTGGCAAATTGAACTGGGAATTTTATCTTTGTTTGTTTCATGTGCGTTGCCCTTCCATGTGTTCTTTGCTATGAAGGCCAGTTATAGGTGGGGGCAGAGGCCATTTTCTTTGTTGTATATGTGTACTGGTGAGTGGACATACTGGGTGCCTTTGCTGTAATACTATCAGCTGGGCTTCCATTATGCCCCCAATTACCTTTCAGGAGGGATGGGCTACCTCCAGGCTCACCTGCCCCCTATCTATCCATTAGCTTGCATGTGCTCCCACTGTGGAGACTCTTTAAAATTCATTAGAGTTAGGACTGCAGGTAACAGGGAGCCTTGACGTGGCCCTGCAGCTTTCACATGCGTTTGCAAATGTGTGCTAACTAAACCCCTGTATTGACGCAAACTGTTAGACAGGCCAATTTGGTTGGTAAGCAGACTGGTTGGCAAATTGAACTGGGAATTTTATCTTTGTTTGTTTCATGTGCGTTGCCCTTCCATGTGTTCTTTGCTATGAAGGCCAGTTATAGGTGGGGGCAGAGGCCATTTTCTTTGTTGTAAATGTAAATGCATGGACTGTATTCATGAAACGGTTGCTTGCTTATTTGACACAACTGCTTGCATTGCTTTGCATCTCTGTGCTTGGAATGGAAGGTGCCGAGCGTCGGAGCCGGTGGACACTTCCCCATGTCTGTAACAGAAGTCAAAGAGAATACTTCTCAAATGCTTCTGAACAACCTTATAGCATTGGGAGGCTTTGTGAGCAGCTGATATAATTTTTCTATGATTCTGGAAGGCGATGTGTAATGGCTAATTCACACTAGCAGTTGGGAGGGCAGAAAAACCCCATGATTGAGTTGTGTTTTTAATGCCCCCCAACCGCTACTCCCTTTAGCTGCAGAGGCAGTGGCCGGCCAGCGGCATACACATGCTGCGGCCACAATGCTCTGCTTCATGGCCGCAGCAGGAATTATACCCCCCTGCAACCGCAAGGTTGAAGAGGTTAAAGCAGGTGGTACAACAACTCCGCTTGTCAAATGCTCTCTGAAGAGAGATCCAAATGTGGCTCGCTCTTTAGAGAGCAAAGTTTATGTAAAAGAATGAACCCTCATAGAGCTTTGTACTGATAGATATCAAAATAAAAAAATCTGTCAAACACATCACAAAGGCAAGTTAACACCCATGTGAGCTAACCCTTAGATTGCATTTACTATATAACAATTTTTTTAAGGCATATTAAGAAAACAACACAGCTAAGCGAAAGCAGAAAAAAAATAAACAAACATTCTTAAAAAATAGGTTTATTGTTTTTCAGAATTTTTTTTTTTTTTTTCACGGTGGTCTGCACATTTATCTGTTAGGGAAGATAAAATGAGTAAAAAGAGCCACTTCACTGAAATACTCAACAATTTAAATAAAACATTGCTCTAGGGAACTAAGACATTTACAAAAATTTGAGAAAACAAGACTTAAATATAAAGCAAAGGAAAAAAAAAAAAAACGGGTGAAAAGGTTACATAGGAAAACCTATTCAAATAATGTACCGTATTCTATTCTGCTCAACAAACAAATGATTGTAATCGCTATCCCTAAGAGCGAGTATTATACAGAATATAAAAATAAACACAAAACGCTTAAATTATTTTAACTGAGCAGAAGTCATGTATTTACTGTATTTCTGAGTATTGCAATGCGACAGTCATTTTACAATGTAGTATAGCATATTGGCTAATGTAAGATGAACAGAGGTGATTTAAAGGGTAACTCCACTTTTGTGGGGAAAAAAAATAGCAAATAAAGAAAAAATAATATAGCATATACAATTGTGACACAAGTCATATTGTAATTGAATCTTATTAAAAATGACCCTTCCTTTTTAATCTGCAGCTCTGTCATTTTCTGAAAATGCAAAGCAATATGGCTACCTGGAGTCACAAAATGTGTACTGACCACACCCCAGAAACATAATTTCCTGCTTGTGTTATTGGCTCACCAATTTTCCCAGAAGTCTGCCTAAGATACAAGTCAGATTTCAGGCATCCCCTGCAACATAAATGTCATTTTTGGTGAGATACTCCCAATAAGAACATGTCTAAAGGGATGCAGACCCAGCAGCTTTCCTCATTAGAGCCCCGCAGCTGCCACAGCTGATAGATAATTATGAAACCACTTCCATTAGACCCACTCAGCACAGAGAAACAAACAGGTAGGAATCTGCAACAAAGGCTGTTATAATTCTTGCAATGTACATAGATCACCCAGATGGGAATGTTTTTTTCAACAAAAGCGGAGTTACGATTTAAGGACTGAAATAATAAACAGTCAAATATTTATTATCCCACCACAATAAACGGGTATAGAGTATGGTGACTGTGTCAGTACATGGCGAAATTTTGGGTACCCCATGATCACATGACATATTTTGCTGATTTTTAGCATTAAGATGTTTATTTCTGCAAGCAACGCCCTAAAATGTGACACAGTGCTATAATTTAAGGCACACAATAACTGTTTATATTCTGAGTTTACAACATGCATTGGAAAATATAAAGACAGAAATCACAGCGTCCAAAGCGTTTTTGCTAAGAAGATCTTTCCCACTCTTCCTTGCTGTTTAGTTTAGGAATATTCTTGGGTCATGTTGCATGTACTGCAATTTTAACATCAATGTAAAAGAACCTTTTGCTTATGAAATCAACAAAATATGTAACATGACCAGGGAATCCCAAACTTTTTATTTTGACTGTAGATTACAGCACATTTAAATTTTTTTTAGCTGGTGCACCGATTTGTGAAATCATCATATGTGGAGCAAGATGAACATACAGTAATACAAATAACTGTGGCAGAATCATGTGACAACCTCACTGCCATCCTCATCCCAATAAGCGGAATGCAGGAGAATGCATTTGCATAGCAGGGTTGGGTTTTAATTTCCCTGAATGTTTTGGTGAAAATCATGAAATTTTGGTGCAATTTTGTCATTTTAAAAATATGCATTAGGGTGCATTGACATTCACATGATTAGCTGTGAAAGCTGGCAGTTTATTATTGCTTTCATTGGGTCTGCTTACTTGCAGGTAATCGCAGGGACCCCCCCTGAGGCTCTCGCAACTAATCATCAAGCATGTGCATTTGCAAATGTGAATGCACCCTTAAGCCGGCCATACATGGATTTAAATTTGGCCAGTGCGGAAGGGAACAGCCGAATTTCTATCCATGCATGGGCAGGCTGGTTGTATGGAAGTTGATTTACCGATTGACTTCAGTACCGCCAGCTTGATGGGTTTTTCCCAATCGATCCCTGGATATAGCCCGCAGCACTGATCAGAGTATTCTGACAGCAGTGAAGTCTCCTCGCTGTCAGAATATAATAACTCAGCGGAAAGAATTCCCCCATCCACATTGTGTGTGTGGATTGGGTAATAGAGCCATCTTTTTTTTTTTGTTTACCTTACTGGTTGAATGAACAAAAAAAAAAAAAGACTAATGTATGGCCAGCCTAAAGCCTAGTTCACCCAGGCCAAATGTCAGATGGCATCGGCTGGTTATATCAATAGAAACCGGCCGACATTCGGCCCGTGTGGACCTCAGTCGTTCCAACAGAAGCTGGCATGACCAAAAAAGGTCTGCCGATCGGTGCTCTCAGCCAATAGCTGAGAGCGCTGACTGGAGTGTTCTGCTGGGGGGGCGTCCCCCAGTCAGAGCACAATAGAACAGAAGGGGAGATTGCTGTACTAACATAGGATAGTTAGTACAGTGGCTCCTCCCGAGCTGTCTTTTTTTTTTTTTTTTCAGCCCTGCTGGGTTGAACGAAAAAGAAAACTAGTAGTGTGTACTAGGCTTTAGAAGACAAATTGGTAAAGAGAAATTAAAGTGGCTTTTGGTGTTTGGGTGTACTCCTGAGGGCTATAGAGGTTCTTTTCCACTATTCTGGACCCGTTCTTGTGCTAAAAACAGCTTTTTAATACCCGATCTTTTCCTTTTTTTTTTTTACAGAAATAAAAAAACAGACAGTGGAAACAAAGTCAAATAAAACAGTTAAAGCAACAGTGCACAAGTAACAATAGAAAAGCATTTAAAAAAACAAACCCACAACATTAAATAAACTGTTCTATTCACACCCTCTAAATAAATAAAAAAAGGGAGATATTTTTTGTCAAGCAAATATCGAAGTAGTTCAATGAGTGAAGTTTAGCCAACATTTGCTAAATAAGATCTGGTAATTTTGATCTTTCAAGTGATCCACTTCAATATATGGCCAGTTGTATTACTAAATAGCTGGAAAGCAATAGGTTGATGAATACAAAGTTAATACAGAGAATAAAGAGCTGTCCCAGCCTGTACTAGAGAAATGTAAAACCAGCTTGGACTGGTCACTGCTCCAGTTTTTAAAGTGTATACAGTATTTATTTATTCCACCCACAATACCTAGGTACAGCTTCTTTGGTTTGATGGATTCCACATAGTTTTACAATTAGAAAAGATACCAAAGGACAATTCTCAAGGAATTTCATATTGGCCTGATTTTTCTTTGGGTAATCTTGGGGTCACCATACCGGTTAAAATCGGACATTCTTTGTAAAATCAACTTTAGATTTACGAAAATTAGAAGACCTAACTCTGTCCAATCCATTTTTATCCAATCAATTTGTATACACTAGATAGTTGTTGGTAGATATACAGGAGATTTTACAAAAAGATTCTAACACGTGCTGAGCTTTAGACTAAACATGTGTGGTGGGCTTTGGACTATTTGATAAAGGAAGATTTTTTACGTATATACTAAATATTATTCTATGTAATATAAATAGAAGAGAAATTTCCGCGCTAGATGTGACAGAAAACCAAATGATTAAGAACAATAGTGAGCAGCTGGCACAAAATCAACTAACAGTGATTCAAAAAATACAATAAAAACCAAAAAGTGCAGCGCTGAAATCAGTATACAATTATATAGCTGAAAAGCTCATATAAAGAAAACAAAAAAGGAGAGGGGATAATGTCCAAATGAATAGTCCCAATATTAAGTGCAGAGATGTGAATCCACGTGCAAAATAACTTTCTTCCAGTGACACCAGGGAAAAGTGTAGGAAGGGGACACCCTTGTGCTCAGGTATAACAAGCAGCTTACCGAAATTCCGTGGCTGCTCAATTTAATGAGACAGCCTCTCCCAGCTAGTAGTAAACCAGTAGGTCAACCGATATCAAGCTCAGGTGCTTCGAAAGACTCCAAAAGCCGAAAGCCGTTTCCGGTGTGTTGTTAAACCGATCACATTAATATGTGGCACACTTGGAACTTCTCATATACTCCATTGAACGTAAAGCCATATGTAGAAAGAAACAGAGGCCCATAGCGTAATCCCGTAAACCAATAGGTAAATTTATTAAAAAAACTACTTACAATTTAAAAGACAAAAACAGGCATGTAGTATGTGCCGGTCATGGATCTAACCGCGGCGTCCCGCAAGTCTCCAGATCAGCATATGGATAAACAGCCGGCTTCGTTGGGGGGCGTGTGGACGTTTATGTCTGGGATCGCCAACGTTTCGTCATAAGAAAGACTTCTTCTGGGCGCCCAGACGCCGCGGTTAAATCCATGACCGGCACATACTACATGCCTGTTTTTGTCTTTTAAATTGTAAGTAGTTTTTTTAATAAATTTACCTATTGGTTTACGGGATTACGCTATGGGCCTCTGTTTCTTTCTACATATGGCTTTACGTTCAATGGAGTATATGAGAAGTTCCAAGTGTGCCACATATTAATGTGATCGGTTTAACAACACACCGGAAACGGCTTTCGGCTTTTGGAGTCTTTCGAAGCACCTGAGCTTGATATCGGTTGACCTACTGGTTTACTACTAGCTGGGAGAGGCTGTCTCATTAAATTGAGCAGCCACGGAATTTCGGTAAGCTGCTTGTTATACCTGAGCACAAGGGTGTCCCCTTCCTACACTTTTCCCTGGTGTCACTGGAAGAAAGTTATTTTGCACGTGGATTCACATCTCTGCACTTAATATTGGGACTATTCATTTGGACATTATCCCCTCTCCTTTTTTGTTTTCTTTATATGAGCTTTTCAGCTATATAATTGTATACTGATTTCAGCGCTGCACTTTTTGGTTTTTATTAAATATTATTCTACCCATTGTAGAGAGCTGAAGCCTTGGTAGTTAGGATTCTGAATAGATACAAAACAAAAATTGGAAGAGTGCACAAAATAAGACATCAATTTACAATATAGTGCTGTGAATTGAAACAGCAGTAAATATGTGCCTACAACACCCTATCAAAGTTCATGCATAAAATGATCTAGGGCATATTGCTATATATATATATATATATATATATATATATATATATATATATATACATATACACAGTATCTCACAAAAGTGAGCACACCCCTCACATTTTTGTAAATATTTTATTATATCTTTTGATGTGTCAACCCTGAAGAAATTACACTTTGCTACAATGTAAAGTAGTGAGTGTACAGCTTGTATAACAGTATAACTTTGCTGTCCCCTCAAAATAACTCAACACACAGCCAATAATGTCTAAACTGCTGGCAACAAAAGTGAGTACACCCCTAAGTCAAAATGTCCAAATTGGGCCAAATTAGCCATTTCCCCTCCCCGGTGTCATGTGACTCGTTAGTGTTACAAGGTCTCAGGTGCTAATGGGGAGCAGGCATGTTAAATTTGGTGTTATAGCTCTCACTCTCTCATATTGGTCACTGGAAGTTCAACATCACACCTCATGGCAAAGAACTCTCTGAGGATCTGAAAAAAATAATTGTTGCTCTACATAAAGATGGCCTAGGTTATAAGAAGATTGGCAAGACCCTGAAACTGAGCTGCAGCACAGCGGCCAAGAACATACAGTGGTTTAACAGGACAGGTTCCACTCAGAACAGGCCTTGCTGTGGTCGACCAAAGATGTTGAGTGCACGTGCTCAGCGTCATATCCAGGGGTTGTCTTTAGGAAATATACTTATGAGTGCTGCCAGCATTGCTGCAGCGGTTAAAGGAGTGGGGGGTCAGCCTGTCAGTGCTCAAACCATACGTCACACACTGCATCAAATTGATCTGCAGGGCTGTCATCTCAGAAGGAAGCCTTTTCTGAAGATGATGCACAAGAAAGCCCGCAAATAATTTACTGAAGACAATCAGACTAAGGACATGGATTACTGGAACCATGTCCTGTGGTCTGATGAGATCAAGTTAACCTTATTTGATTCAGATGGTGTCAAGCGTGTGTGGCAGCAACCAGGTGAGGAGTACAAAGACAAGTGTGTCTTGCCTACAGTCAAGCAAGGTGGTGGGAATGTCATGGTCTGGGGCTACATGAGTGCTGCCAGCACTGGGGAGCTACTGTTCATTGAGGGAACCATAATTGCCAACATGTACTGTGACACACTGAAGCAGAGCATGATCCCTTCCTTTCGGAGACTGGGAAGCAGGGCAGTATTCCAACATGATAATGACCCCATACACACCTCCAAGATGACCATCGCCTTGCTAAAGTACCTGAGGGTAAAGGTGATGGACTGGCCAAGCATGTCTCCAGACCTAAACCATATGTGCATCTGTGGGGCATCCTCAAAGGGAAGGTGGAGGAGAGCGAGGTCTCTAACATCCACCGGCTCCGTGATGTCGTTATGTGGAAGAGGACTCCTGTGAAGCTCTGGTGAACTCCATGCCCAAGAGGGTTAAGGCAGTGCTGTAAAATAATGGTGGCCACTTATAATATTGACACTTTGGGCCCAATTTGAACATTTTAGGGGTGTACTCACTTTTGTTGCCAGCGGTTTAGACATTAATGGCTGGGTGTTGAGTTATTTTGAGGGAACAGCAAATTTACACTGTTATTCAAGCTGTACACTCACTAATTTACATTGTAGCAAAGTGTAATTTCTTCAGTGTTGTCACATGAAAAGATATAATAAAATATTTACTAAAATATGAGGGGTGTACATACATTTGTGAGATAAACACTATATATATATATATATATATATACATATACATACATACATACACACGCGCACACACACACACGCACATATATATATATATATATATATATATATATATATATGTATTCATTCGGCTGTTATATAAATTTTCGAATTTACATTTTCAATCATATTGTACATACGAAAAAATAAAACATTGAATTATAGGATTTCAAACTACATGTATCTACACTTAGAGGTATTCTATGAAAGAGGAGAAATGGAGAGACATGTTGCCCGAAGCAATCAATCAAATTCTAATTGCCATTTTTCTAAAGCAGGTTTGAAAATAAAAGAACGTGACTGGTTATTACAAACAACACCTCTACTTTTCCTTTTCTTCTCCTGTTTCTTAAAGAGACTAAAACCTTTTAAAAACAATAATCAAAGGAACGCATTGTGCCTGCTACTTCCTATTCCGTGTCCCATGCTGTCCCAATTCGCCTCTGGAGCTCCCCAGAAATTGGTATATAAATACCAACTCTAAAAGGACACAGTGCCCTGGCTATCAGTCATTTAAACTCTCTATGCAAGAGCCCCACACTGATAATTACCAGGTTTTTTTAAAGGGGCTCTTGCCATGGGGCGACAATAGACGTTAATGTAAGTATAACAAAAATAATTGTTTTCAGCATACAGAGTCATGTCAAAGCAAATCCATCATTTTAAGCTGTTTCAAATTCTATAAGGACCTTAAACAAGTACTAGAGGTCCCTACACGCCTCAGTTATTCTTCATGTGCACTCTGGAAGCCCCTAAACCTTGGGTTCTCAATATGCATTGGACACTTCAATATCCAAAAGCAAAGCTTTGCCACACCCATCCCATATCCCGTAATCTATATCTCCTCAACTTTCTAACCCAACCTTCTTATCCAGGGTGCCTTGAAGTGTTGACTGAATTCATCAAGGGTGCCAGGGAATTACAGGTGATTTATTTTATTTTTGGACTTTATGGAATGGTGTTGCATTACCCAAAGCTTTGCCACACCCACCCCACATCCCTTCATGTATGATTCCTCAATTCTCTAACCAAACCTTTCTAGACCAAGTTGCCTCAGCACCCTGTGGTGCTACCTGAGATCAACAGGGGTGCTGGGGTGATTTATTTTGTTATAGACTCTACGGACTGGCTTTGCATTAACGGTCAATGCAGACTTCGGTGTAGGAGGGAGGCGTATACAGGGTTATATATATAGTACATTGGGTCTTGCTAGGAGTCATGGGCAGGAGTGATCATTGAGTGTCAAGGTGTGGTTAAAGGAAGTGCACTGGCCAGAGAAAATGGGTGTCCAGGATTTTTCAGTGATCAGGAAGAGCGGCTTAGAGAAAGGTGAAAAGGAGAATCCCCACAATTCTTTGTGTGTAAAATGTGCTGTATTCCAGGGTGTGGGCAGATGGTCCACAGGGATGCACCACTATGGGGTATATACCCATACATGTGTGGGAATATTTTTATAGAAATGTCTATATAAGCAGGTGGATGTGTCAAATATTGTTTGATAGGAGCAATGAACCTGCACTACCTCTGAGGAATGCCTGTGGTATTGCATTTTGTCTTGTAAAATATTATATTTAAGAAATAATGTCAGTTTGGATGTGTTTATGTGTGTGTGCAACCATATTCCCATCTTAGGATCCTAGAGGTAGAGATAAGAATTTGCCTTTTAGACTGGGGGTCCTTGGGATTTTACATTATTTTAAAGGGTGCTGTGATTGAAAAAAGGCTGGGGAAGGCTGCTCTACCCAATAGAGAGTGGTACTATGCAGGTGGAATGCGATGGTGTTCTGACTTTGAATTTTCCACAATAATACTCGTATGACTCCAAAGTAGGGCGAAAATTTGGAGTGCAACTTTGACGCAACTTTGGATGGGTGTGACTCGGATATGACTTTGGTTTGATCAGTGATAATGGGCAACTGTTGCATTGTATAACATTCAAATATGGCCTTCATACAACTTTTGAGGGTTAACATTGAAGTCTGTAGCCCTCAAGTTGCATGAAAGTCGGACCAAAGTAGTGCATTAACTACTTTGAAGTTGCTGCAAATTTAAGTTGCACATATATTAATAGTTATCTTTGCAAAACATGGGGAATGACTTGTCAGGCAACTTTGATGTCCAAAGTGTGAATGGAGCCTACGTTTCCATTCACACAGGTGATTAGTACACCCCGCAAATTCCAGCTGTGGAACTGTGGATTCCTGCATCTGGAATGACAAGTGCATGCGTCCAGCCACGATCACTGTAGGTAATTGCTGCAGCCACAGCTTTCTGCAAACACATGTCATTCCAGGCCAGGGGAGGACTGGGCCAGGGGGCAATTGTGCCCCGGGCTGCTCTGATGCCCTGTAAAAAGGCTGCACCGCTTCTACCACAGACATGCCTAAAGAATTCCAGATGAAGAAAAGTTAAAAGTCCCCACTGCTGACCTACTGAGTGTGGGATGAAGACAAGAACAGAGCACAGGCCTCCCCCCCAGCATGGATGGTGTAAACTATGTCTGAGCAGAGGCCGGTTGAATGCCCCACTGGAGACTCTCCTCCCCTAGCTAGCCCCGACTGAGCTGTCCCAGCTCCCCCAAACTGACACCTGTTGGCCAGGTCGGGAACCTGGATTTGGCTGGTGAGTAGGGAGTACCTGGAGCAGAGCTTCAGCCTGGAATGGGGTTCAGGAGGAGGCTGGGAAGAGGGAGAGTGGGAGGGGGGATGAGTCACTGCACTATGGGCCTCTGGTTTGTACTTGACCCTGGGACAAAAGTTGCCAGTCAGCCCCTGTTCCAGGCGCAGGTTCTTGCCAGTGTGAATGAGCTCCTATGTGTTTAAAGGCTCTGGTAGATTAAAAGAAGTGTGTGAACCTACAAATAGTTGCATTTAATTTATAAGCAGCATTAACTAGTATTCAACCCTCAAGGATTTTTTAGCTGAACACATTGAACACAAAAAATAAACATTCCCTAGTCAAGTGTTTGTTAATATTCTTACCGCAGCACTTGCAGTTTACACTTTTTTCCATGCTGGCAGATTTTGCTCTCTCAGTGCTGCTAACCTGAACGTCCAGTCTTCACAGGGAAGAATTAAAGTAGAACTATAGGCAAATTTCTTTTTTCATTTTGGGTAGAGCAAGGGAGGGTATAATCCCTGTCAGATTTTTTTTTTTCTCCATCTGTGTCCCATTGGGGAGATTTCCCTTCACTTCCTGTCCCTTAACCAAACAGGAAGTGAGAGGAAATCCCAGCAAATTAAAGTGGATGTAAAGCCTTACATATACCCAGTGAAGTGAACAGCCTCAGATGATACAAAGGGATGAAACAAATCTCCCTACAAAAGTTTTACATGTATATCTGCTTTCTTCAGCTTGCTGTATTCTTTAGAAAGAAAACATTGTGTTAGAACTTGTTCTTCCTTTTTTCAGCTGTGGGAGTGGAGTCCTGGCATTCACTGTGTAAAAGCTTATAGGAGGAAAGGCACACACCCTCCCTCCACATAGGCAGACATTTGAAGGTACTTGCAGAGCTATGTTGTGAATAGACAATCTCTCTGCTAAGCTATTTATAGCACCCACTCAAACACAAATTTTCAGCTGCTTTTGGCTCAGTTCACACTGGGGCGACTCGTCAGGCAACTCAGTTGCCAGACAAGTCGCGCTCTATTCAGTATAATAGAACCGTTCCAATTGTAGCGACTCAAGTCGCTCCAACATAGAAAAAGATTCCTGTGCTAATTGGGGGCAACTCCGGAGCGGCTTGCATTGACTTCTTTTAAAGAAGTCGTTTGCAAGCCTTACTGAAGTCACGCTGTATGGGGCGGCTTCAGAGTCGGGTGACTTTGAAGCTGCCCCAGTGTGAACCGAGCCTGAATCTCCTGTGTCAGAACTTGTCAGAAGTTATCAGGCTGATAACAGAAGAACGGAGCAGCAGAAAATCACAGGACTTAGGGCTTTGGAGAGAGATAAGAAAACACTACAGATATATGTGCACCAGGTCAAATGTAATGAATCGGGTTTACATCCACTTTAAAGGGAATTCTTTGAGGACCCCCAGGGCACCAGAACTAGTGTCGCCTTTGCAAGATTTCCCCTCTATTACATTTCTGGTGACAACCCAAAATGTGGGATTTTCTTTTACTTTCACTTTCAATGATAATGGTAAACAGAGAGGTAAATAGAGAGGGTGATTCTCCCTAACAGGGACACAGACAGCGATAAAAACTGACAAGCGTTCTAATCCCCCGTTACTCTATCTAAAAATAAAATAAAAGTTTTGTAAAAGTATTGGCGTTAATCACCAATAATATCGGCGCAACGGAATAATAATATAAAGTGTAATCAACACTCAAAATTAATAAACCAATATATTGTAAAATAAATATAAGTGCGAATAAATTTTACATATACATGTATAAATTACATGCATATATAATAGGTGTGATCTACCTAGATGGGAGCTAGAACAAAACCATGAAAACGTAAGAAAGTGAGAATAATTATATTGTGATGTATAAAAATGCTGCGCTCGCCTAATATTGCACTATAAACTCTTATATATAATAAAAAGTGAAATATACAATGAAATAAATTGTGCAAATATACAATAATAATTAAAATTACAATGTGCATACGTAAATGTGTTGACAATGTAAGTAATCTATAGTGGTGAAAAATCCGGGATAAGTAAAGTGTATAATAGTGAATAAAGTCCCATAAACCATCAAACAAAACGTTGATAAAAGAGTCTCTGAATGATGACTATTCAATAACATTTGATCTTCAATCCCTTCACCAAAACAGGACCACCCGGTGTGCGCAAATGCTTACCAGAAAACACAGACCCCTTAGTTATAGGTGCAGGCAGAAGTTGTATACAGGGTATATATCCAGTATCCAAAGAGTATCTGCACCCGACAGAGACATCCACCTTGTATCCACCTGATAAAGCCTTACAGCCAACTCCGTATTCCTCACAGCCAACTCAATGTTCCTCAGAGTAATATTAAATGACAAGAGGGCTAATATGGTGAAGTATGCTTTAACAGGTTTTATTAGGATACAATCAGATGCGCTTACATGGTAGCAGATCAATACAGGCATTCAAGAGAGACACAAGCTGTGGAAATCAAGGCAGACGCCGCTTCCGCGTTCCAATATGCGTACCACCTGATCCCGGAAGTGACGTAATTGCGTGGTTGCGATCAAACGTACCGACGCGTTTCGTCAGCACGTAGGCTGTCGTTATCAAGGGTCATGTTACGTTTGCACATTGTAATTTTAATTATTATCGTATATTTGCACAATTTATTTCATTGTATATTTCACTTTTTATTATATATAAGAGTTTATAGTGCAATATTAGGCGAGCGCAGCATTTTTATACATCACAGTATAATTATTCTCACATAATAAAAGTTTATACTTATACTTATAATACTTTATACTTTAACAGTGGACAGTGCAGGCTCCAGTCAGTATGTTATCTTGGAGAACTGAAGAGGGAGGAGCAGGGGAGTGCTTTGCCATCCTAGGTTATGGGGCTGTGTGTTTCTATTGATGTGCACGGTGTAGGAAGACAAAAAACTTTAGCCCCTGCATGCAAAAGTGGTGCTATAGGATGATACAAGAGAAAGGAGCCACCCTGAAACAGGAAACCTGGGGCAGTGGTCATGGCACCAGATTAAACAGGAACATAGGCAAGGATTAAAAGATTTAAAAAGCTGCATACTCAGTAAGTGATTAAATTACCTGCTAAAAGTGCTTAAAATCAAGGGTTTAATGTCACTCTAAATACAACATACAGTGGATTGGAGGTCTATTACAAAAAAATGAAAGAAGAAGACACATACATGCAAAAAGTGGTCAAAATGGAGTGATTTTTCCCTTATAAAGCAGCAGACAATGCTGCAGAACAAGACTACACACACACACACACACACACACACACCCCGTTTAAAGGCAACACACTCTTTTATATGCATACATATCAGTGGTGTGTAGAAATATACCAAAGATAATCTCTCTTCACTACAATGTGAAATAATAATTTGAGTGTTACTCCAAAAAATGATTATTTTACAGCACTGGCTCACATGTAATCTGTATGGCAAACACGCTCTTATTGCAATAGATTACATGTGCATTGCAAAAACCTAATAGGACCAGCAGTAACCCGTTTTGCTACAACAATTTATATAATACAATTAACTGAACCATTCTAATCCCTGTTTACTTTAACAGATAAACCTGAATACCCTATTTTTTGTCACTCAGGCATGGCTACTAACCAGTATACGCTCAGAAATGCTGTGCATTAACAAGCTACACATCCAATAAACAGGAAAAAAAATAATAATAATGCCATTTTGCGAGGAACCCTGAAGGCTGTCCGTTAATTAGCCTTGTACTTGGAAGCATCCCGTGGCTCTCTGCTTGGATTGCTCCAATCATCCGCTTCTGCTGCGGTTTTGTAGTGTCGCCAAGCTGACTTGTTAAAGACCGGCAGTCTCTCGAATGACTCCCCGGACACAGCCTAGAGCAAAAGAAACCTGAATTAATTGTAAAGCTACTCAATTACCACCACTTAACATAAACATGTTAGCGACACGTGCCTTTCCCCCAGGGACGCATACTGTATATTTCATACATATACTAAGTGCCCTGCAAAAAAAGCATTTCATTTTAATTTTATGTTGAGAATTGCAGGTACTGATCCACCTAAATGCACACATGATGAAAAAAATGCAGCAGAACTTATGTACAGTACCTCACAAAAGTGAGTACACCCCTCACATTTTAAAAAATATTTTATTATACCTTTTCATGTGACAACACCGAAGAAATTACACTTTGCTACAATGTAAAGTAGTGAGTGTAAAGCTTGTATAACTGTAAATTTGCTGTCCCCTCAAAATAACTCAACACACAGCCATTAATGTCTAAATCGCCATAAAAAAAAATGAGTACAGCCCTAATTGAAAATGTCAAAACTTGGCCCAATTAGCTATTTTCCCTCGCCGGTATCATGTGGCTCGTTATTGTTACAAGATTTCAGGTGTGAATAGGGATGGGTGGGGGGTCAGGGGGGTCAGCCTGTCAGTGTTCAGACTATACGCCGTCAAATTGGTCAGCATGGCTGTCATCCCAGAAGGAAGCCTCTTCTAAAGTTAATGCACAAGAAAGCCCGCAAACAGTTTGCTGAAGACAATCAGACTAAGGATAGTGTCAAGTGTGTGTGGCAGGAACCAGGTGAGGATTACAAAGACAAGTGTGTCTTGCCTACAATCAAGCATGGCGATGGGAGTGTCATGGTCTGGGACTGCATGAGAGCTGCCGGTACTGGGGAGCTACAGGTCATTGAGGGAACCATGAATGCCAATATGTACTGTGACATACTGAAGCAGAGCATGATCACCCTCCCTTCGGAGACTGGGCCACAGGGCTGTATTCCAACATAATACCGACCCCAAACACACCCCCAAGACGACCACTGCCTTGCTAATGAGGCTGAGGGTAAAGGTGATGGACTGGCCAAGCATGTCTCCAGACCTAAACCCTATTGCACATCTGTGGGGCATCCTGAAATGGAAGGTGGAGGAACGCAAGGTCTCTAACATCCACCAGCTCCGTGATGTCATCATGGAGGAGTGGAAGAGGACTCCAGTGGCAACCTGTGAGGCTCTGGTGAACTCCATGCCCAAGAGGGTTAAGGCAGCGCTGGAAAATAATGGTGGCCGCACAAAATATTGACACTTTGGGCCCAATTTGGAAATTTTCACTTAGGGGTGTACTCGCTTTTGTTGCCAGCGTTTTAGACATTAATGGCTGTGTGTTGAGTTATTTTGAGGGGACAGCAAATTTACACTGTTAGGGTCCTTTCACATGGGCTTTCCGCCCGCCAGGCTCCGTCTTGCTCAGTGGGGATCGATCCGCCGATCCCTGCTCCGCTTACTTTGCAGAGACTGACCTGCCAGATCCCCGCTCTCCTTTCTGGGAGATCGAATGAAAATGGACCGCCTGTCCGTTTTCATCCGATCCAATCTTATCTGATCCTTCAGATAGATGGAAAATAGGGTTTCCATTTGTCTGGATTTAATGAACAGGATCGGATCAGATAGCGGCGGGTGTCAGCGGCGATGTCACCGCTGACATCTGCTGCTCCAAAGGGATGAAAAAAAACTGACAGCTGGAACTGATCGGAAAGCCCGTGTGAAAGGGGCCTAATACAAGCCGTACACTCACTACTTTACAATGTACCAAAGTGTCATTTCTTCAGCGTTGTCACATGAAAAGATATAATAAAATATTTACAAAAATGTGAGGGGTGTACTCACTTTTGTGAAAATACTGTATGTTTTCTATTTTGTATTGTGAATAAAATTTGGGTTTATGACATTTACAAATCTTTGCATTTTTATGTAACTTTTACACAGTGTCCCAACTTTTTTGGAAATGGAGATTTGTATATATATATTTTATACAGTATACTGTCTATATAAATAAATGAGTTTTACTGATGGTGGAAGTATCTACCTAGGTACACCCACCCACTACTATGACCACCGGGTGATGGACATGTAAATATATATGATGTTTCAGTGAATAGTGTTGATTGATACTGTATATGCCTTTCATGCTTTTTCTTTGTACATTTTTATTGTTTTTATAATGTGTTGTTCATAAATGTGTGAATATTTTGTCTCTTTTCAATGTCTTTGAACACAAAAATAAAGAAGTAAAAAAAAAAAAAGTTGTAACCCCTCTCCACTCTATCAAAAACCCCCCCAAAAACCAATTGGCTTATACTGCAGCACAAATAATACAAAATAACCCACAAATACCTTGAGATAGATAACTGCATCAGTGCCAACACCTTCCATGGAATAGAGTTTAAGGTCTCCTTGGAAATAGCGTGCATAAAGTCGAGATATAGGCAGTCCATACCCAAACCCAGCCTAAAGAAAGATAAAATATTTTTTTTTTACATACAGTATATAACAAAATAATACACTGAAACTATTTAACCACTTTAATACAGGGCACTTCCCTCCCTTCCTGCCCAGGCCAATTTTCCCCTTTTAGCGCTGTTGCAATTTGAATGACAATTGCGCGGTCATGCAACACTGTACCTACACCAAATTTATGTCATTTTCCCCCCACAAATAGAGCTTTCTTTTGGTGGTATTTGATCACCTGTGCGATTTTTACTTTTTGCTAAACAAATAAAAAAAGACCGAAAAGTTTGAAAAAAAAAAGTTTTTTTGTTTATGTTATACAATTTTGTAAATAAATAAGTTTTTTCCTGCACTGATGAGCACTGATGAGACTGCACTGACAGGCACTGATGAGGAGGCACTGATGGGGTGGCACTGATGGGGTGGCACTGATAGGCGGCACTGATAGGCACTGATATGCGGCACTGATAGGTAGCACAGATATGCAGCATTGGTGGGCACTGATAGGCGGCACTGCTGGGCACTGATAGGCGGCATTGATGGACACTGATAGGTGGCACTGACGGGCACTAATGGGCACTGATAGGCGGCACTGGTGGGCACTGATGGGTGGCACTGACGGGCGGCACTGATGGGCACTGATAGGCGGCACTGGTGGGCAATAATGGGCACTGGTGGGCGACACTAAAGGATAGCAATGATGGGCACTTGTGGGCAGCACTGATAGGGAGGACACTGGTGGGCATCACTGATGGGGAGGGCAATGGGGGGCTCCCTGAGCCCTGATTGCCATCCCTGGTGGCCATAGTGGGCATCCCTGGGGTCATAGTGGGCATCCCTGGGGTCATAGTGGGCATCCCTGGTGGATCTAGTGGCATCCCCCCCCCCGAGGGTCTGCACTGGTAATCAATGATCTGATTACCAGTGCTGACCCCCCCCCCTGTCAGGGGAGCCGCCGATCGGCGCTCCTTTGCTCGTGCCTGTCAACGGCTGTTCCTATTTACTATGTGACCAGCCGTGATTGGACACGGCTGATCACATGGTAAAGAGCCTCCGTCAGAGGCTCTTTACCGAGATCGGAGATGCAGGGTGTCAGGCTGACACCTCGCATCACCGATCGCTGCTCTGCGCGCCCCCGGGGGGCGCCCAGAGCTGTGTTATCCTGCCGCCGTCATATGACGTCCGGTCAGGATAACACAACCACATTCCCGCCGTCAATTAGTAATAGGGCGGGCGGGAAGTGGTTAATACATAGATGACAAAGATCATCATTCAATAAAAGCCCAAGTCTGGACATCTTCTTTTTTTTTTTTTAAGGCTTAAGGCCGTACATACGATAAGAAAATCTGTAGGGAAAATTCGTCCGACGACCGATCTGTCGATTTTCGGATTGTTAGTATGGTGCTTTCGACAGCCGACTCCGACTTTTCGGCTGACAAAATCTTGATGTGCAGGCTATATAATTTTTGTCGTCCGTCAAAACAACGTCCGATTTTCGTCTCATTAGTACAGATTTCAACGGAAAAAAATCTTAAGAGCAAGACTAGGCATGCTCAGAGACGAAAGAACACATACAACGCGTACGGGAAAATTCGTATGAAAATAACCTCTTCACTTTCAACATCAGACTAGCATGCCACAAAAACAGACCACAGATCGTTCGATAATCTGCTCGTGTGTACAGGGCTTAAGACACCCTTTAAAATAAATAATAAATGCAAATACTTTTGCAGGAAAAAGATTAGCATTCATTATTTTTTTCAAAAACCTGCCATGCAATGCCCCCCCGATCAGTGGATCGCGGGTGCAATATTAGGCTCCTGCAGACTCTTCCATCAGTTCCCTTCCCCATACTGATGTTTTCAGTTGCAGAGTTGGAGGACTCGTCGATGGACTACAAGTGTTCTGATTACCGCACTTGTATTCTATTGAGAACTACAAGCATGTCTGCTGTGGTGGCAGACAGGACTTGCAGTTCATTAATTCCTAGATCCCAGTAAATGAATGATGTAGCTGTGTGAGCGATGCAAAATTCTAACGTTTTATTGGCTGCAGGAGAGAAGAACCCTCACATGCTGTCACGGGGGAGAGGATTGTGAAGGTGGGGGATTTGCCTAGCAACATGTTGCAAAAGGTGGAGTTCGCCTTTATAGCGATGACAGCAGTCACCTGAACAAGAATTAGAGGAAATCTTCCCAATGGGTTTTCAGAAAGCAATAAAAACTCAACAGAGGTTCTAATCCTTCCACACTCTACCCAAAAGAAAAAAAAGTTTTGGTTGGAGATGCATATAACCATTTATATTGTAAAAGGCTGATAATAAATAGAAAATAATACAGATTTATTACATGTCCCTTTATGTTTTTTTGTACCGTAATTTGAACAAAATAGACAGTATTTAAAAACTTACCAATGGAGCAGCTCTGCTTGGCTCTAGACTGGGCCTGGGTGCTGTAGAATACATATAATTGAACAGGCGATCTATCTTTCTCAAGGGCACACCTCCGCCCTGGTCACTAATCTGTGGAAAAATAAATGGTAAGTAAGTTTAAGCCCACATTCACATTGGTCCGATTTGACATGGAGGCAATAGCCGGCAATGGCACTGTCCGAATCTGTGTGACACCGAATTTGTGGTGCCGCACCGATTCCCAAAAGTAGTTTCTGCACTACCTTTGGTGATTTGAAGTTCGATTTCTATAGACATCTGTGCAGGAACATCCTGCACAGATGTCTGTGAAATCGTCCCCGAAGTCGGACTGAAATACCGGCTTGTAATCGTGCGAGTTCAGCTGAACTCTCACAAATTCAAAACTGCCCCAGTGTGAACCTGGGCTTAGATTAGATCAGTGGGTCACGGTGAATAATCATTGGCCTGGATCCACTGATCAGCTTCTGCTGTGACAAATCACAGCACAGCTGGGGTGCCTTTTCCAGGGGCGCTGATCACGTACCAGATACTGTACATGATCTAGCATACAGCGGCCGCCCTACCACAGTAAATGTACATAGGATGGTCACTAAGTGGTAATATTCGTCACATGTTCACGTACTACAATATAGTTTAAAAATATTTAAAGCCTAAGTTTAGTTAAAAAAAAATAATCAGCACAAGGGACATTACTTACCATCAGAGTGGAGTAAGTGTCCCTTGTGCTGCTGTCTCATAGTTTAGGTGAAATCTTCCTCAGATGACCCTCTTGTCAACCCCTGCTGCTGTAAACTTCCAGTGCAGCGGGGATTAATACAACTAAGGGGCTATCACAGGCTCTCATCAAGAGTGCCCAACTCTGCCCACCCTCTCTGTCCAGCTGTCCATTCATAAAAATCTCTTCCAAAGCCTCTATGAATAAAATACAATCTATAAATGAAGGGGGGGGGGGGGGACCTTTCAATCACCCACCTGTCCTCCATTCATAGATTAGACTGTCCTTAGGGTTAAAAGTGTAGAATCTGGGCTTCTCCATAAAATTATTATTAATTAATTAATAATAATAATAATAATAGTAATAATGATAATTTGATAATGTGAGAAAGCTCAGCCTGTCCTTTCTACTGGCACAGATCACACCAAACATGTTGAGAAATGCTTGCAGTAAGCCATGACCCCTTCTAACTAGTGGTCGACCGATATAGGTTTTTTGTTGCCGATACTGATATTTTGGCCAATGCATATCGGTATCGGCCGATATGCGCCGATATTTTTGTACATTTAAAAAATGTATTTATTTTTTTTCTTCACGGTTACTCTTGTGGAGGGATCTGGGGGTCTAAAAGACCCCAAGTTTGGCTGTTTTGAATGCTGTCATTTTTTTAAATTTGGCGCCAGTACCCGGAAGTGATGTCATCACTTCCGGGTTTTTGCATGGAGACCCGATCAGAGCCGAATGCGGCTTTGACTGGGTCTTCGGCGACCGCGAAGGATGGTTGCCCGGGTCTCCCGGTGGGACGGGAGACCCAGACGAGCTGCGGAAGGCAGTGGGAGGGGGACGTCTCCTCCCGCTCCTTGTAATGACAGCCTAGCAGCTTCTCAGCCGCATTGGTTGTCATTACAAGACAGCCGACCGTCGGCTATGGACGCCGGTATCGGGGTGTTGCCTCTAGCTGCAGGCATCACTCCAGTACAAGCACTTTCCCTAAATATTGGCAATATCGGTAACCTCAGGGGCCGATTCGGATATATCGGGGAAAGTGCATATCAGCCCTCGATATATCGGCTTTGCCGATAATCGGTCGATCCCTACTTCTAACAATATCTAAAAAGGTAAACATTTTTTTAGGGAACACATTACAAACATATAGAGGGGTTTTCTAAAATTGAACTGCAAAAGTGGAAATGCACTTTATAGCTGGACCCCTTACCTTCAGTCTTGCACAGGTGTACAAGCTCCTCTCCTGGACTGAAATTCCTTACTCTGATTTCACTCTATTCTGTGAGCTGCTCAAAGTGTGTATTAGGGGCATCAGGGTGTCAGAAGGAGCCCACCTCATTTATTAGCTGGAGGACATCCAGCATCATCTAGTTCTTATTTCCTCAGCGCTACTGTCCCTGACTCATCGCTTAAATTCATTGGATTCCAGTAACTTCAACCATGAAGACTCAGCTTTACATGTGGACATTACCTAGGGGCCATCTTCATGCATTTAAGGTCTTCATAGGAAAGCACCTACATAATACCATCTACCTATGAAGCCATTTTGATATGCTAAGGCGTACAGAGGGCTGAAGGCTCTTAGGAGTAGAGAGGCAGGGTGCTATGATGTTTTCAGGTACAGTAATTGCCGTCTCCCCATACCAGCCTCAATCTGCCTGCACTACATAGAAAAGCGCACAGAACCAGTGAGTACATCACTGGGACAAAAACAAAGTATGTAATGAAAAAAACAATGGTTTTATTAAAAACATTTTATTAGCAAGTGAAAGTAAGAATGAAAGTGAAAGTAATTTCCAAATTCTGAGTTGTCAGGGGAACATGTATACAGTAGAGGGGAATTCTTCCAACAGGGACACTAGTTCTGGTTTCACTGGTGACAACCGGGGATTCCCCGCTTTGGAGGGGGATTTCCTCTCACTTCCTGTTTTCGATATGGAACAGGAAGTGAAGGGAAATTCTCCCAATGAAACACAGATGGCAAATAAACCAAAAAAACTGAGATGTATTGCCTTTAGTTCTGCCTTAATCTATAATGCATACAATTGTATTAGAAGCTGTTAAAAATGTTGCAGTCTCTATAGATATTCACCTTTATGGAAAGATCCTCCTTTCCAAGTGTGACCAGGGTCTTTATAGGTGGCAGGATGTCTGTCTTGCCTTCATGCTGCTCCACCGTTGCTCTCATTGAATTCTACAAGAATCAAAAGTAAAATATTTAACAAAATTCATACAAACTCCTATAACTAGTTTATACAATTAGGAAGTTCTAAACATACAAGTGCAATATACAGATCATATCATATATAAGGGGTCTGTTTCTAAATGCTTTCACCCAAGACTTGCACATTTATCTTATTGGATTTAATGCGTAACTCCTGAATGAATGTTGTGTGAATCATGTGTGAAAACATTTATAAATAGACCCCTTAGTGCAGGGGTCTTCAAACTATGGCCCTCCAGTTGGTCAGGAACTACAATTCCCATCATGCCTAGTCCTGTCTGTGAATGTCAGAGTTTTACAATGCCTCATGGGGTATGTAGTTTCGCAACAGCTGGAGGGCCGTAGTTTGAGGATCCCTGCCTTAGTGTATTGTTACTCACATGTACACACTCAGTATACTGCATATGCTTAGATTTACCCATACACAGGCACAAAAGATCAATCTGTGCAGACAGTCCTGACCATTTTTGAAGATTAGCAGTGTACATGCTTACAACAATCAAATACGAGGTCATATAAGTAACCATATGACCCAATGATGGACAAGTTAGAAAAGTTAATTTGCTCATTGTCAATTGTGTGTTGGCATAGACCATTAATGACAAACCTTGGCACCCCAGATGTTTTGGAACTACATTTCCCATGAAGCTCATTCACTCTGCAGTATAGTTGAGCATCATGGGAAATGTAATTCCAAAACATCTGGGGTGCCAAGATTCGCCACCACTGGCATAGGCACGGATTGCCTACCTGACAAACCAATCTGTGCCACTGCCTGCACATAGATCCTGCCCCCCCCCCCCCACCCCCTTTAAGCTTGATCTTTGGGCACTGGTATCCCAGAGGAATTAAGCCAGCTGAAAGGTATGTATTGTATGTATTTCAGGAGTATTTTAGGGATCAGTGGAGTAGAGTGTAATAATTTTACATTATTTTCAGGTTTAGATCTACTTTAACCACTTGCTGTCTGGGATGACTTCAACATTTTTGCATATACTTTTTAAAATCAGCATTTTGTGCTAGAAAATTACTCAAAACCTCTTAACATTATATATTTTTGAAAGCAGAGTCCCTGGAAAATAAACTAGCGGCTGTTGCAATTTTTTATGTTCTACGATTTTTTTGCCGCCATTTATCAAACTCAAATTTTCAGGAAAGAAAAAAAAAAACACAGTAAATTTTAGCGCATACAAATACAATCTTATGAAAAAAAGATAGCACTTAAAGTGTATCCCCCACGCCTAATGGAATAAATTTAAAGTTATCATGTGCTGCAGGTGAGCCCGTATTTCAGCTAGACACATCGGTGGAAGATTTCTGTGTGGCACTTCACAGTTTTTTTGTACATATTTATTTTATCCCTGGCACAAGGTGTTTCACGGGTGGAATTTTCTTTTTTTTTTTTAATGGATTGAGTGATATTTTTTCTGTTTTTTTCTTTTTGGCATGCTTCATCACTTCACTTGTATTGTGACAATATTACACTATATTGATAAAATAGATTAAGAATACCCGCGCTATGGAGTGTATTCGTAACACAAATAGATAAATGAATATATATAGAACGGTAGTTATGCTGCCTCCAACCTACCACTAGGGTAAGAAGTAAATGGGGTTAAAATTGTTGGTATATGGCGCTACCACCGTGCACAAACCAATTTGTGCAAAAACTACTATTCAATGTAAAATTGTAACCTTTATGAAAAAGTGCACTGTGCTGGAAAAAATTGGCCAATGAGTCAACTTGTGCTAAAATGAGAAATAAAGTGTGCAATGTGCTGCAGGATATTGTTGCATCTACTTGCTGAACAACAATTCCAGAGGTAAACGGATGAGTGGTGAATATAGTGCACTGTGCTATGAATACAAAACGATATTGTGCCAGCTTTCTAAAATCAATATAAAGTATTAAAAACCAGCTGATATTGCTTATATAAGGTGCCAAAGTGCTGAGATAGTGCAAAAAATAAATGAGTGAAACCGTGCTGTAAAATAAGTGTATATTTATTGTGCTGTCCCCAAATTTGGGGGAGAAAAACAGTGAAATTATAGCCATTAGAGTGATTAAATAACAATCTGTGTGTGGATAGCACCCACTGGGCACATGCTGGGAGTGCAAGTTTCTAGTACCCGGGGTAAAAGCACTTACCAGACTGACTCCCCTGTTCCAAGTAGGGCTCGTTGGTAATAGTCCCACTGATTCACTCTGCCTCTTAGTTGTGTGCTGTGTGCTTTAGGCTGCTTGTGAGGCTCGGCTATTAACAATCTCTCAGTTGTGCTCCCACTAAAGAGTCAAAAAAGACAAAAGGACTTCCATGGCGTAGTAAAACTGTATAATTGGGAGATGTAATATCAACTCACTGTTGGGAAGTTCACAATCAGCTTCTCAGGTGTTCGGCCGTCCAGCGCTTCCGTGTTCCACGGTCCGTAACCACCTAATCGGAAGTGACGAATGCCGCTCTATGCGTTTCGTCACTGCGACGTCATCTGGGTCGGTCCGCGGTCAGTCTGGTAAGTGCTTTTACCCCGGGTACTAGCACTTGCACTCCCAGCACGTGCCCAGTGGGTGCTATCCACGCACAGATTGATATTTAATGTAACGGCTATAATTTCACCGTTTTTCACCCCCAAATTTGGGGACATCACAATAAATATACACTTATTTTACAGCACGGTTTCACTCATTTATTTTTTGCACTTTGGCACCTTATATAAGCAATACTAGCTGTTTTTTTAACACTTTATATTGATTTTAGAAAGCTGGCACAATATCGTTATGTATTCATAGCACAGTGCACTTTATTCACCACTCATCCGTTTACCTCTGGAATTGTTGTTTGTGCACGGTGGTAGCGCCATATACCAACAATTTTAACTCCAATTACACTATATTGTTTCTTCTTATTTTTTCACATATTTAGGGAACCTCGATGCGAGGAGAGTTTAGTAACTACTACTGTTATTGGATGAAGATTATACGATTTTTTTCAAGCACACCACAAGCAAACATGTTAATGAATGAACTTCTAAAACATGTTTTCTATTTTTTACTTTTTTGTTCATGAATTCCTATTTATAGTGCTTTTGTTTCACAGACTTTGATTACACCATTTTTTCTACATTTAGAAGACTTTATCTATTCACCTACTGTATTTATTATTTTATATATTTATTGTTTGGAAATTCCCATTATTTCATGCGAGTATCTGCATTCACTTATCCCCACACCTGAATAGCACACCGCCTTTAACCACTTCTCATCGGCTTACTGTATTTTAACGGCGGCAGAGTGGCAGCTACAGGCAAAATGACGTTAATAGAAGGCATCTGCCTGGGAGGAGCTAGGGGGCAAGCGCGCGCCACCGCGCTACCGCCCCCGATCGTCAGCAGGAAAGCTGGCGCGTGTGTCAGGCAGCTCCGATTGCCGCCTGAAACCGGCGATCTCTCCCCGCTGAGAGAAAGGATGGACGGCTGATGTAAACACAGCCGTCCGTCCTTCTCCCTGCAATGATCACAGAGGCTATGTGATCCTGCTATATAAGATTGCATGTCTCTGTGATCATTTCAAAAGCCCAACCCCCCCCAGTTATAATCACTCCCCTAGGCTCACATTTAACCCACTGTTAACGGTTAAATGTGAGAAAGCTAAGGCAAGCTTTATAAATGATGGACTTTGAACGGCTGTAGAGAAGACAAGACTGCAGATAAACAGGTACAACTTGTGTAGGAGGATTTGTTTAATCTAAGGCCAGTCAATTCACTGGGTATATGTAAGGGTTTACAACCCCTTTAAATCCATATTTTCTGTCTAGGAGGTGTGCAGAAACATTTATTTTCATGTCAGATCATCTGAATGGGGCACACTGATGACGGTATAGGTATCAGCAGTCTGAGATATTTGCTGTTTTGGGCCAGTCGGGGAATACTGTTCCTGTGTGCTTTTTTTGGCACCAGAATAATTAAAGCACCACGCACCAAGAAGACTTAAGACGACATCGAGTCATAATTACTACTTTCTATGCCCGGGAATACTAATTATAAAAGTAAAATAATAAAGGTAATAAGCTTAACATTAGAATAAAGTAGCTATTTAAATGCCCAATTATTATTAACATGGTTGCTCAAGGACTGCATATAAGACGGCACCACAATATATCATTGTGAAAAGTGCCAATCTTTTCTTATGAAATGAACTGCTTGCTGCTTCGTGCCACCCAAGTAGCGTTATCCCTTATTATAGCAGTAAATTGCTCTGTAACCAGGTTGAACTGTAGCCAAGATCACGATAGTGATACCGCTAATTCTGAACAATTATGGCAAGGCATTATATCCTTAACTGGATTCCAATACACACTGTTATTAATTTGATTCAGAGTGGAAAATGTCACGGCTCCAAAGTAACTAGTTTTGCTGGACCACAGTGCTTCGCGGCTCCTTCTAACAGATGTGCCATTAATAGTATTACTTTACTGGAGATGTTCTGGGCATAATAAAAGAAGTATTTCCCCTGGTCATATTTTCCCAGGAGTCGAGGCTTAACTTTTTATTACCCATCTGTCCATGTCTGGGAAGTGACCTCAGCCAGGAGGAATTTAATGACAGCTTGCTTTTTTTTTTTGCCAAAAAAATTTAAATTTGCTTGTGTAGGGTTTCCTGTAAAATCAGAGGCGTCCTTGGTTAGGTAAGCTATTCTGTGTGCTAGAATTACAACAGAAAATAAATGGGATGGTGATTTACAATCTCCTATGTCTATTATATTACTAACTAAACTATATCTAATTCGGAACAGACATAGACAGAGGAGACACTACATTCATTTGTGACAGTCTGGTGCCTGAGCGGCCTTTAACCACTTGCTTACTGGGCACTTATACCCCTTTAACCACTTCTGCACTTTAACCACTTCTGGACCGGAAGGATTTGCCCCCTTAATGACCAGGCCATATTTTGCGATTTGGCACTGCGTTAATTTAATGAACAATTGCGCGGTCATGCAAAGCTGTACCCAAATAAAATTCACGTCCTTTTCTTCCCACAAATAGAGCTTTCTTTTGGTGGTATTTGGTCACCTGTGCGATTTTTATTTTTTGCACTATAAACAAAAAAAGAGCGACAATTCTGAAAAAAAAAAATATTTTTCACTTTCTGCTATATGACATTCTCAAAAAAAAAAAAAAATCTTAAAATCACAATTTTTTAACATTTTAGACCAATTTGTTTTCTGCTACATATTTTTGGTAAAAAAAAAAAATCACAATAAGCGTATTTTCATTGGTTTGCGCAAAAGTTATCGCGCCTACTAACTACGGGAAAGATTTATGTCATTTTTATTTTTTTTTTTATTTTTACTAGTAATGGCAGCGATCTGCGATTTTTAGCGGGACTGCGACATTGTGGCGGACAGATCGGACCCCTAACCGACATTTTCTACACTTTTGGGGGGATCAGTGACATTACTACAGTAATCAGTGCTAAAAATATGCACTGTTACTGTAATAATGACACTGGCAGGGAAGGGGTTAACACTGTGGGTGACTAAGGGGTTGAATGTGAGCCTAGGGAAGTGATTCTAACTGTGGGGTGCGTGGCTTGCAAAATGATCATAGAGATATGTGATCCTATATAGAAGGATCCCAGGAGCTCTGTGATCATTCCAGGGAGAAGGACGGTCAGCTGTGTTTATCGCGGGTGTCAAACGGCAATCGGAGCCGCCTGTCCCGTGCATCGGAGTCCCCGCTGCCGAGTGGGGGCGGGAGCACGCCACCGACGGCGCACGCTCGCCCCCTAGCTGCAGGCGTGCGACCGATGTGGGTATACGTCGGTTTGCGCAGGAGGGCCGCACTGCCGCAGTAAAAAAGACGGCGGGCGGGCGGCAACCGGTTAAATGACAATTGCGCGGTCATACAACGCTTTTCCTTTTATGACATTTTTTATCATTTTTTTTGAGACAGATAGAGCTTTCTTTTTGTGGCATTTAATCACCACTGGGTTTTTTATTTTTTTGCTAAACAAAAGAAAAAAAAAAAACTTTTTTTAGTTTCTATTAGATTTTGCAAATAAGTCATTTTTTTCCTTCACTGATGTGCATTGATGAGGTTGCACTGATGGGCACTGATAGGCTGCACTGATTAGGAGGCACTGATAAGCCTCAGTTCACACTGGGGCGAACTGTCAGGCGACTTAAGGCCCGTACACACACGCAGATCGTCGTCATACAAACGTCGGCGGACGAAAGATCTGCCAATTGTATGCGTGTTAGTATGGTGCCTCCGACAGATGTCTGCACACAATCTGCGGACAAGAGTCTTTCTTGCAAACATGAAAATTTTTGTCTGCAGACACCAGAACGGACGATTGTTCGCCTGTCAGTACAGAAATCAGCCGACAGACCGCAGATTTGCAAGACTGGGCATGCTCAGAAAATAAAAAACACAGGGAAAGTTAACCATTACATGACATCACTTCTGCAGTCAGCTGAAGTCTGCGGACAAAATTCTTGTGCTGTCCTTGTGCTATCTTTGCACTTTTCAACAGACACCGACATCCCGGGGAGAAAAGACGAACATTTGTATGACGACGATCTGCGTGTGTGTACGGGGCTTAAGTTCCCTGACAAGTAGCGCCCCATTCAGTGCAATAGAACAGTTCTAATCCGAGTGACTCAAGTCGTTCCGACTTAGAAAAAGGTTCCTGCACTACTCGGGGCGGCTTGCATTGACTTCTGTTAAAGAAGTAATTTGCAAGCCACGATGAAGTTCGTGCTGTGCAGTGTGGCTTCAAAGTTGGGCAACTTTGAAGCCGCGCTAGTGTGAACCAAGACTAATTGGCACTGATAGGTGGCAATAATGGGCATTGATATGCAGCACTGATAGGTGGCACTGATGGGCACTGATAGGCAGCACTGATGAGGAAATGATGGGCAGCACTGATGGGGCTGCACTGATCATCAGCACACTGATGATAAGTGCCCTGATTATCTATGTATATGTCCCCTGTCAGGATTGCCAGTTACCGGCTCTCCTCTTCTCACGCTGTGACAGTACGTGAGGAAAGTACTGTCAATAACCGGCAAGTCTGTTTACACTGTGATTGGACACAGCTGATCACGTGGTAAAGGGCAGCTGTGGTTGGCCCTTAACCACCATCTGTGATCGGCTATGTCTGCATGAGAGGTGTGGTTCCATAAGGACGTCCATGGATGCCCTACCGAAACAACAGAGCCGTGCTGTAGCAATCTTTAAGAAAGTGGTTAAATGTATCCCTATGCAAAAACATTTTTTTTATTTTAAGTGGAATAAAGAATGGTTAGAGCCTCCACAGGCAGTGCCCAAGTTCCGAAGATCTGAAATACATACAACTAGTACTTACAAACGGAGGCAGCAAGATGTCACTTTCAGCTGCTTGTGCTCCACGCTGGTCCCAGAAACCGCCGGGCAGCCATCTTGCTGCCCACCGCATGCTACCACCTACTGTCTGGCACACCTGTCAGCAATCCTACATTACTGAAAGGTATAGGTTATGTATAGTTTATTATGACAATCCCTGCTACATCTGTTTTCCCTCAGGCTGGAAGAACTTGTGCATGTTGGGCACTGTCTGAGGCCCACTACTATTGTCTGTGCACTGTCTGTGCCCACTACTATTAGGAGCATGCCCTAGTTTCCACCTATATCTTAAAAAAAAGTCATGCAAAAGTGTCACCATACAAATAAATGTGTCACAATCTAACAAGACACCTGTAACTTACTGTACTGTTTATAGTTGGTCAAAAAAGCCTTTTTATTGTAATGTATGCTGGTTATCCTACTGGGTCTCTTTTAGCCTGGTGTCTTCACTGAAGCACTGGTGAGTAATGGGGGTTACGTTGACGCAGTTGGCCAGTTTAAGCATGTATGGCAATATGTGTGAATTAAAAATCCCTGTTTATCATTGCATAATTTTTTGGAAAGGGTGTATAGCAGTATGCAGAGGGTCCATCCAGAATTTGTAGAAGTAATATGTTGTCACACCCCTTTAGCACCTGATAATTTATATACATGTACAAGCTATTGGGATTTGAGCACAGGTATATCTTTTCTCTGTTGTAACGCAGGTCAGTGACCAGACCCGAGCCTATTAGCCCTCCCTCACCTCAAGTCTTTATGCCCCAGGTTGGCATGGTGTCCACCGTAGCATTTGTAGTGGCAAAGCAGTGTAGAACTGCCCATAAGAGGGATTACTTTGACGCAGCTGGTGAGCTTAAACATGTATTGCAATATATGTGAACTAAATACCCGTTTTTTATTGCATAGTTTGTTGGAAAGGGTATATAGCAGTGTGCAGAGGGTCCATCCAGAATTCACTGAAGCTTTATGACCAATCCTTGTTTCCACGATAACTCAATTTTCAAAATCCAATTGTCATTGGGACAAGAAGTGAGGGGCAATCTTCTGAACTGGGGTACAGACAGTGATACAAACATTACAGGGGTGCTAATCTTTCCCTATGCTATCCAAAACATAAAAATATTTATTTATGGGCTGGAGTTACACTTAAAAAATGTACCTGTTCCAACTTACATACAAATTCAACTTATGAACAAACCTACCAAACCAATCACCAGGTTTATTATGACATTTTCCCTCACTTTTAGTCTTAGAGACAAACTGAAGGTGAATAGGATATGATTGCAATATAGAAATCTTTGAGTGGCGACTCTAGCATTGGAACAAAACTATTTCAAGTGGATCTTCACCGTACCTTTTTTTACCTCTGCCTAGCGGGAGGAGGGTTTAAAGCAGAGTTCCGGCCACAAAAAAAAAAAATTTCAATGAACATACCTCCGGGACAGTCAGGGCTAGTACATTCCACAATGGCTAGCCTCTGATCTGTCCCATTTCGCACTTACCTGCAAGAAGAAATACTCACTTTTAAAATTTCTTCTCCAGCGTTGCCATCTCTGTTGTGGGCAGCTGAAGCCAGCGCGATCCTCTTCTGTGACCTCTTCCATCTTCTTCTCCCAGAATGCGCCTTCACCGGCCCCTCTCGTCACTTCCTGTGCGGCGCCGCATTCCTCCACAGCTTCTGGGCATGCCCAGAAGCTGTTTAGCAGGGAATGCAGCGTCGCACCGGAAGTGACGAGCGGGGCCGGTGCCGTCACATTGATTCCTGGGAGCGATGACGTTCAGCTCCCAGGAATCATTGCAAACCGGAAGTGACGGCGCGGGCCGCGGCCGCCGAGGGAGGAAGTGGAAGAAAGGTGAGTATTTCTTTCTACAATAACAAGGTAAGTAAAAAAAATAAAAAATCCTAACTATCCATTTCCTTTTCAGGTAAAGAAAAGCAAGCGGGTGGCCACAAAATCGATTATGTCGATTTTGTGGCTGGAACTCCGCTTTAAGTGGGTGAAGATCCATTTTAACCTAATAACCTAAAGTCTATAGAAGACAAGCAGCAACACTATGAAGTTGGACAAGAAGTTCACTACTAAACTGTGTAAGGGGGGGCTTAATAAAAAAAGGTAAATAAGAAAAAAAAAAAAATACACCTATTCATGCACAGGATGGGAATAGGGGTGCAGAGGAGGGAACTTTATTAAGTGGGTGAAGATCTATTTTAACCTAAGGTCTCTACAGGAGACACGCAGCAACACAATGAAGTTGGACAAGAAGTTCAATACCAAACTGCGTACGGGGTTACAGCAATAAGGATGTGGAACCCCCTTCCACAGTTGGTGATGTCAGTGCTGAGTCTATATAAATTGAAAAAACTTTCAGATGTGATTCTTAGTAATGACCACTCATATGAGCGGTTACACAGTAACGGGGCCTGCCATTGATTTGTCCAGAGTACAAATCTGACACCCATCGCTGACACCTGTGTGCAAGCAGTGTTTGAAAACTCTCGTGTGAACGTTGCCTTAAAGCGGAGTTCCGGGCACAAAATCGACCTAATCGATTTTGTGCCAATCCGCTGACTCTTCTTCACCTGAAAAGGAATTGGATAGTTAGGATTATTTTTTTTTTTTTTACTCTCCTTGTATTCGTAGAAAGAAATACTCACCTATTCTCCACTTCCTCCCTCTGTGGCCGCGGCCCGCGCCGTCACTTCCGATTTGCAATGATTCCTGGGAGCTGAACGTCATCACTCCCAGGAATCAATGCGACGGCACCGGCCCCGCTCGTCACTTCCGGTGCGACGCCGCATTCCCTGCTAAACAGCTTCTGGGCATGCCCAGAAGCTGTGTAGGAATGCGTCGCCACACCGGAAGTGACGAGACGGGCCGGTGCAGGCGCATTCTGGGAGAAGAAGACACGGAAGAGGACGCAGAAGAGGATCGCGCTGGCTTCAGCTGCCCACAACAGAGATGGCAACGCTGTAGAAGAAATTTTATAAGTAAGTATTTCTTCTTGCAGGTAAGTGCGAACCGGGACAGATCAGAGGCTAGCCATTGTGGAATGTACTAGCCCTGACTGTCCCGGGGGTATGTTTATTGAAAAAACGATTCTGTGCCCGGAACTCCGCTTTAATTGCCTATGATTGTCAGCTCCATCTAGTGGCTGTAATGTGGTATTTTTCTAGTTGAGGTATTTCAGGAGAATTCTGGATTACAGGCTACAGATGGAACGGATGATTATAGAAATGTAACATATTAGGCAAATTATGAGGATTTTTTCATGATGGCTGTTCAAATGCTTGAGACATTTGCACAGCAATTTTTTATGTAAAAAGACCCCTTACTGTTTAAAAAGATTGTTCAGAAGCCTTCAGCTATGCTAAAAATCTTTTTTTGTCGTGATTTTGCCAGGCTTATGGTGTGTTTTTCATAGGTCATGTGACTCAATAATGCATCAAAAACACAACACGGGTGCATTTTTGATGCGTTCATGCTGTGTTTTCAGTGCATTTTAATAGGGAGGTGCTGACCAAATATGCACCAAAAAAGCAGCAAGCAGGATTTTTAACACTACTTCAAAATATGCCGATAATAGCCAACAAATTCATATTCATTTAAATTCATTATTTTAATCAAACAGTAAAATATAATACAGTATTATTAAAAAAAATATTAAAGTTTTTTTAAAAACTGTCAATTTTGGTTTTGGACAAGTGCATCCTGAATTTTCAGTTTCGGCACCAGAATTTTCATTTAGGTGCACCACTACATAGAACCCTGTCATTGGTGTCAGTAGGAAAGGTAATGCCTCATTGTTGGTATCAGTGGGAGGAATAGAGCCCAATCATTGGTGTCAGTGGGAGGAATAGAGCCCAATCATTGGTGTCAGTGGGAGGAATAGTGGCCCATCGTTGGTGTCAGTGGGAGGAATAGTGGCCCATCATTGGTGTCAGTGGGAGGAATAGTGGCCCATCATTGGTGTCAGTGGAAGGAATAGTGATGCATCATTGGTGTCAGTGGGAGTAATAGTGTGCAATCATTGGTGTCAGTGGCAGGAATAGAGCCCCATCATTTTTTGTCAGTGGGAGGAATAGAGCCCAATCATTGGTGTCAGTGGGAGGAATAGTGGCCCATCGTTGGTGTCAGTGGGAGGAATAGTGGCCCATCGTTGGTGTCAGTGGGAGGAATAGTGACCCATCGTTGGTGTCAGTGGGAGGAAAAGTGTCTTGTACCAGTGAGAGGAATACTGCCCCAAGGGCCAGATAAAGGCTGACCACTGATCTAGATGGTACAGCACCCCACAGACATAAGAAAAATCTGTCCCCTGCCTACATGCAGCAAAGCCAGACCGCTGTGCTCTGTTTATAAGCAGCAACCCTCCCTGCTGTTTTCTGACACAGCTCCTGGGAGGCCAGAGTTAGATGAGCGCAAAGCTCACACTCCTTCCTGCCCAGAAGGGGACTCTAGATTAGACACAGGGGGTTTGTCAGAAAGCAGCAGAGAGGGTTCCCTACCTACACATAGAGCACAGCGGTCCGACACTCTACTACATGATGTGGGAGACATAGCTTTATTATGGGTTGCTGTACCATCTACAGTATATATAGTATATGAGTAAAACTATCAATAAATCAAAGTGCAATCAAATGGCATGAAATAAAGTGACTAATTAAAAGTGAAAAAATTCTCTATCCAAGTGTGAATAAACAAAATGAATAAAGGTCCTTTTAAAGTCCAATGTGTCCATGTGTAACTTCCAACATCCAGATATGGTGGATTCCTCTCCCGTAGTATCTGTGGTCTCTGAACTTCTATTGTTATCCATGAGGACGCCCCACAACCAAATAGGTGGAACTTTTACAGGAAAACATTCATGAATTATCTCTCAATTCAAATGCCAAAGTGGAACAGGTCAAAAGGGCCCCTTTTTTAAAATACTTTTTCTTTATTGTTACTCTCTAATAAACATATTTGACTAAATGTGAATTAAGTATGTAGAACTGTCAAGGATTATGATTCTCTTATATAGGCATGTTATTATCATTGGCAATTTTTGGACTACAACAAAATGGCGGTGGTATTTTCTCAGGGGCAGGCATAAGCGCTCCTCACTACCGCCCACTCCCTATGGGTCGGCAGCTTTCCCATTCTTCCTTTTGGAGATATTTTAATCTGTCCCCCTTTTCCCTTCCCCGTTTTTCTTTTCAGTTCGGGGTTGGTGGCGCTCTCCTTCAGTGGAGAGCTGCTACGAGCCTTGGGCTCCGCCACGCTGGGCGTCATCTTGTGCATGCGAGTTGACTTGCGGTGGTCGTGGGGATATAAAAGGACTCCCACACAAGCTGCCCCCCCCGCTCTGGTGCAGGGATGGACAGCTCCTACTCTGTTAACAATATTGGCAAGAATCATTTCCTAACATACTCGGCTTTTTCACAATCCGAATATTCGAGCTTTCCCTCTACTATATATTGCTTTTTCATTTTTGTTTACAGCCTGGGGATCTCTCTAGTGGCTTTTTTATAGCCTGTCCCTCTCTTTGAAACAGGCTGATTCGTCTTTGTTCCTTCTGCTTTCACTAAGGTACACATGGATTGATAGTAACCTAATAGGATTAGTGTATATATGGACACATTAACTAAAGTATCATATCTTCCATTCGATTCAGTGTAAACCTAGCGTTTGGCGTTTGGCAATTTATCTACCTGCTAATTACATCTGGTCATACGACTTTAGGGGATATACGGGGCCAGCAGTGAGAGTACACAGGTAGATGTTTTCACATTCATTTATAGAGGCCACTTGGTGGGTGGTGTTACCAATCTCATGGCTTGTTTCTCCTTTTCGTTTAAAAAGTTATTAGGATCTTCATACCCACTCTGATGCAGCGCATCTCTAGACCCAGTGTGAGTCCCTTATCCCTATGGCCGCCCCCCCCCCCCCCCAGACGTATTTGTGACTGTTTTATTGTCCTCTGCCATTGCTGCTGTAAGTCTTTGGGGAAATGTGTAAAACTCCTTTTACCCCCTGCTGTATATGTGATTTGACATTATTGATTACTACAATGTATAAATATGTATATAATAATCTACGAATAGAAACAGATATGTTTGTGTGTAAAAAAATTCTTGTTATATTCAACAGAATGTGACACCTTCCAATAATGGTCTTGAGGAAGCTATGCATTATAGTGAAATGCGTTGACCAGCGGAGGAGACCCAACATACAGATACCTTCATTGGTATATGTAACCTGTATCGTATTACTATCTGGCAGGTGGTATATAGGGGTCACACCTTAAATTGCAATGTCACATGTATTGTTTTTAAGTTGTGTGTTTTTTGGATGCTATGTAAGCGCCTTTTAAAGATACGTACCAATAAAACTTTTTTTTTTATATTTTTTCAAATACAGTCTCGGTCTCATGTAATGTGCCAGTAAAGTCCACCAGCTGTAAGACTAGTTCTTGCATGTTTTTGTAGAGTCTACCTTTGGGATGTGGCATGTGTAAGGGTCACCCTTTGTCTCACCATCCAGATAATTTCACACCACTTGGGACTGAGAGTAATCTTCACTTGCGTCAAAGGGGAATGCAGCAAGTAGCACATTTTAAACACCCGATCACGACCTTCCTATATGGTCATCCAGCCCCATCCATTCACCTAGGGCAGTGATGGCGAACCTTGGCACCCCAGATGTTTAGGAACTACATTTGCCATGATGCTCAACTACACTGCAAAGTGCATGAGCATCATGGGAAATGTAGTTCCAAAACCTCTGGGGTGCCAAGGTTCGCCATCACTGACCTAGGATCTTATGGCAGCAGCAGCCCACCACTGGAGAGAATTTGGTCACCCACACCACCACTATATAAAAGAAAGGCACTCACTACATGGAGCCAAATACTAAGGGGCCGTATATAGTGTAGTAAGTTTGTTAGAGTTGCTTTAGAAGTACATAGAACTCATAAAATGCATCAAGGTGCAAAACAACATAAAGCAGGTAGCAGTGCACTTACTAAGGTGGCCACCAGTTCTGAAACTAGGAGTGGCAGACTGATGTCAGCGTGTAGCTCCGCCCCAATGTGCTTTGTCCAAAATGCGTGTCTTCAGGGGACACTAGTGACACATTGGCAGCTTTGGAGCTAGTCGTGGGGTATTACTCTCAGTCACAAGTGGTGTGAAATTTTTTTGAATGGTTGAAGTTACACACGTACACATTAGACTTTTCATTTTATTTATTCACGCATGTATAATTGATTATTTCACTTTTAATTCGTGATTTTATTTCATGCCATTTCACATTGTATTTTATGTGATTTTTGACCTTCTGCATTTTGATTTATTGATTGTTTTTGAGGGTTTTTTGTACTTACCCCCTGCTAGCTGCCTTGCATATTTTTAGAGCTGACTTATTACACTTGCCTTCCATGAGTAAGACTAAGCTCAGTTCCTTTTTTACAATATAAGGAAGCTAGTGATAGAGTTTTAGTCTAGCTTTTAATTTAATTTTTAAAACAAGTCAGCAACAGTAGCTCCTGAATTTCTATTCTCACTGGCTCACCGAGGCTCCATTCACACCAACGCGTTTTTTCATGTTTTTTTGCAGAATTGCAGGACAATTTTTTTTTAACATGGGATGGAACCTGTTCACATCAATGCATTTTTTGTGCCTCTGCGTTTTGGAAAGGGTCAGGGACTTTTTTGAACACAAAACAAGGCTTTTTTTTTGCATTTTTGGTTCAATAGACTTCAATGGAGAAGTTGCAGAAAAGCATGTAGTGTGTTTTTACAGCGTTTTAACCATGATTTTGCCACAATTTGTGTTTTTTAACCTGCCCAACAACAAATTGAAAAAAAATAGCATTAAAAACCACAAAATGCAAATCACAGCAAAGTTATGGTAAAAAACCCTGCAAAAAACGCAAAAAAAAAAAAAAGCACTGCAGAAACGCAGTAGCAAAGCCAGACCACTGTGCTCTGTTTATAAGCAAGACTATCAATAAATCAGTGCAATCAAATGGCATGTAATAAAGTGACTAATTAAAAGTGAAATAAACCCCTATACAAGTGTGAATAAATACAATGAATAAAGGTCCTTTGAAAGTCCTTGGTATTTGGTTCCATGTAGTGAGCGCCTTTCTTCAAAAAGCACTGCAGAAACGCTCATGAGCAAACTGAATAGGGGTGAATGGAGCCTTACTGTATATGTGGTTAGTTGTTTTGTATAAGCATGTTTGCAATATGTGTAATAATAAAATAAAAGTATGAAGGCCAGGTCACACCATAGAAACGCAGTTCAGGCGTGTTTCAGATGCTTTCTGCATGCGCAATTTTGACGCATTTTTGATGCGTTCCAGTGCATTTTTCCCCTTTTTTCTTCACCTTAAATAAGCACGTGTGTTCCAGTGCGTTTTTGGGGCGTTTAGGAGAATTCCGATGCATTTTTGATGAGTTTGACCACGTTCCATTACAGTCCAGTGCAGAAAAAAATGCAGCATGTTCTACTTTTTTTTCTGGAATTGGAACACACTGGATCTGACCACACTGGTGTGAACTATGCCATTGAAAACAATTAATCCTACTATCCTTGCGTTTTTGATGCAGAACAAAAAACGCACTGGACTGCATGTGGTGTGAACTGGCCCTTAAGCCTGTATAATACTGTATAATCAGATCAAAAAAAAAAAAATGTGGATAAAAGAATTATATGCAGTACGTTTATTGCATGCAGCATTAAATATGAGTAAGCAAGTATGAAAATGTGTGCCTGTAAATCCAATCCTAGAAGGCATGCAAAGGAAATTTAAATACAGGCAGGTAGCTCATGCCCTCTGCTTGTACTGCAATCCTTGAACCTCCATAAATGCCCTGTACCCCTATACAAAAAGCTCTGACGTGGAAGTTTGTATGCAATATCATCAAACTGGAGAAGATTAATAAGCCTCTATCCACTTTAATAAACAGGTATGCGCACAGGCACTCGCATATCTTGCCTGCAGTACCAGGTTTCATGTGCAGGTGGTGCTGAAGGCATGAGCTTATATTGCAGTTCTCAGTCGTTGCCTGTATGTCAGTGTACTGCACTGAACATAGAAGGTTCAGAATCAGATGTCAAAGTTAATTGTTTGCCCCTTTTTTAACAAGACCGAATAAAGCAAATTGCCTAACCCTATAAGGCATTTGTGTCTGTATTTGCTAGCTGTTTTATGAAATTCTCCCTGCAGATTAAATGTATTCATAGCATGCATCTAACATGCTGGTTTGTGCAATGAGAAAATTAAAAACTGCGGTCTTTATTTGTGGGGCACTGAATGTACAGCAGAGGGGCACCACATTAAGGGTGCAGCTTGTCCTCTACAGAAATCTATTGTCACTGATAAAAACAAAGATTCCTCATCCCTATCAGCAAAACGCCAAAAGTCTCCATTCACACTAGTACGACTTGTCAGGCTTCTTGGTCAGCCTGACAAGTCACGCACCGTCGTGGTCCATTGACTGCTACAGGAACCGTTCTAATAGGAGCGACACAAGTCGCTCCGACTTAGAAAGAGGGTCCTGTACTACTTTGGGGCAACCTGGAGCGACTTGCATAGACATTCATTTTATGAAGTCCGTGCAAGTCGTGCCAAAGTCGCGGTGCACGCGACTTCACAGGTCGCCCCCGAAGTCGTGCCGCTTCAGTGTGAACCGGAAGTGGTTCTGAAGGATCATAAAAAAAACAAAAAAAAAAAAAAAAAAAACATGTTATACCTGCCTGCTATGTAGAACGGTATTGCACAGAGCGGCCCCTTGCCATCTCTTCTGGGGACCCTAGCCGGAGCTGTCCTCTCCTCCTCATCTCGGACTGCCCCTTCAACAAGCTGTGTGCTCAGATGGCACTCCTGTGGACTTGCTCTCAAGCCAGGCTGTGTGAGTCCATGGACACCCACAGTGCGGCTAAGCTCCCTGCTACCTCATTACAGGGTTTTATTGACAGCAGCATGAGTCAATTGCACCCGCTGCTGCCTCTGTGTCCTGTGACAACAGAGAGCAGTGGCACCACAAATGGGCTGGATCGGGATATGACTCATGTAAGTATTTGGGGGTAGTCAGGGACAACTACTGGAACATTTCAAGTTCAAGGAGTGCATTAAGCTAAAAAGTGTTTTGACTTTAGAACCACTTTAGCATTATATTTCCAAGATCTGGATTTGCCATTTAAAAATTGGAAATCCAAATGTATTGTAAATGGGATTCAGTCCTGCACGTGCAGGTGTGCATTATGACTATGGCAAAAGACCCAATGAGCTTTTGATGGGCAAACTGATCGTTGGCAAGCTTATAATTAAAGCCCTGTGATGGCACTGACTCAACGTGCTCTTTGTCTGCAATGCAGCCTGTTCATTACACTTGTATCACATAATATTATTTGCGAGCACCAAATAAATCTACAGAAACAAAAAAGCTTTTTTCTCTAATTACTGACCCAATTGTTTTCAGAAAGCACACAAAGCTAGAAGAGGGTTTAGAAGTTTAAACACTTTTTAATCTTAAGCCCATCTGGACGGTAGACTGCACTGGTGCTGCTACAGTGAAACATTTACTGTCTTCTGTGGTTTTATGTAACAAATTATATAACGGTTACAGTACAGTACAATAAAGCAAGATAAATCAGTTTCAAAGAAATATTTGAATTACTATTTGTAACTGTTAACAGATAAAAAAAATACAAAAATAAAAAATACTGGAACCACAGAAACTGCTAGTTGAAACCATGCATTGCTATGCAAACACAAAATTACCAGGACCTGCACACCCTCTATAATGAGGGACAATGGACCCGATAAGGGGTTTGGCCGAAACACATTGTCAGGACAATGCATCTACAATCTCTTGATTTATTCTCCCTGGAGAAGAGACGCCTGAGGGGGGACATGATAGCAATTTATAAATATCTCAATGGGGATCTCGGCATAGAAAAACAGCTATTCAGTCAAAGGGATTGCATGAGGACTCGAGGGCATACAATGTGATTAGAGGAGAAGCGTTTTAACCTCAGGCAATGTGGGGGGTTCTTTACTGTTAGGGCTTTAAGATTGTGGAATTCTCTACCACAAGAGGTGGTTTCTGCGGGAAGTATGGTGGCTTTCAAAAGACTCTTAGACGTACATCTCAAGGATCAGAACATTCAGGGATATGTGAGATGATTACAGCCACACACACCTATACAGGTTGAACTGGATGGACTATTGTCTTTTTTCAACCTCACCTACTATGAAACTATGAAACAGATGACAGCAGCAATTCCCTTCTGCTTCCCCCATCCCATCTGCGTTCCATCAGCGGTTCAAGCCATCAACCACCAGCGGCTCTAGCCTCGTTCTGGATGGCTTCCTCTGAGAGCCTGACGTCAAATCCGGCTCTATTTCCGTTGTGTATCAACCGCAGAGGGGCCCCACGGCCTGCCACAGCCGGCCAGGGAGAAACCAACATCGCTTCACATCTTTCCTGCCTTTCTCTCACCTGGCACCATGTGAGCTTGGCCCCCCCTTCGTCTCACTGGGCCACAACCCCCCACTACCATATCTACGGCTTGGATTACAGCACCGCCGCCCGCACTGTTGCACCTTCCTGGTTGGTTTAATGCCTTCAACAGTGAGTCAGCTGGATATTTTCTTGTGAGTCACCTTTACCCCTTTGGGTTTCACACCGCAGATCTGGGGTCTTTCGCAAAAGGTTTGCCATTGTCTTACACTACAGTTGCTTTATTTTTGGAATTTTCCCTCAATAAAGTTTTCTATATTATACTTGACAAAGGATGTTGCACCATTTATGACATCTGTTGCCGCCATTACCCATCATCCCTTGGGCTTATTCATTGCTTATATGTAGCTATTCTTGATATGCATTGCTAAGCACCTACCTTAAATAATTCAAAAAGCATGTGAAACAGATGGGAGGGCACATAGACCACCTGCAGAGGTCTGCCAGGAGCCTTTGCTGTAAAACAAGAACAAATATAAGATGTTTATGAGCATTCTGACATGACAAAGGAAAAATATGACATGCACAGGAATTCTCAGTGTATACGGAATTTTCTGATTGTCTATATAACAGGGGTCTCTAAACTTTATAAACAAAGGGACAGTTGTCTGTTCTTCAAACTTTATGGGGGCCAGACTGTAGTCAGCGGGAGCAGAAAATGTCCTGGTGTCACTAAAAGTAAACAGTGTCTTCTCTTTGTTAATATGGGGGGTCAGTGGGAGGAATAGTGCCCCATCATTGGTGTCAGTGGGAGGAATAGTGCCCCATCATTGGTGTCAGTGGGAGGAATAGTGCCAAATCATTGGTGTCAGTGGGAGGAATAGTGCCCCATCATTGGTGTCAGTGGGAGGAATAGTGCCCCATCATTGGTATCAGTGGGAGGAATGGTGCCCTGTTGTCGGTGTCAATGGCAGGAACTATGCTCCACTGTTTCTGACAGTGGGGGGGATAATGCCCCATGGGCCAGATAAAAGTGGGCAAAGGGCCACATCTGGTCCCCAGGCCACAGTGTGGAGACCACTGGTCTATATAATAATGCACATAGCAGAAAAATGGGTTAGTTTCAGATAGATTCATTATGTTACTAATTTTGTTTTGTCGATTGGTTTCAGAATTAGTTTAGTTTCATTTCATTTAATAATTTTCTAATAAATTCCACGTTTTCAAAACAATTCGAATTCGGATTGGTCAAAAAATTATCGCTCGACTCCAATTCTGTGTGAAGAATAGCTGGTTGTTAAGGAGCGGGCTGGGAAGTCGTGAACAACCGATGACTCATCAGCTGTCAGCAGGCTTCTTCACTGAGAGCTGAACTGTGAACAAAAGAATGCCAGCAATAGAACCCCCCCCCCCCCAATTCATACCAGTCTCTTTGGGTCTGGTATGGATTCTAAAAGGAACCCCACGCCAAAAAAAAAGATTTAAAAATAAAAAAAAACTGCTGTGGGGTCCCTTCCAAAATCCATACCAGGCCCTTTTCCAAGCATGCAGCCCGGCAGGTCAGGAAAGGGAGAGGGTTCGAGCCCTCTCATGAACCATACCAGGCTACATGCCCTCAACATAGGGGGAGGTGCTTTGGGGGCCCCTCCCGCCCCAAAGCACCTTGTCCTCATGTTGATGGAAACAAAGGCGTCTTCCCTACAACCCTCGACTGTGGTTGTGGAAATCTGCAGGCGGGGGGCTTTTCAGAATCTGGAAGCCCCCTTTGACAATGGGGCCCCCAGATCCCAGACCCACCCCCATATGAATTAGTATGGGGTACATACATACATAGTAACCCTACCCATTCACCAAAAAAGTGTAAAAAGTGAATAAAGACAGTAAAATAAATAAAAAACAAACTGTCCCCCGGTAGATCCATCATCAATCACGATGCCTGCTGCACTGCTGGACCCGAAAGAAAACAAAAACCTACGGCCTTGTCGAATGTTCCCCGCCGACTGCCTGCTCAAAATTGAGCATGGCTCAATGGGTAGGTGCATCCTGTCTCCACTGATCATCCTTGAGATGCTTCTACAACTTGACTGGAGTCCATCTGTGGTAATTCAGTTGATTGAACATGATTTGAAAAGGCATACACCTGCCTATATAAGGTCCCACAGTTAACAGTGCATGCCAGAGTGCAAACCAGGCCATGGGGTCCAAGGAATTGTCTGTAGACCTCTAAGATAGGATTGTATCGAGGCACAGATCTGGGGAAGCGTACAGAAAAATTTCTACAGCATTGAAGGTCCCAATGAGCACAGTGGCCTCTATCATCTGTAAATGGAAGAAGTTTGGAACCACCAGGATTCTTGCTAAAGTGGGCCACCCAGCCAAACTGAGCGATCGGGGGAGAAGGGCCTAAGAAAGGAGCTGACCAAGAACCCTCTGGTCACTCTGACAGAGCTACAGTGTTTCTCTGTGGAGAGAACCTTCCAGAAGAACAACCGTCTTTGCAGCGCTCCACCAATCAGGCCTGTATGGCAGTGTGGCCAGGCTGAAGCCACTCCTCAATAAAAGGCACATGATAGCCCCCCTGGAGTTTGCCAAAAGGTACTGAAAGGCTCTCAGACCATGAGAAACAAAATTCTCTGGTCTGATGAAACAAAGATTGAACTCTTTGGCCTGAATGGCAAGTGGCATGTCTGGTGGAAACCAGGCACCGCTCATTACCTGGCCAATAACATCCCTACAGTGAAGCATGGTGGTGGCAGTATCATGCTGTGGGGCTGTTTTCAGTGGCAGGAACTGGGAGATTAGTCAGGATCGAGGGAAAGATGAATGCAGCAATGTACAGAGACATCCTTGATGAAAACCTGCTCCAGAGAGCTCTGGACTTTAGACTGGGGCGACGGTTTATTTTCCAACAGGACAACAACCCTAAACACACTGCCAAGATAACATAGGTGTGGCTATGGGGAAACTCTGTGAATGTCCTTGAATGGCCCAGCCAGAGCCCAGACTTGAACCCGATTGAACATCTCTGGAGAGATCTGGAAATGGCTGTGCAACGATGCTCCCTATTTAACCAGATAGAGCTTGAAAGGTCCTGCAAAGAATAAGAGAAAATGTCCAAAAATAGGTGTGCCAAGCTTGTAGCATCATACTCAAAAAGACTTGAGGCTGTAATTGGTGCCAAATGTGCTTCAGCAAAGTATTGAGCAAAGGCTGTGAATACTTATGTACAAGGGATTTTTTTTTTTAATACATTTGCAAAGATTTCAAACTTCTTTCATGTTGTCATTATGGGGTATAGTTTGTAAAATTTTGAGGAAAATAATGAATTTTGGAATAAGGCTGTAACATACTGAAATGTGGAAAAAGTGCTGCCACCCTTAACTCTGCACCCCAGATACCATAAAGTGAGAGGCTTGTGTGCGGAATGGACACATAATTTGTTTAAAATTGATACCTTGTTCCCAGATGTCATAATTCTAGAAAATGTATTACACGAACCAGTGGAAAGTGAATGTAACTGCCACTGTTTTTTAACAGCATGACATGGTATTTTCTGAGCCAGAACATTGACACATTAACCACTTACCCACCAGGCCTATTTCGGACACTTTTTGTTTACAACTTAAAACCAGTATTTTTTCCTAGAAAACTACTTAGAACCCCCAAACATTATATATATATATTTTTTTAGCAAAGACTCTGGAGAATAAAATGGCGGTCATTGCAATATTTTTTGTCACGCGGTATTTGCGCAGCGGTCTTTAAAACGCCATTTTTTTGGAAAAATTTAGAAAAATCACATTTCACTGCATTTAAAAAATACTAAACAGTAGAGCTAGCCCATTTTTTTGTATATTGTGAAAGATGATGTCACGCCGAGTAAATAGATACCCAACATGTTACGGTTTAAAATTGCGCCCCCCCCCCCCCGTGGGATGGCGACAAACTACGGTCAATAGAGATCTCAATAGGCGACGTTTTAAATTTATTTAACGGTTACCAGTTTAGAGTTAGAGTGTAGCTCTTTTTTTTAAATTATTGCTCATGCTCTGGCGATCGCAGCGATACCTCACATGTGTGGTTTGAACAGCGATTTCATTTGCGGCTCGACTTCCGTATACGTTTTTTTTTGTGCGCGAGCTAACGGTGACGGGGGCGGCTAAATTTTTTTTTTTCCCCATTTATTTTATTTATTTTTTTAACTTTATTACAGTTTTTTTTAAAAAAAAAAATCTGATCACTTTTATTGCTGTCACAAGCAATGATGTAAACATCCCTTGTGACAGCAATATGCAGTGACAGGTACACTTTATGGAGGGATCGAGGGTCTAAAAGACCCTAGACCCCTCCACTACACTTCCCTGTATGCAAAACGCCGAAAACGGCGTTTTTGCATACAGCCGTTTTTCAAATTTGCCGCCTTTTTGCAGCACAGTAACCCGGAAGTGACGTCATGGACGCCGCCTCCGGGTTACGTCATCGGAGACCCGATCAAAGCCGTTTCCGGCATTGATCGGGACCCCATCCAGCCAGCGGACGTGCTGGCTGGGTGCTTGGGGCTCCCGGTGGGACGGGAGTCCCGGTAAAAGCCACGTAAGGCGGCGGGAGGGGGGGGCGTCCCCTCCCGCCCCCCTGGGTAACGATCGAGCGGCTCCCGAGTACCGACGGTACCGACGGAAAGCCAACCGTCGGCTCTAAACCACGGTACCGGGATGATGCCTCTAGCTAGAGGCATCATCCCGGTATACCCCCGCAAAGTTTACGGACGTCATATGACGTCCACCCAGGGAGAAGTGGTTAAACTACATAAAAATAAAAAAAAAAAACACTCAAAAGTATGTTTAAAGAGAGAAGTATGGGCAAAGCTGTTTTGAGCATACTTCTCTTGTGGGAACCAGAGCAAGTTTATAGTGGGCTATTGCTTGTTGTCAGCTGATGTGACAGAGCCACTTCAGGCTCTGGAAGGATCCTGACATTAGTGTTCCGCCTAGCTGACTGATTGACAGCTGGCTCCGGCTTTCCGGCTCTCAGCGCACGCCTGAGAGCTGAAGGCAGCTGCACCCTTCCCCTCTCCATTATGGTACTTCTGTCAGCTCTGGAAGAGCACAATGGAGAGATGTGATTGGCAGTCACCACTCTCCGCTCTAAATGGACTGAGAACTGAGCAATCAGCAAACATGTGATCGCTCAGTTCTCGGGCTTTGAGCTAACATGTGAGAGTTGCAGCATCACACCGATGCTGCAGCATATACACGAGTATGTATGTTTTTTTTTTTTGTTTAAAACCCATATATCGCCTTTAAAGTGATTATAAAGTCTCGTTTTTTTGTTTTCCTATTACAATAACAAACATGTTATACTTACCTGCTCTGTGCAGTAGTTTTGCACAGAGCAGCCCAGATCCTCCTCTTCTCGGGTCCCGACTGGAGCTCCAGGCCTCTCCCTCCTGTTGAGTGCCCCCATAGCAAGCAGCTTGCTATGGGGGCACCCGAGCCGAGCCGTAGCTCTGTGTTTGAATGGATGGTTTGGCCCTGCCCCCTCTCTCTTCTGATTGACTGAGTTTGATTGACAGCAGCGGGAGCCGATGCTGAGTATCAGCCATTAAGGAGAGAGGAGCTGAGGCACTCATGGACATCGCTGAATAGAGAGGGGGCTCAGGTAAGTATTAGGGGGGGGGGGGCTGCTGCACACAGAAGTCTTTTTATCTTAATGCATAGAAAAAAAACCTTCTGACTTTACAACCCCTTTAAGGTTTAATGAGTGAAATCGGGTAGCGTGTAAACTACACATCAATCTTGTGTCCTGTTGCCAGTTATGTCTTGTGAAAGATAACATGCCAACCTTCGTGATCTGACCACTCTGTGTATACAGCAGTCATTTAGGGGATTTACCAGTAAGGCCACTAAGATATCTTTCCGACAACCATTATAATTATTATACAGCACAGAGACCTCAGATAAGACTGGTATGGTTACCTTGTAAAGTTCATTTAAAACTTTGAACTTGAACAGATAATACTTTTTTTAATAACAGTCAGATATATTGCCCTTGCTATTTACACCTATTGTTTGGATCTGAGAAAATTTTAAAAAACAATTTACCATTGAATTCTTCAATTTTCAGCTCAGGTGCAGAAAAGTAGTATTGCTCACACAGCATCTTTGCCGTTTCATAGGCATCTGTTGAAAGAAAAATCAGTTAATACTGCTATAGCAAAACTGCAGCAAAACAAAGTAAAACTAATTTGATTGCTTCTTGGCTAGATGGTTAGGACTTTTGCTGTGCATCTGACTACAACTGAAAGAAACATTTTTGGTTGACTGCTTATTTATTACCAGGAAGGGACAAGGTAAAATAATTCAGAATGTCACCCCTAAATCATACAGAATACTATTTTATTGTAGCCACCTGGATCAGAATCACCTACAAAAAACCAATAGTCAGACTGAATATAATATAAACTTTAATGGGCATTTTTAGAATGCCTATCCAATTTGGTAAAAAAATAAAAAAGGGGGTTGTGACGTGTATACCAAACCTGTCAAGCCTTAAAATTATGTGCACCCACGAAATGGTGAAAAATTGCCTACCCAATTTGTCCATAGGAGATGCTTTAAGAGCCTTTACTGGTCTTCGTTTAAGAGTAAACAGTGAATGATGGCCCTAGAACGTTTTATGGCGATGTCCCACATGTGGGGTGCAATTGTTGTTTACATACATGTGCGCACCCCATGCATGCATTTGTGTGTGTGAGCAGTGCGACAGGGTTGCTTTTTTATTATTTTATATATTTTATTATACATTTAGTTTTTTAAAACTAATTTTTTTCCATTTAACCTTACTTCTATCACAAGGGGTCTAACAACCCCCTTGATGTGATATCATGGGCAGGTGACAGGTTTTCTTTACTGAGACATCAGGGGTCTATTAAACTACTAATGTCTCCCCTGCCATTCACTAAAGCTAATCAAGCACGGATTGTGCAAAACGTGGGGAGGGGCACCATCTCAGTACCATGAAAATGATCAGGTGGCCATACGGATCACTTTAAGAATGGCACCAAGCTGTTTTACCAACCTGAAGTCATAGCTGTTACATACAGCCTATGGAAGTCAAGTGGTTTAATTTAAACGCGTATAGGGGGGCGGAGCTTGCGTGACCGACGCCGAACATCTCTCTAGTGACACACCCTATCATTGCCATAACAGCAGGCACGGCGAAGTGCCCTGTACATGTGAGTAAATTTTCATTTTACCTCAATAAAGCCTGATAGTTGAAACGGAGAGCACTATATTTTTCCTTTATATTTTGCATCGCATGTCCGTGTCTTGAGACCTCCGGAGGTGAGAGGCTGGAGTGTCATTCCAGGAGTCAGATATCCTCAATATATGCTTTTGCTGGCCCATCTGGGTCCTATTTGGAGGCGAGAGGCCAATCTATCAGGTGGAGGGATTTCACAGATTGGTGTTTACTGTTCACAAGATCGCATTTCTGATTTGGACACTTGGACAATAATGCACAATTTATTGGATTTTGAGCACAATCACAGTTCTTATGGACTCTAGATATTGATTATATCCTCACCATTTGAGTTTATTGGTGCACGTCTGGCGCAGCACGTTTTTTGTATTTATAGGTAGTATACGCAAGGCTTAATCTAACTTGGGCAAAGGTGAAGGCCCATATACACCCTTGGCCAAGATTTTAATTACTCCACATGAACACAGGGATCTAAAGGGACCGTTTTTTAGTGTCAGGCACCACAAGGTACCTGCACTTCAGCACTGTTATATGCCAGATGAATCACCCTAAATAAAACAGTAAAATACAGTGTTTTCTAATCAGTGGCTTTTACCTTTTTTGGAGATTAGTGTGAAAGGTTTTCACATTCTCCACATTATTACATAGTGGAACCTGAATGAAATAGCACATTTCTGTTTCTTCTACCATCTGGACACAACAAATAAAAGGTGCTGATCTAGCCAATTCAGTGGTCTGACATGACAATGATCTTAGGACCAAAGGATGGGCTTGTTCTTGGCTGGAAATAATTATTTAAAGGAAACCTTTGATGGAAAAGATTACTTAGGATACCACTGCTCACATTCTTCTGAAAATGTTTGTCATTTGACACAGATCTAGTAGAAGCAGGAGGCTCACTGGCTGCACATTTTTTCAGGTTTGTGACTCAAATTAGTTAAAAGAATATTTTACCCTTACAAAAAACCTGCTTTTGCAGGTAAGGGATGTTTGTAGATTAAAGCAAACTGTTCAGCTCTGACTAACCACTTCAGCTCCAGAAGGTTTTAGTGACCAGGCCATTTTTCGCGATACGGCACTGTGTTGCTTTAACTGACAATTGCGCAGTCATGTGATGCTGTGCCCAAATAAAATTGATGTCTTTTTTTCCCTACAAATAGAGCTTTCTTTTGGTGGTATTTGATCACCCTTTTTTTTGCATTATAAACAAAAAAAGAACCACCATTCTGTCATTCCCACCGAATGATTGGCGGGTCCCGGCGGCCATCATGTGTCCAATCCTAGCGGGAGCGGCGCTGAAATCTCATGCTCCCCTGAAATCTCATGCACAAAATCACGTACATGTACACGGTTTTTCGCAGCCGGGCCACCTTGCCGCAGTATATTTGCGGCAGGCGGTCCAGAAGTGGCTAAAGATGAATAATACCCTTGCTATAGGTGCAGGTCATTTACATACTTTATGAAGCCTGACTGGAATACTCCCAGTATGTTGCTAAGTACCCTTAGGACATTGCTAAGTGAGGCCTAGTCATCACTGCTCACCTCCATCATCACAGGAGTGAGCTCTTTCTCTGACTCAAACCCCCTCACATGCTCGTTCTCTCCCATGATGCAGTAGCTCTGATCTCAGCATTTGAGAGCTCATTTCTGTGATGGTGGAGGTGAGCAGTGATGACTAGGCCTCACTTAGCAACGTCCTGGGAAGGTTTAGCAACTTCCTGGGAGTATTCCAGTCAGGTTTCATAAGGTATGTAAATGCCCTGCACCTATTGCAAAGGCTTTTTTTAACTTACCGTATATACTCGAGTATAAGCCGACCCGAGTATAAGCCGAGGCCCCTACTTTTAGCACAAAAAGATGGGAAAAATCATTGACTCGAGTATAAGCCTAGGGTGAGAATGCAGGGCGGCGGGCATGGTACAGGAGAATGCAGGGTGACTGGCATGGTTCAGGAGAATGCAGGGTACTGGTATGGTGCAGGAGAATGCAGGGTGACTGGCATGGTGCAGGAGAATGCAGGGTACTGGCATGGTGCAGGAGAATGCAGGGTACTGGCATGGTGCAGGAGAATGCAGGGTACTGGCATGGTACAGGAGAATGCAGGGTACTGGCATGGTGTAGGAGAATGCAGGGTACTGGCATGATGCAGGAGAATGCAGGGTACTGGCTTGGTACAGGAGAATGCAGGGTACTGGCATGGTGCAGGAGAATGCAGGGTACTGGCATGGTACAGGAGAATGCAGGGTACTGGCATGGTACAAGAGGATCCGGGGTTGTGGGCATACTACAGGAGATGCAGTGCTGTGGGCATGGTACAGGTGGACCATGCCTGCAGCACTGCATCCCTTGTAGTGTGCCCACAGCCCTGCATAATGGCAGGTAGTGAAGCTGTTTCACTTACCTGTTCCAGAGGCGCCTTCATTTTAAAAATGGCGCGCCCGGCGCCGACACGTCATTGCGCACGCGCCGCCACCTCTCGTATAATTTCGGCTATTCCCGGCCTCTCCCGAGCGGCGGCGGCGCGTGCGCGGTGACATGTATGTGATGGGCGGCGCCATTTTTAAAGCTTAAGCCCGTCGGAGCGGACTTTTTTTTCCTTGACTCGAGTATAAGCCAAGGGGGACGTTTTCAGCACAAAAAAATGTGCTGAAAAACTCGGCTTATACTCGAGTATATACGGTAAGTCAGAGCTGCACCATTTGTTTTTGTTAACAGATACCCCTTATCTGCTTAGGCAGTTTTATGATAAAGGTGAACTATCCCCTTAAACACAACAAACTATTATTTTCATATGGAGTTCATCAATGGCAGCCTACATATGCACTGCTCAAAAAAATTAAAGGAACACTTTTTAATCAGAGTATAGCATCAAGTCAATTAAACTCCTGGGATATTGATCTGGTCAGTTAAGTAACAGAGGGGGTTGTTAATCAGTTTCAGCTGCCTTGGTGTTAATGAAGATAACAACAGGTGCACTAGATGGGCAAAAATGAGATGACCTCCAAAACAGGAGTGGTTTTACATGTGGAAGCCACTGACTTTTTTTTCCCTACTCATCATTTCTGACTGTTTTTCACTAGTTTTGCATTTGGCTAGGGTCAGTGTCACTACTGGTAGCATGAGGCGATACCTGAAGGTCCTTAACCCATCAGCAGGACCGGTATCTGCTCCTTTGTGCAAGGAGGAACAGGATGAGCACTGCCAGAGCCCAGAGCCCTACAAAATGACCTCCAGCAGGCCACTGGTGTAAATGTCTCTAACCAAACAATCAGAAACAGACTTCATGAGGGTGGCCTGAGGCCCTGACATCCTCTAGTGGGCTCTGTGCTCACTGCCCGGCACTGTAGAGCTCAATTGGCATTTGCCATTAAACACCAGAATTGGCAGGTCTGCCACTGGCACCCTGTGCTTTTCACAGATGAGAGCAGATTCACCCTGAGCACATGTGACGGACGTGAAAGGGTCTGGAAAAGCTGTGGAGAATGTTATGCTGCCTGTAACATCGTTCAGCATGACTGGTTTGGTGGTAGCGTAATGATGGTCTGGGGAGGCATATCCATGGAGGGACACACAGACCTCTACAGGCTAGACAATGGCACCCTGACTGCCATTAGGTATCGGTACAAAATCTTTAGACCCATTGTCAGACCCTATGCTGGTGCAGTGGGTCCTGGGTTCCTCTTGGTGCACCACATTGCCCACCCTTATGTGGTGAGAGTATGCAGCCAGTTCCTGGAGGATGAAGGAATTGATACCATTGAATGGCCCCCATGCTCACCTGACCTAAATCCAATAGAACACCTCTGGGACATTATGTTTCAGTCCATCCGACGCTGTCAGATTGCACCTCAGTCTGTTTAGGAGCTCAGTAATTTCCTGGTCCAGATCTGGGAGAAAATATCTGAGGACACCATCCTTCTTCTCATTAGGAGCATTCCCCAACATTGTCAGACGTGCATACAAGCACCTGAGGGCCATACATATTACTGGTCAGGTCGTACTGACGAAACGTGCGTCGGGAACGTGAGACCGTAGCCACTTCTGGGTTGGAGGAGCGCTGGCGTTCGGCAGTGCTCATCACCCCGCTATATACTTGTGATTAAGCGATTGATGTATGGAGATTCTAGTAAGTGCAAACTTTTACAAATAAAAAGTGATATGTTTAGACTTACTACACCATGAGAGTCTCTTTCTGCTCTGTTTATGTCCGCTGCGTGGTCCGAGCTGTTCTTTAAAAAGGCTTGCCATATAATTATGCGCTGTGGAGCTGAGGATCGTGTATTGAGTGGATGACATGCCTGTGTGACCCCCTATAATCAAGGGGTCATATATTTCCGGTAAGGAGTACCTTACTTGATCACTGGGTGAAATGTGGAGGTGAAGGCTTATTCTGCACCAAGTCTCTGCTGTATTTAGTGACACCAATGCCATATGGACTTTTTGTTCTTTGTTGCTGCATATGGACTTTTGCACTATTTAGCCTAGATTGATGATTTTCCACAATTGTTATTTACACCTTTTATTGAACAATATGTTGTTTTATTGATTTATATGATTTTATGTTAAATTTAAATATCTGCACAAGCACTTTAAGACATGTTTGACGCAACACTCCCTTCTATATACAAATCATACATATTACTGAGTACCATTTTGTGTTGATGGAATGAAAATTCAGCAAAATGGACTATCCTGCTGCATCAGTTTTCACTTTGATTTTTGGGGTACAAAGTAAAATGTCATTAAAGTCCCGTAGGTGCACAGGTGTTAAAGAGTATCTCTAGCCAAAACTTGGTTTATTCTATACTTTTGGATAGAGTGTGAAATGGATAGATCCTCTATTAGGCTTTCAATGTTGTCCACCAGAGAAATTTATTCTCACTATTTGTCATATGGGGGTTGATCTACTAAAACTGGGGGGTACAAAACCTGGTGCAGCTCTGCATGGTAGCCAATCAGCTTCTAACTTCAGTTTGTTCAATTAAACTTTGACAAAAAAGCTGATTTGTTTAAATGCAGAACTGCACCGGATTTTGCACGCTCCAGTTTTAGTAAATCAAACCCCATGATGACCATTGTCAGCATGACAAGAAGTCACTGAAACAGGAGGCAAGGGGAAATCTTCTAAAGATGACACCTTGCCAAGTGACAACTTTTTAAAACGTGAAAGAGAAATCTCCCCAAAGGGACTCACAAAGGGACACAATAAAAACTGACAGAGGGTCTTAGACAACATAATATAAACTGGCAGATGTTCTAACCCTCCCTTTTTTTAATTAGACAGCACAAAACAAAGCTTCTGGTTTGAGACACACTTTACGCCCCACCACCAACAGGCAACTTTAGTCTTCCACTCCACTGTGGTATAGCTGGGGCTGACTGCTCACACCATTATTGCATACATGAGGGGAAAGTGTTTAAAATTTTATTCCCATTCAGAAGAAGCAACCCATTCAATCCCATTCACAACAAGACATCCTATCACCATAACTATTAACCAAAGCTGTCTAATTTTTATTTTTGAAAAAGCAAGATCACATACATATCCACAGTAACATGAAGTTTACAGTAAGAGGTGGAATTCACAGTCACTTCAAGTACAAAAGAATTATTAAAGCAAACTGAACAGCACATGGTACAATAACGTAAAATTGCCTGGTACTAAATGCTTTCTTCTCCTCAGTTTTTACACAGGAAAAGGAGGGGTATACTGACCATGACTGTATGGTTAGCAGAACATCACAGGACTTGCCACTGTGGCTAACAAAGGGTGAAATCAAGGAAAGGCTTGATAACAATAACACAAATAAATCACCAGCCAGGACCGGATGGCTTGCACCCGAGAGTATTTAAAGAACTTTGTAGGGTTATATCTAGATTGTTGTTCCTAATCTTTTCAGACAGTATTTTGACAGGAGAAAAATTAGTAAAAGGTATAGGGAATAAACACTCCCTCAGATAAATGGACTGAAGGATGTATCATCCAAACTTACCAAAAGGCTAAGTATTGACGGGGAGCCTCTGCAACCTATTGCTATATTCCAGAAAAAGGGTAGGGGAGATCAAAGAGATCACTTCAGAAAGGCTGCAAAGAAAGGAGGCTCAACTCTGGTTAAAGTATTATATATCAAATTTTATTGGTTGCTAAAATCAAAACAAAAAAATATATGAATCACAAACTTATAGTAGGATATGATTCATACCTTGAGAGCCCGCAAAGGCGGCAAAAAATAGCCCCGTAAAAGGAAGAGGAAGAGAAAAAGACAAAGAGAGGGAAGGAACCCAAGGGGGAAACAAGGAACAGAGGATCAGGACGAGAAATCGGAAATGATCAGAATGGTGAATAAGGGTCCCCCCTCTAATCAGAGTGATCATGGTCTAATGTCTCAGACACATGATCAAAAAGTCATCAACCTCTCAGAATTCCCACTAAGTGAAGCATATATCAGACTCCTTCAGCGGGGTCTTTCCTTTTCACCAGTGGAAGGAATGGACCACTTTGAGGCCTACAAAGACCTATGTCTTTACTTAAGAAAGGTGTACTATAGACTACTTCATCTGGCAGACGGTGGTGATACAGGGACTAATCAGGTTTTAAGCCCTGAGGATCAGGAAGCATTGGATATCCTGAACTCACTCCTTGAGGAGGGTGGGTCTTTGTCGGGGGATGAGGAGCCCCATGGCAGTGATAGCTATGTTAGAAGGTCCCCCATCAACATACGGTCTACGGCAATGCCGAAGTTTCGTAATAACAAATGGTTAAATATTTTTCCTCCCCTTGGTGGAGGACGACCTCAAAAAGATTGATTTGAGCTCCTCACCCCCAGACAATCTCCCTCATGAGGAGAGAAAGGCCCATAAAGAACTAAAGCAAGCCAGTGGAGTGGTGATAAAGAAAAGCGACAAAGGGGGTAATGTGGTATTATTGTCAGAATGTGGGTACGAAAGGGAGACGATTAGACTTCTGTCTGATACTCAGACCTATAGAAAACTCAATGATAACCCCTTTTCAGACTTGGTCTTTAAGATAAATGAGAAAATGGATTTTGCCTTGCCTTTCTGAGGTGATCTCTTTGATCTCCTCTACCCTTCCCTCCTCTTTTTCTGGAGTATTTTGACAGGAACTGTACCAGGAGACTGGAGGAAAGCCAATGTGATACCAATATTCAAAAAAGGGCGGAGGCATATCCGGGGAAACTATAGGCCGTTCAGCCTGACGTCAATAGTATGTAAATTACTGGAAGGGATGATAAGTGACTATATCCAATTTTCTAAGGACAACAGTATCATCAGCAGTAATCAGCACGGGTTTACAAAAAGGATGTTCTTGCCAAACCAATCTGTTAACATTTAACATTTTACGAGGAGGAGAGCTGTGAGCTAGATAGGGGGAGACCTGTGGATGTGGTGTATCTGGATTTTGCTAAGGCATTCGATACAGTTCCCCACAAACGCTTAATCTACAAACTAAGGTCTGCAGGCATAGACCACAAGGTTTGTTCTGGGATAGAAAACTGGCTACAGGGGCATGTCCAAAGGGTGGTGATAAATACTACTTTATATCATACTACTTAAACTATTATGCTCCTACTACTTTATAAAACCATGGACACATCTGGAGTATTCTGTCCAGTTCTTGGAAAAACTTCCAAGGATGAAGACGAAATTAGAAAGGAAAGAAAGAGAAGATAAGAGAATTAAAGTAAGGGGAATAGAAGGAAGGAGAAGAGGTCAGTTGCCCACGGTCAGCTAGAGTTATCCTTATTACAGCTAGTAAAAACTAATAGGTAGGAGAGAGGTGTCAAAACCAGGTGGCAAAAAATTGTCCACCCAAGGTTGCCAAACCTTGAGGTGTTTGGAGATCGTATCAGTTAAGATAGCATCTATTTTACTATGAATCATAGTCTGCATAATTTGCAGAGAGACTGGATCTTCAAGCCTTAGTTATTGTTTGTTTGGAGGCGGTCAGAACCAGCAGTGTGATTTTTAACTGGACTCTCGTTAAGTCCAGGGCACAATGGTTCAGCAGAGCAAATGTGGGATCGGGTTCTATAGTGATCTTAGTTAGGGTAGATATTATTCTAAAAATGTTGACCTAGAATTGCTGCACAACCAGATATAACCACCATATATGGGCATGTGTGTCCATTCTCCACAATCTCGGAAACATAAAGATAGCTGTCTAATTTTTAAAGAACATGGCTCAATCACTAGAATCGGACAAAAATATGTCATGGCCAGATTCAAATAAAAGTCAGGTAGTTAAAGCGGTAGTAAACTCATTCATAGTATAGCATTTAAAAACATTAACACCAGTAACATGTCATTTTCAATCCAATTTAGTGAAAGCAATCAATTGCTCGTTTTGCTAACCTGTATTATTTTATATTATATGTTCCGATTTCTTCATAGTACAGCGCCGCCATCCTTACTGTGGTTTTCTCCTGCGGAACGCTGCTGTCTTTCCGCCCACAGTACGAGTATTATTCCCGAAATCCCGCGCATGCGCAGTAAACACTGCACTATTGATATCTTCTCTCTCGATCTCCTCTTCTCTGCCGCTCTGCCCTCCACACGTCTTCTTCCTCTCTCCACTACTCCACTATCACTCCCCTGTGACGTAGCAAGTCACATGGGGTAGTGGAGAATTTTTTTTAATGGGGGAAGGTGGTAGTCTCGCGGGAGAACGGGGCTGACGTCTAGGAGAGGAAATGACGCAGCCCCGCAATAGACAGTGAAATATTCCGGCAAGCTAATTATCTTGCCGGAAAAAAATATAACAATGAGCATGCGCGAGTGACGTAGATGACAGCACCGATCTAAATCGAAGGAGAACGGCTGCAGTGACAGGCATGCTAAAAGGTGCGTAATAAAATACTGACACATGTCATTAGGATACTGCAAAGTTGTAAAATAGATGATACTACCGCTTTAATAAGAAGTCTGCTTCTCACCCCTCTTTGTAGAAACAGTACTGATCCCCTGATGCAGCCAATCCAATCAAGTGGTCAGACAGGACCACTGCATAAGCTGGATCAGTACAATGGACACACAGAATGTGAAACACTAAGGTGTAAACTACAATTCCAGGAACTGTCCTACTATTGCTAAACATCTAGTTCAGAAGCATTACTAGACAGACATCATGAGCGAAAATGGCATAATTTTATCCTTTATTGTGTAAAATCTGCTGCGCTTACTTAATCCATACCACCTTACTAATAAAAAATATAAAAATGTATAGCTGTGATAAATATTTCTGGGTGTGCAAACCCTCAGTGTAACGGAAAGCAGCTAGCACAAAAAAATGCATCCATCCATCTGTGCAAATTGAAGTAAATAATATTTCATAAAAGTGCAGCGCTATCCTTCAATGGATATATCAAAAAATATAACAATAAAGTGCTTTAGATCACATTAGTGACCACCAAATAAATCTTAGAAATTTTACGCAAAAAAAACATATATAATCATTCAAAATAAGTCCATCTTTCATTAAAGTCCATTAACTCAGGAATATCCGATTTCTGTGAATGTGCAGTCCCATATACACCATAAGAGTATTGACTGTAACCACCACAGTGCCCTTCACCCCACCTCTAGGTGTCCTCTCACCTGCATTGGACAGACCTCACTAATAACAGGAGGTCGATTGCGCTTTTGCAGTATTATAGTGGCACTGCTCTACTAGCTGGATGATCACGATCCGCAGCTCCCAGCGTGGTGTCACTTATATAGGAAGCAAGAGGAAGATACCATAGTGCTAATCGCTTGTAAAGTTATTTTATTCAAATACAGATCAACTCACATTTCAGAAGTAAAAATACATCATGTCTCAATAAAAAGTCTCAGCGTCATTTTATCCTTGCATCTAATTTAGCCTCTCAAGCACATAGTCATTAGCTAGACAGGGCCGTTGTTGGCAATAAGGGGAGTGAAGAAGAGATGTCTCTTTTTAAACAATGCAAGGCTGCAACTTTTATCTCTACTGGATATCCTTTTAAAATTCTGTCATTACAATGTACTATCATAGTAATTCGATTTATAAAAAAAAAAAAAAGGCATAACATCGGTCATGTGCACGGCATTTCCCATGAACATTTTACAAGACTGTCCATGGAGAAAACTCACTGCATGGTCAGACCTAATTTGCAGCAGAAAAGTACCATAGCAGAAACAGTACTACAGAGGAGAACTTCTGCAAAGAGAACTTCATGAGTATTTGGAAACCTCTAATGGGAAAAGACAGTGCAAAGCAGTCTACTTAGCAAAAATGAAGCCACAAATCTCTTTTACCAGGCTTGAAGTACAGCAACATTCGAAACTGAGTATTTCACAAACTGGCATAGTCAGCAATACAGTGCAAGGTGCAAACAAAAGGGTAAACTGCAGTAATCCATAACAACCAATTACATTTCAGTTTTTCAGTACATGTCAGTTCACAGTAAGATGAATTTTGATTTTCTTTTTATTGTATGTGACTGCACACTGATCAGTTATTGATGCACTTTTGGTGTTTAAAAAGCGGAACAAAAAATACATGAAAAATCCTTTAAATCCTATGGAACTCTTTACACAAGTGTGCTGGCATGCTGTTTTTTGTGTGCATGTTTAAAAAACTTACCAAAAACACACCTTCCCGTTGAAATGAATAGAACACACATCAAAAACTCAACTAAACATTTTTGGTGTGCTTTTTAAATCACCTGTTTCACAGGTGCATGCTGGGAATCAAGAATCCAGAAAACACACCAAAAACGCATTGAAAATGCATAAAAAGTGCATATGTGTTTTTACTGTGCGAAAGAGTCCTAAAGCTGACAGATGAATCATTTTATTCCATTTTTATAAATAACCACAAAACATTTGTGGACGTCATACCTTTTACTACTTCTGGTACGTTGCAGGAAGGATCAATGCTGCCTATATGCTTGGGATGGGCAGGATTAATGTCCCCTCCGAACAGAAGAGCTGTAATATGAACATATACAATTATAAATCAATCATGTTGAGAACTCTTTCATAATCTAAAAAATGCCTATGCGCCAAGTGTCTGTATTAGATTATTGGGTGAAGGGCCTGGACCCCAAAACTGCAACTCTCAATACACAACTAATAAGACAGCCCGGGCTTTCTGGTCTGCTCATCATACAATGTGTGAGAGATCTTCCTGTTCTGTAGCCAAGCTGCAGCATGGGTCTGAGTGTCTAGGTCAGTGATGGTGAATCTTGGCACCACAGATGTTTTAGAACTACATTTCCCATGATGCTCATGCACTCTGCAGTGTAAGTGAGCATCATGGGAAATGTAGTTCCAAAACATCTAGGGTGCAAAGGTTTGCCATCAATGGTCTAGGTCAGGGATTCCCAAACTACGGCCCTGCAGCTCTTGCAGAACTACACATCTCATGAGGCCCATTAGGAAATATTCTTAACGGGGAATATCACTGTAAACTATGCTACCTTCGAATAACACCATCTTGGCCAAAATACAACTTTGCAATGAATAAACTTTTACATGGGTAATCTGTATAGAAATATAAGATGAATTTCCCATGTGTACTATTATCAGAAGTCCTTTGATTGTCCTTTGCAATGCAGCAATATAGGTCAATCACTAGTCTGTAATAGGAGATCTTCCAAAGAATAAGATCAAAGTGTACATGTGAGGCTAGATGTTTCTTAGCAAGCTGATTACCAAGTAGGGAAGCTAAGACAAGGGAAAGTGATGCTAAACATACACTATATTTACAAAAGTATTGGGACACCTGCCTTAACACGCACATGCACTTTAATGGCATCCCAGTCTTAGTCCGTAGGGTTCAATATTGAATTGGCCCACCTTTTGCAGCAATAACAGCTTCAACTGAAGAGACACTTGAGAGGGGATATGATATCAATGTACAAATACCGTACTGGTGACCCTAGCATAGGGAACAAACTATTCAGTGAAAGGGAATATAAAAGGACTCGTGGCCATTCGCTAAAATTAGAAGAAAAGCGGTTTACCTTAAACTGCGTAAAGGGTTCTATACCGTCATAGCGGTAAGGATGTGGAACTCTCTTCCACAAGCAGTGGTATCAGCAAGCAGCATCGATAGTTTCAAAAAACTATTAGATGGGCACCTTAACGACCACAACATACAGGGGTATTCGACTTACTATTGACATAAACACAAACACTCATCATAGGTTGATCTGGATGAACTGGTGTCTTTTTTCAACCTCACTAACTATGTAACTCTTCTGAGAAGGCTGGCCACAAGGTTTAGGAGTGCGTCTATGGGAATGTTTGACCATTTTTCCAGAAGAGCATTTTTGAGGTCAGGCACTGATGTTGGAGAGAAGGCCTGGCTGCCAGTCTGCACTCTAATTCATCCCAAAGGTGTTTAGGTCAGTTACATAGTTAGTTTGGTTGAAAAAAGACACAGATTGGATCCTCACCTCAACCGATAGCACCTTTAGGATGAATTAGAGCGGAGACTGCGAGCCAGGCCTTCTCGTCCAACATTAGTGCCTGACCTCACAAATGCGCTTCTGGAAGAATGGTCAGGCATTCCCATAGACACACTCCTAAACCTTGTGGACAACCTTCCCAGAAGAGTTGAAGCTGTTATAGCTGCAAAAGGTGGGCCAACTCAATATTGAACCCTACGGACTAAGACTGGGATGTCATTAAAGTTAATGTGCGTATAAAGGCAAGCGTCCCAATACTTTTTGTAATATAGTGTATATTAGGAATGTGCACTGCAAGTTGTGGCAATGTGCTGAAGAGCATTCTTGCAGGATTTCGAATGCCCAGCTTTATGGAGGCAGCTGTGAGGTATTGTAACTTCACTGGTGCTTTCTGGAAGTGCATGGAACTCGGGGCCGAGGTAAGTGATTTATTTTTCTTTTTTTACCTTTTTTTCCTTTTTAATACTACAGTATGTGCATTTGGGGAGTGGAGGAGGGCGGGGGCTGTCAGTAAAACAAAGCTTCCATTGTCCTGCATTACACCAATCTGAATAGAGCCTTAGATTTATGCCAATAAATAGGAAGTTTCATTTTAGTAAGAATTTATTTTAATAACTGGTTTAATCTGCATATTGTGTGCAAAAAATGGGTGCGCTAGATGTGAGGAATGTGTGTTAAACCAAAAGGAAAAACACAATGAACAAAATATCTGATCTGCAGGATAATCTGTTAGATAATCTTGCAGGCTGTCAAAAAAGGTATTGCGGGATTGAGGTAGTACAGCCAGACTGCTCTGTGCTCAGTTGAACAGGTAAGGAGTCTATTTAAACTCTTATGACAATATGCGGATTAATATTAAAGAATGAGGTGCGCAAACAAAAAATTAATCTCCAGCAGCAACCAAAACTTTAACCTTGATAAAGTAAACGTGTCATGTGCAAAAAATGGGTGCGCTAGATGTGAGCAATGTGTGTTAAGCCAAAAGGAAAAACACAATGAACAAAATACCTAATAAATATACACAGATATTACAAATAGTGCACAATGTGAACAAAAACATGCTATGGAAATATGTGCAGTCCAAAACAAGTCCAAAATGAAAAAAGGCTGAAATCTTCTTGATGGTGAATGAAGGTGAAGAAGAAGACGTGCAAACACCAAATCCCTCTTGGCACCCACGTGTAAAGAAAAGAGAGGTAATGCCCTTACCAACTCAACATAATAAAACACTTGAGAAGATGACACCAGATCTCCATTCCCAGTCGATGCCTCATCAGGGGAAACGCATCGGGGGGAGAACCCTGCGCCTTTACCACCCGTGGTCCGTGCTGCAGAGCGGCCATGATTGAATTTGCATTTGCCTATTTATTCAACTTAACTGTAAGTGTTCTGCCTTTTCTTAATAAAGTCGTTTAAGAGGTAATGCACTATTGCCTGTTACATTCTTTTTTGGGCACTATCTGTCACTGAGTGTGAGGGGTACAGGAGAGAAACCAACCCCCATACAGCAACAGGAGTCAGAATAAGATTTACAAGAAAATTCACTGCCTGCTAGTCTGGATAGTTTGCCTGATGATTTGGAGAACATTATCACTCACCATCTGACCTGTGAAAAACTTGCCTTTGGTAAGAGTTTTGATATACCACATATCGGGTGAAAGGTTGGGACTTTATATCTATAACACTGGCTGGTGTCATCTTCCCAAGTGTTCTAATATGTTGAGTTGGTAAGGGTATTACCTCTCTTTTCTTTACACGTGGGTGCCAAGAGGGATTTGGTGTTTGCACGTCCTCTTCTTCACCTACATTCACCATCAAGAAGATTTCAGCCTTTTTTCATTTTGGACTTGTTTTGGACTGCACATATTTCCATAGCACGTTTTTGTTCACATTGTGCACCATTTATAATATCTGTGTATATTTATTAGGTATTTTGTTCATTGTGTTTTTCCTTTTGGCTTAACACACATTGCTCACATCTAGCGCACCCATTTTTTGCACATGACACGTTTACTTTATCAAGGTTAAAGTTTTGGTTGCTGCTGGAGATTAATTTTTTGTTTGCGCACCTCATTCTTTAATATTAATCCGCATATTGTCATAAGAGTTTAAATAGACTCCTTACCTGTTCAACTGAGCACAGAGCAGTCTGGCTGTACTACCTCAATCCCGCAATACCTTTTTTGACAGCCTGCAAGATTATCTAACAGATTATCCTGCAGATCAGCAATTTATTTATAAAATTCAACTGACCATTATCAGTCAAATTTAAATCATGTCCTAAATTCAGCAAATTGTTTCAATGTCTACACTTTACCACTAAAGAGCTTATTTTACTATTGGTCTTATAGTTCTAAATATCTTAGTATGTGGTATTTATACCCCCAGGCACACTGTTAAAGTGGAAGTAAAGGCAAAACCTAACTCAAAACCTACTCTCAACCACATTGTAAGCCTAATCTATCTAACCCCTGTAAAAGAAAAGATCGCTATACTTACCTATTCTGCAGTCGCAGTGGTGCAGTCCCAGGCTGAGCTGTCAGCAGCGGCTTCAGTGTGCAAGAATGGCAGCTGGTAACAGAAGCCCCATAGTAAGTCTATGGGTGATATCATCTCCCAGGCATTTCCCACCCATTTTCGGCTTTCTCCTTCACACAGAGGGCACTGCTGGAGACCAGATCAGAGTTGCTTTCGAATAGGTAAGTACAGCAATTTTTTTCTTTACAGGGCTAGATAGATTAAGCTTAGAATGCGGCTCAGAGTAGGTTCATCGTTAGTTAGGTTTTGCATTTACTTTCACTTTAAACGTTTGGTGGAAATCTTCTGCTGCTATTGTCAAATTCATAACAATCCAGAGTTTTAGAATACACTTTATTAAAAATATATTAGGATGTAGTTGTTTCTTAAAAGCATTTTACATTTTTGGAAAGCATCACACTGTTGGGGGGGGGGGGGGTCATAGATACACCCATCAAAGAGTATTTAGGATTAGGCAACCATAAGCTTTTATATTGTGACGCTTTAATCACTTCAGCCCCAGAAGGTTTTACCCCCTTAATGACCAGGCAATTTTTTGCAATTCGGCACTGTGTTGCTTTAACAATTGCGTGGTTGTGCGACACTGTACCCAAATAAAATTGATGTCCTTTTTTTCCCACAAATAGAGCTTTCTTTTGATGGTATTTGATCACCTCTGCATTTCTTATTTATTGCGCTATAAACAAAAAAAGACTGACAATTTTGAAAAAAAAAAAAAAAAGTTGACTGCAGGAAGAGAGAGATCGGTGTTCCTGATTACTAGGAACACCCAATCTATCCCTTCCTGTCTGACAGAACAGCCGTCTGCCTTGTTTACATAGCCAGACGGCTGTTCTGTCAGTCTCCTTGACAAATGCGGGAGGCCAGCGGCGATCCCGTGGACTCGTCCCCTGTTGTGTCTAATCAAAGCAGGAACGCGGCTCCGGCAGCGCGCATGTGCCCCCTAGAGCCTTAAAGCAAAATTCCGTACATGTACGTGATTTTGCGCCTAAGGGCCGTCCTGCCACAGTTTATGTCCTTAAGTAGTTATATAGGTTGAAAAACATTTCCTACATGGGGTAAATGTTTAGTCTTGCATTATGCCAAAAAACAAAAAAAAAACAAAATGAAGACGAGTGCCTAAAGGACAAGCTTTTAGTGAATTTTCCCTTTAATAAATTCCCCATCCCCTTGAGTGCAATGAGTTACCTTACTCCCTATTCCAGTGAGGTTTACTATGTGGCCCTACCCAGCACATTACCACCTCTCTCTTGAAAAGGTCCCTATCAGCAGGGGACAGCTCTATTCCAGCCACCCTGCGGCTTTGCAATGCTGGGCAGGGCCTTACAGTGAAGATTGCAGGAACATGGAAAAATTTGAGTATTTATTACAGGTGGGGCGAACTTTCCTTTAAAAAAAATGCTTTACTAATTATTATTATTATGGATTTATATAGTGCCAGCAGTTTACAATATAAAAGGGAGACAGTACAGTTACAAAACAATAAAATACAAGAGGATTATCTACTAGTAAATAAATAAACAGGTAGTTAGTAGTTATCATTACCAATTACAGTCTGCGGAATACCATATCTGTTAAGGGTGTTTAATAGGTACATTCAAAGAGTTTTCCCTTTATTGTTACCAGGGAACAAGTCAAACATCAAGTCTGTACAAACTGTACTGTACATGAAAAATAGCTGGCACAAATGGAAGACGTTTATCAGCAACAGCTGGAGCGCGGTGAGGTGAACCTAATATGTTGTGTTGTTAAGCACAAACAAGCTACTTACTGTGCTGATTAATGAGCATACGGAAAGAAATTCTGCTTGTGTAGAATCTATCCAGGAAATACTGGATATTGCTACTGACAAATGGGTCAAAGCCGTACTTCTCTTTGTATTCAATCACTCCTTGGGCCATGGTGGGGACCACATCATTGTGTCGGTTCCTCACTTGGATAAGGACATTTAAAAAGCTGAAAAATGAAAGAACAAGCTTAAAAACAAATTATAAAAGCATAACTTTCAAAATAGATTTCACAATTACACCATTCCTAACGATGTTACTAATATCTAGTTATTTTGTAGCCTACTGAAGCAGCAAGTTGTTAAAATATCCTAGTGTAATTAAACGTAGCATTTTCCATACATTACAATTATTTTACGCTTCATCTTTATACTTACATACTACTCCTTCAGCTTATTTATAAGTTCTTAAAAGGCAAAAGTGTAAATTCTTGCAGAGATTCAGTTTAGTAACACTCACCCTAAGCAAGCTATGCAATGTCAAAATCCCAATGCCAGGGGATATTCATTCACAAATTCTGGAAGTGCCATGAAGATGCCAGTTTTTCTGACACAGGGAACCTGTCTTTGCAAATAAATATCTCCAAGAATATTTAGCTCTTTGAGCTTGTTTTGGTGTTTTTTTTTTAATGACAGAATTTTCAGGAATTTTTGGAATACAAAGTCTGCCAAGTTATGTCCTACAAAGTTTACACATGAGTGTTATATTGACATAAATAAAGGTTGGCCAAGGGTGTCTTCCACACATGAATATAGGTGTGCCAGAGTTCAAGGAGGCAACAGTCAAGGCCAGTTGGTAGAAAATGTTTGACCTAGATCTTACAGAACTTAGACATGGTGTAGTTTTTCCATTAGCTTCTGATGAAGTAACGTCCATTGTAACCTACATTTGATCCCATCTACATATAGGGTGCTGAAAAGCTATTCTTTAGATACTGTCTGTTATGTAGCAGTCAGAAAATGGGTAATGAGCACAATGGTAACAGTAGGATTCAGATTAAGGAGTGCTCAACACTGCTTGGTAGGGAGCGTTTGCTGGAAAAGAATGTGTAAAATTCTGAAGACCTGCGACTATAGCCTTTGAACAACAGGGCAAGTCCATCAAGTGTGGATCTGGACAGCCATGAAAACAAGTAGACAGATTGACTGGAACTGCAAGAGCTAACCAACTAGGTTCCATATACCACCCAAGTAAAATGTTTTCATTAGTTGCTATTGCTGAGGCATTGTGCAAATATGATTTGATCATGTCCCAATTTTTAGTCCATGCAATGTGTTTCAATTCAATCTCCATGTCCAACTGCCATTTTCATATATAATTTCGAGGTGATGGAAATTAGCTCGGGGAGTAGCTGTGAGTACCAATCTCTCACCAGATAAAGAGGAGTGGTGGAAACATACTGTTTAACCTGTAAATACTAGTTTGGAGTTAGGTAGGTGATAAACTTTTTACAAACTAGGGGAGGTTTTCATACCTTTTGGTGTGAGTAAGCAGTGAAATCTTGCTACTCTTGAGTTAATGAAATGCTTAAAGATGCCTAGTGATTAATGTTCTGGGGTAAGGGAGATAAAGGGTTGCAGAGAATAGACAGGAGGGGGAAAAGCAGGCCACCAGAGGGTTTAAGATCATCCAAAAGTCCAATAGAATGTTGGGTGATAGGGTAGTTAAAGAGTTACTGTCCAGTGGATCATGCCATAGCAAATTGTGTATGGACAATAGGCCACAGTCAAGTGTTTCCAGAGTTATCCATCTTTGGGTCTCATTAGAAGCCAACCTGGTCTTTATGAATGAGTTCCCCAATACCTTGGTTTATTTTGGTCACCAAAATGTTCACAAATAATTTTATATCAACATTCAATAGATATACAGTATGTCTTAAATTGAAACAGGTAGAATCTTCAGAGATAGCCTTGGCAGTCACAGTCAACAGAGGGTGGATAAAAAGATTGTTGATTTGGGAGACTATTGACAGCAAATGTATCACAGTAAGGCAAGTACTATTTTATGGGTGAGTCAAGTAAGTTATGTAGGGAATCAGAAACATGTGGGAGGGATATTCGGGAAAATAGTGTCAGCTGCCTTTAGGGAGAAAGTGTCCATTAAAGCATATACTTTCAAAAGACAATGCCAGAAAAATTGGACAAACTTTGCAAGATTGTTAGTGTCTGCATTTCTCCGGATATGAATATGAGGTGGTTTCTGTGTTGGATCAGTTTTTGAACAAATAAGACTCCAGGGGAGGTTCTTGTTGATTGGTTTTAATGGCTTTTTTCCCACTGGCTAAATGAAAAAAAAAAAAAAAAAAAAACAGACCCATGTATAGCTTAAAATTCAGACTTCAAATATGAGCTCATAATGTTTCCTATCTCCTGTTTCCCTTTCCCGACTTTTCCATCAAAATCAATAGCATAATTACCAGTTCCTCCCCTAATGCCAGGGTGCTTGCAGTAATCCTAGACCTCTCCTTTCTCCCTCACATCAAAACACTGACCAAATCTTGCTACCTTCAACTCTGTAACATTTCCAAAATATGCCCCTTCTGAACCAATGACACCTCAAAACTACTGATTTACTTTCTTGTTATCTCCCTTGCCTATCTTTACATGGGCCATCTCCCCCTTCAGTGTTTAAAGAATGCTGCTGCCAGACTCATACACCCTACCAAATGCTTTGTGTTCACCCCCTCTCCAATCACTCCACAGATTACCACTCGACCAACAAATAAAATTTAAAATACTAAATAACAACATACAAACCCATTCATAACTCTGCCCCTTTACATCGCCAGCCTTGTAAAATATATCACCCAAACTGATCTTGTCACTCCTCTCAAGACCTCCTGTTCTTTAGCGCTCTCGTCGAGTCTCTCCCATCCTCTGCCATCTATCTCCTACTCTGTCCATCTATCTCCTACTCTGTCTCTCTTTAGGTGATCCCTGAAAACTCATCTTTTCAGTGAAGCCCATCTCACCTAACAATTAAACTCATCCCCAAACAGTTATTGCCTTTTGTATCACTTGCCCCTCTCTTTTAGATTGTAAGCTTTCACAAGCATAGTCATCCTAACCCTCTTGTCCTGAATTGTATTGTAAGTGTACTGTCTCCCTTTTTTTTTGCAACTTGCAGTACAAACCGTTGGTGCTATAACAATTTAATATAACAGTAATAATCAACACAGGCCTGGTGTGTTTAATTTTTCCCTTTAGCTACATTTACATTAAACATACATTACAATATGGTTCTGACAGTTTAGTACTTCTTGAAACAAAATAGAATAAGCTGAAATCCCACTTTTACTTCTGTACTATATACTGCAGATGGCAGTTCTACCAACATTAATTTACATGCAGACACGACAGCTATTTCGTAATAATAATTATAATAAATAATAATAATAAATGCTATTATAAGTAATAAGCAAAAGAGAACCAACACAGGCTTGTCCTGATCCAGTGGAGCTTCAAACTAGTGATTTTTTTTTTATGTCTACAGGTACTGTGGTGGAGGGATCTGGGGGTCTAAAAGACCCCAAACCCCTCCTCTGCACTTAAAGCATTCAAAACGCCAAGTCTGGCTGTTTTGAATGCTGTAAGATTTTGAATTCGGTGCCGCCAGTACCCGGAAGTGATGTCATGTTATGACATCCGTCCCCTCCCGCTCCTTGGAATGACAGCCGAGCGGCTTCTCAGCCGCATCGGTTGTCATTAAAAGACAGCCGACCGTCGGCTATGGACACCGATACCGGGGTGATGCCTTTAGCTGCAGGCATCACCCCGGTACATGCACTTTCCCGAAATATCGGCAATATCGGTAAATCAAAAGGCCGATTCCGATATATCGGGGAAAGTGCGTATCGGCCCTCAATATATCAGCTTTGCCGATAATCGGTCGATCCCTACTTCAAACTAAATATTCTTCAGCTTGGTGGTTAAATAAAAAATTGTTCTTGACTTTGACCCTAGTACATGGGCTTTGTCTAATGGTCTTGCTGTATATTGAAGGCAAACATGCTCTTGTAAACAGTAGCAGCAACACTAATGCAAAACACAAGACTACAGAATGCCCCGCAGTCAGTAAGAATAGAATGCAGTCAAGAACTAATTATAAAACAGTCATTACTTACTTATTAAGTATATCAGGATCTTCTGGGCTCTTGTTCTCATATTCTAAAACTTCAAGAAAACTTTGCATGTACCTAGGGGCGATAAAATGAAATAATTCATTACAATTTTTAATTAAGGTATCCAAAGTTTAGAAAAAGGTCAACCTGCACCAAGGACTTTAGAAGGCTGCACCAAATATAGTTCTTTATTTGAACATCATGAGAAAAGCAACTTTAAAACCTCATAATCCCATTGACAACAGTGATATTTCAGGCTTTAGACAGCTCTTTTTCAAGCATGTAGTCATTTTTTCTGTGCTTGAAAAAGAAGAGTTGGAATGCTGAAATCTAGCTATTATCTATGTGATAGTGGAGTTTTTTTGCAGTTGTTTGTCTCACATTGTGCAAATAAAGTAGCTTTTTTTTTTCTAATGTTCTGACATCCTTGGTGCATTATGACCTTTTTTTTTGAGTTTTGGATCCTAACAAAGGGGATGACAAAGGGCTGGTGACAGTTGCACATGTATAGTATATTTGTTAAGGTATCCATACATGAGGCCTGGTTGAATAATCTGAAGATACCAGGAATCACATAACACTTCTCCAACCCCGTGAACTGTCTGAATCTAAATTAGGGCTCATTCGCACTAGGACACACTGTGCAGCAATGCACATGTTAACGATCATTGAGGTGTTTTGAATCAGCCACCCCCCTCGTACAATTATGGGGAGCTTTTGTTTTATTAAAGTTTAATTTGTTTAAACTTTTTTTTTTTTCAACTTTAATTGCTTTTACAAGGAGGTTGACTCTACAAGAGCAGAGTGCAGGTGAAAGGTTTCTTTGAGACATCCGGGGTCTATTAGACCCCTATTGTAACCTCTGTTTTTTTGCTGTCCAGAGCAGCGAGGGTATGAAAGCTTTGAATGGCCTAGAGCTGAGAGCTTCCGGGTTCATACTACCCTACTATAGCTGTCAAGATTTCATTCAAATGCTGGTGCTGCTGCTGCTACGTATAGCGGCAATAGTAGCAGGATTAAAGCCCACCTTCACTCTTGGGCACCACCTTCAGGCTCTACCCAAGAGCAACCCCTGCACCCTTTCCAAAAATGAAATCCAATTACAAAACTTTTGCCCAGGTGTCTTTGGTCCAGTGAAGCCACACGCCCTTTTTGCCTTCACTTTTTTCAAGAGACGGGTGGGCATTAAATACTTTGCAGCATTCTCATGTCTGTAAACCCAAGCCAGAGCCTTGATGTTCTGGATTCATAGGATAAAGGTTGATTAAAGCTAGATGTCATTCAATCCATGTCACCTTTTTGCTGAATTAGGGAGTCTGTTAGGGACTGTGCCAGAGAGGAGGTACGTGTAGCAGCCAGAGCATTTTTTTTTTTTTTTTTTTAATTTTAAGAAGCTTTGGGGATTCAGCATTTATTTTTTTGCCTATGCTGCCCAAAAAAAGGTACCTTTTTGGTGATCAAGAATGTACCAGATTTTTCTAAATGATGGCATTCTGCTCAGAAAGCTTTGCTGTGGGTTGCAGATATTAGCAGAGAAATGTCTTATGTTAAGGACAAAGCTTTGCTTAGTAAACAATGTTTTGTTATGTACAGTAATTCTTGCCCACTGATAGCGATCAGCAGCTTGGGGCAATGGTTAGTAGATTGTAGGATCTTTGCTTAAAAATAGGACATATGCTGTATATACACAAGCCATTGTGCTTTAAACACAGCATAAGCCATACAAAAATACACTTAAGGGGTTGGATATAGGCTTCCCAGAAAAGACAAATGCAAGCTTCAGCTTACCAAGATCGTACAAGCTTGACTGATGGTCTTTGGAGTAAACTTTCAGGCAGCAGATTGACCTCTTTCAGTGTGTTGGCAAGCCGTACTGGTAGTTCCTTCCGCAAGAAAAGGTATGAGGTCTTTTCACAAGCATTATTGCGTCCTGTAGGGAAAGAGGAAGATAATTAGTAGTATGCACCACTTCATGAAACGTAGAAAGGAAATTCATAACTATGAAAGAAGTTGTATTATAAGATATCTTCATTTTTTAAGGAAGCCTTGGTTACCTCTGCTGGATTTACATACAACAAGAAGCTGTACCCAATAACAACAGACAGAGGGTCATTGCCAACTTACCATGCCTTGCTCTCCGTGGAAGCGGCAGAGACAGGTTTTGGCTATCTCATGTCAGAGATTGCAGCAAGAACAGTGAGAAGCACAATAATAGCAATACTAAATCTTACTCTAAATCTCCTGAGACCAGCAGTTAGATGCAGCAGTTAACATTTCTAAAATCCCTAAAACAGCAGATTGTCACTCTTTTGGTTTAGGTCCACTTTCAATTCAAGATCAGAAACAAATAAAAACAGAGGGATTTAAAATAGGAACACAATGGCTCAAAATTGTTACAATTTACAGGTAAACTAGATAAATGTGATTTTTGCCTCCTGGGATCCCTTGCACAGAAGTCCTTAAAGGGTAAGTCCACTTTCGTGGGGAAAAAAAAATAGTAAATAAAGAAAAAACAATATAGTGTATACAATTGCGACACAAATCATATTGTAATTGAATGTTTTTAAAAATGACCTTTCCTTTTCAATTTGCAGCCGCTATCATTTTCTGAAAATGCAATGCAATATGGCTACCCTGAGCTGTTCTGTAGACAGAATGTGTACTGACCACACCCCAGAAACATCATTTCCTGCTTGTGTGATTGGCTCACCAATTTTCCCAGAAGTCTGCACTAAGATAAAAGTCAGATTTCTGGCATCCCCTGCAATAAAAATGTCATTTTTGGTGAGACGCTCCCAATAGGAACAGATCTAAAGGGATGCAGGCCCAGCAGATTTTCTCATTAGAGCCCTGCAGCTGCCACAGCTGATAGATAATTATGAAACCACTCCCATTAGACCCACTCAGCACAGAGAAACAAGCAGGGATTTCTTCAGAATAACAAAAGGTAGGAATCTGCAACAAAGTTTGTTAAAATCCTTGCAATGTACAGAGATCACCCAGAGGGGAATGTTTTTTTCATAACAAAAGTGGAGTTACACTTTAAGTGCCGATTCACACTTATGCGATGCGGGAAGGCTGCGAATTTGCAGCCTGTTCCCGCATCGCAAACGCACCCCTGGCAGTTCACAGTGCCATATGCGATACGCTGGGGGTGTCAATGAAATCTAAACGACAACCCTAGTTTGATCGCATATCGCAGTGCGATCTTACAGTTCGCACAGGATCGGATTGCACAAGTGTGAACCAATGTGCGATCCGATCCTGATGTGGCTGCAAAAAAGGGTCATGTGCGTCTTTGCTGCGGGTGCAGTGCGAATTTAGCCATACAAAGTGTATGGCTAAACTCGCACCGCACAGCCGATCGCATGTAATGAAGGAGCAGTGCGCTCCGACATTACATGCGATCCCCGCAGCCGCACATATGTGAACCGGCACTAAGGCTGTGAGTGAGCAACATTGTCTATTTCACTTTGTTTATATGTGGAAACTTATCCAAGCAAAACATGTAGCATTGATCAGTATTAGCAATGGTGACCCAGACTTATTAACAGTAAATAAAAAAACTGCAGGATAAATCAAAAACTGGTAATCTAAATGTCAGGGCTGTTTTTATCCATTCACTTTAAAAAGAAAAATGGGGTTCAAGTGGGGAATGTATATAATTTAGAGTGCATTACTGTCCAAAAGACCACACAGCTATTTATGAAAATGCAAATACGAAGTAGGAAATGCAATAAAATACACTTCCCATTACTTTACAAAATAACCGTAATTTACTTTACATATATAAGTGGGCTTACACAATAAGTCCTCTTTTAATAGCTGCCTTGACCGCAGTATAAACACTCACCCTAACCTGCACTGCACTTACGCCATTAAATACCCATTGCTTCTAACATTAAATCAATTACCTTAACATTATAGTGGTCCTTGGAATAAAACACTTTTTAAACACAGTTTAAGTATTTACTAAACAAGTCTAATTCTGGCTGGATTTCCACTACTTTGGCAAAATCCACCACTTTCCTTGGCTAATCATGGGTTTCTTTTCACTGAAATCACTTTAGAGCTTTTCAATGTTTTCTACTAAGACCTACTTCTATTAGCTCACATTTTCATGAATAGGAATGTTTGATCCTAGCTGCTTCCAGGGGAAATCCTCCATGCACTTTAAAGGTGATCATATGCAGCTAATAACCTCACGTGATGCAGCAGTGCTGAGAATCACTTGCAGTGGTCAAGCTGTGTAGATCTTTTTAATAGAGCAAAAAAAAATTCTGAAGATGATTTTTTTTATTACAGCAAATGGGGATTTTTGGATATGCCCTGGATGCCTTTCTATACAAAAAAAAAAAAGGAAATATTCTCTCATTACGCATACCTCACATGGGTCCTAGACGTAAGAGCTTGCAGATCTCCCTGCCTAAGGACTGCTTATGCCCATACAAGACCTAGTTATTAGGCAGATCAGCTTGTTTCAGTTCTAAGACAATAAAACTTAGGTTGTTTATGAGGTGCTAGTGAACCAGATATCTATTCTACCTGATGGGACGGTCCACATATTCATTCTTTGATCACATCTGTGCACGTATATTGGCAATGCACTGGAGAGCTGGCTTAACCGCTTCCATACAGAGCAGTTAGACCCCCTTCCTGCCCAGACCAATTTTCAGCTTTTTTCACACAAATAGAGCTTTCTTTAGGTGGTATTTGATCACAACTGGGGTTTTTTTTTTTTTTTCCGTGATATAAGCAAAAACGAGCAAAAATTTTGCAAAAAAAACACTTTTTTTTAGTTTCTATAATAAAATTTTGCAAAAAATTAATTTTTCTTCATACATTTGGGCCAAAATTTATACTGCTACATATCTCTGGTAAAATAAACCCAAATTAGTGTATATTATTTAGTCTGTGTGAAAGTTATTGAGTCTAGAAGCTATGGTACCAATTACTGAAAATTGATCACACCAGATGTACTGATGGCCTATATCCTTTCTTGAGGCCCTGAAATGTCAGGACAGTACAAATACCCCCCAAATGACCCCTTTTTGTAAAGTAGACAGTCCAAGGTATTTAGTAAGAGGCATGGTGAGTTTTTTGAAGTTATAATTTTTTCCCACAATTCTTGGGAAAATTAAGAAAAAATTTTTTTTCTTTTTTTTCCCAAAACATTGTCAATTTATAAGCTATTTCTAACACATAGCATGTACACAGCAAAAATGACACCCCAAAATTCATTCTGCTACTCCTTCTGAGTATGGTGATACCACATGTGTGAGACTTTTACACAGCCTGGCCACAAAAAGAGACTCCACGTCCAAGTAGCACCATAAGGCGTTTTAGGAGCATAAATACACATAAAACTTTCTTACTACCTATCACACTTTTCAAGGCCCTAGAGCACCGATACAATGGAAAAGTCCACAAAATGACCCCATTTTGGAAAGCAAACACTCCAACGTATATTCTATGAGGCATTATGGGTCCTTTGAACATGTCATTTTTTTCCACAAGTTTTTGGAAAATGTGGGAAAAAAATAAAAACTTTTTTTTTTTACACAAAGATGTCAATTTAGGATATTCCTAACACATAGCATGTACATAGCAAAAATGACACCCCAAAATACATTCTGCCACTCCTCCTGAGTATGGCAATACCACATGTGTGAGACTTTTTCACAGCCTAGCCATATAGAGGGGCCCAACATCCAAGGAGCATCATCATGCATCCTAGCCACTTGCCTAGGCCTATTTTTGACATTTGGTGTTTACAAGCTAAAATCAGTTGTTTTTGCTAGAAAACTACTTAGAACCCCAAAACATTATATATTTTTTTTTAGCAGAGACCCTAGAGAATAAAATGGAGATTATTGCAATATTTTTTATCACACCGTATTTGCGCAGCGGTCTTCCAAACGCAATTTTTTGGGAAAAAATTCACTTTTTTTAATTAAAAAATAAGAAACCAGTTAAGGTTAGCCCAATTGTTTTCCATAATGTGAAAGACAATGTTACGCCGAGTAAATAGATACCCAACATGTCATGCTTCAAAATTGCGCACGCTCACAGAATGGTGACAAACTTTGGTACTTAAAAATCCCCATAGGCGACACTTTAAAAATGTCTACAGGTTGCTATCTTAGAGTTACAGAGGAGGTCAAATTATTGCTCTTGCTCTAACGATCGCGACGATACCTCACGTGTGTAGTTTGAACACTGTTTACATATGTGGGCGGGGTTTCCGTATGCGCTCGCTTCTGTGCGCGAGCTCGCGGGGACAGGGCGCTTTTTTTTACTATTTATTTTATTTATTATTTTTTATTTTTACACTGTTTTTTTTTTTTAAAAAATTGATCATTTTTATTTCTATTACAAGAAATGTAAACATTACTTGTAATAGAAAAAGGCACGACGGGACCTCTTTTTTGTGAGATCTGGGGTCAAAAAGTCCTCAGATCTCACAAGTACAGTAAAAGATAGAAAAAAAAAAAAAAATAAAAAAAAAAATTAAATAAAATGAAAAAAAAAAAAAAAGGGACCTTTAAACTGGTTGCTAGGCAACGACGTTCGCCGTAGCTCCGGTCCTCCAAGACCATAGAGTCGAGTAAGGGCAAGCTTGCCCTCACTCGACATCCTGTCTGTGAGGATCTGGGACCGGATCGTTTTCCCCGCTGCCGGCGGGTCCGGTAAGCGGGGAAAAGGACCAGAATGCGGCGGGAGGGGGGGGGGCACCTCTTCCGCCACCCCGGAAGGGTGATCCCGCGGCGAATCCGCCGCTGGGACCACCCTTATCGGAAAGCCAACCGTCCACCGTTTAAAAAAATACCAGGGTTATGGCAGAACACCGGTATTTAGGTTTAAACGGAGGACGTATATAAACCTTTTTGGACTTAGACATGGTGGCTGTATGAAGGGTGACAGGTACTCGGGTACTTTGCTGGGCAGGTGACAGGTACTCTGGTACTGATGAGCAAGTGGCAGGTACTCGAGTACTCCGATAGGCAGGTGACAGGTACTCGGGTACTCTTATGGGCAGGTGATAGGTACTGATGAGTAGTACTGATACTGATAGGTGATACTGATACTGTACTGATGGGTACGGATGATCAGTACTGATACTGATAGGTGATAGGTACTGATGGGTACTGATGAGTACTGATGAGCAGGTGGCAAGTACTCGGGTACTTCAGGTGTCAGGTACTCTGATGAGCAGGTGGAAGGTACTCGGGTACTCTGATGGGTAGGTGACAGGTACTCGGGTACTCTGATGGGTAGGTGACAGGTACTCGGGTACTCCGATGACGGGTACTCGGGTACTCCGGTGACGGGTACTCAAAGTACCAGAGTACCTGTCATCAGAGTACCCGAGTACCTGTCATCAGAGTACCCGAGTACCTGTCATCAGAGTACCCGAGTACCCATCATCAGAGTACCCGAGTACCTGTCACCAGCCCATCAGAGTACCTGTCATCAGCCCATCAGAGTACCCGAGTACCTGTAATCAGAGTACCTGATGGGCTGGTGACAGGTACTCGGGTACTTTGATGGGCTAGTGACAGGTGCTTTTTATTGGGGGGGGGGCAATCAGTGTGGTTGGGGTGCACTGTACTTGGTAACTAGCTGTTACCACAATCTCCTCCTCACACAGGATCAGTTTCCAGTTTCTAGGTAAAGAGCCATTTCATTGGCTCTTTACCTAGATCGGGGATGGGCTTTGTCCGAGGGACGAGCCTCGTCCCCGATCGCCGCGCTGCGCGCCCCCGGGGGGGCGCGCATTAAGAAAGGAACTAGCGGCTCGCGCTGGAGCCGCTCATGTGATCGGCTGTGATTGACACAGCCGATCACGTGGTAAACAGCCGATTTTATTGGCTATTTACCTTGATCGGGGTTGGGCTCAGTCCGAGGGATGAGCCTCACCCCCGATCGCCGCGCTGCGCGTCCCCGGGGGCGCGCAGTAGCGGGGAGATCCGGGCGCCGTCATATGACGGCGGCCCGGATCGCTAAAGCAATGTTGCCGACGTCATTTTACAATGACTCGGTATTGAAGTGGTTAAGCATGAACATCTAAAGATTTGTCTGCAGCCTTAAATAACTAAACTTGTTAATGTTTGAGCTACCTATGCCTTATGCTGGGTAGACATGGTAGAGAACGAACCCAGCAAGCTGAACAAATAAAAAAAAAAATGTACAGATCGCTGTACTAACACATCCAATGTTAGTACGGTGATCTCCCTGCCAAGCTATTGTGTTCTGACCAGTGGCGGCCGCGACCCCCCAAAGAAAAGAAGAAGAAAAAAAAAAAGATTAAAAAAAAAATTGACAATTTTTGCCCACTAGGGGCGCCGGACTTAGAGCTGGGTATGGGGGGGGGGTGGGGTTTTTGACCCCACGTGCTGCAAACAGAGGCGCCGATTGGCGCTCTTCTGGGGGTCACTGGGGCGCGGAGCAATGCGCCCCAACACCCCACTTTACTGAAGTCCGGTCTGTGATTGGTCCAACTTCTGACAGGGGGACCCCCCCCCAAATACCAAAATACAGTGATTGGCTGCAAGTGCTGATCGGATGCTGGTTTTCCAGTATGCACATTGACGGAACCTTGTTGTGAGACATTCTTCTGTCAGACGAGGAGATGTAAACACGGGCCGAAAGTCGTGCAGTACCTGCTGAACTGACCATTTTTGGCTAATTTACGGCCCATATGTACCCAGTTTAAGCCAATGTGTTGACTAAATGTTAAAGTGTTAGGATGGCCTTAGATAAGAAGGTATGAGATATTATCCTGCTCTTGTTTAGCAAGTACATGCCCTGATACTTGCCCAATGTTGACAGCAGTATACATACTAATATTGAAGCCTCCCTTTCTTAGATCCTACGTGTTTAGTCTAACCAAAATGTATTTACTTCTTAGGAAAACAGACTGCTTAACCAAACTATAGATTCTCCTATAACTTCAGAAACAAAGGAAAAGTAAAAGAGAAAAAAAAATGCTGCTCCTGTGTCAGTAGGCATCTCAAAAGCCTAAAGTATGTTATATGCTTCAAGGAAAGCCTACAATGTCCCTGTTAAAATCAAATTGGTCAAAGATCAATAACCTAAAAATGCAGGCAAGAAAGATGTTTGGGTAAAGGCAGACATTTCTGATGGTGGCACATACCTCTGAAAGCCCAAACTTCCTCAATATAGCACCCAAGGTATTCCTGAATCTCTATTTATTGTATATACTAACAATTTTGGGAGTTGGTACCATATTCTTCAATATTATGCAGGAGCCAATGATAGGCATCTGCATGACACTATGCAAAAAAACTACAGGAGGTTTTAAAGGCTCACTATAGGCAAGGAGTGTTAAATCGTAGGCTGTCCCATATGCCAATCTCAACTTCTTCACCAAGTTAAGGGCTGGATTTAATGCCTCCTTCAACTTCTTAATGGTTTTTCAACTGATGGGCAACCCGCTGGATGTGCAATTTGGAGTTGCAGCATAAGGGGGGAGGACCATCCCTCCATGTTCTCAGAAAAGGTTTCTATTTCAGAACACTCTGGGTTTAGGAGCTCCTGGGATACTGACGACATGGCTTAAAGCTATGTGCAGATACCCAATGGAGGCTACATCAGATTTGAGTTATTCTAGGGAAAGAATGGCTCATTTTAGAGCTGAACTCCAGCCTTATCTTAAGCTTTGCACAGTTGTACAGGGTACTCTCTTGTACCAAATTTGCCTACTCTACTTTCATTGCACACTGTGGGCTTCTCAAATCATACATTAGAAGCTGCAACAAGTTAGATAAAGCCTACCTCGCCTCCTTGCTGGAGAACGTTCAATTTCATCTAGGCCTTTTGTTCACAGCCTTATTGAGCCTGAGCCTTTCAATCATGGATGCTTGGCATCACACATGGGCGTTACCTAGGGGCGTCTGCATGCACATGCACCCTTTTTAGGAATGTCCACTCCTCCAGACACCCATCCCATCAAGATATTCTATATCTATATAAGTCCTCCCAAGAGCCAGCCCAATGCTTGAATACGAGCTGAGGGCTCTTGAAAGGAGTACTATGGTGAACTGCTGTGTAATTAATCAATTAGCCAATAATTAATCAATTATTTGCTACTCTTGCAGACCTGGTGATAAATCCTTGAAAAAGGCTATAAGATAGCTGAAACGCATCGGATATGCATTGGGAATCTCTGTGACCACCTTTCCAAGCCTCCAAGCATGGAAAAACAGAGATAACATCCCTATAAAGTCACCATATTCACACCTGTCACGGAACTTTCCAAAAACTTTTTCTTCACCTACTCACTTTTGGGTCTATAACGCAACACTTAACCATATATATGTGTTTTTTGAATTTATGTTCAAATAATTTCTTTAAATAAATTCTACCCTGCATGTCTCAGAAAGATTTTGTCACCAAAATAATCTCCACATAGGGGACTTTGTCACTCAGAGGCGTAACTAGAAACTTCAGGGCTCCGGTCCAAGAAACCATAAAGGGCCCCCCGGACCCCTGGCTGGGGCCCTTCCCTTCAAGCCTGGGACTCTTCCCACTGATCCTGGGGCCCTTTACTCTCATTGCAGGGCTCCTTATTACGGTCCGGCATCGGGACCCTTTCACAAGTTCTGCAGTAGGCCCCCTTCCTGCCATCTTGGGGCCTCCCCACTGCGGTGGAATGCCAGGGCTCGGTTTCAAGTGTGACCTTTGCAATCCTGGAGGTTCACCCACTGGAGTCACAGCACATAAAATCCCCCCCCCCACCAAAAAAAATAAATAGAGGCCTCCCTTCCCCCACATTTACGCATGTACAAACGTAAACGCACACGTTAGGGCGCTTACGCCTGGAAATGTTGATTGCGATACATGTTACATACTGCCACGTACGCTGGAATCTGGAATAAGAACAATAATTCTATCACCAGACCTCCTTTGTAAGGCTAAATAATGCTACCGTATGTTAAAAAAAAAAAAATGGCTCCTAACTTTTTTAGCTGGCTCCTAGATTGAAAGCAAATTTGGCAAGCCATGTCTTTGTACTTATATCTTTTAGAAACATATAGATTACGTAAAGACACATACTGTATAAATATACTGTATTATATGCATGTAGATATTGGCTATGTTGTCAGTTTAGATGCAAATAGTGTCTACCAAACTTCTCCAAGGGGCAATTTTCTAATGCAACTGCTATCAGCAACTGTGGTTGATCTAAGGCATATCAAGCTATCCCTTAATGCCAAATGTTTTACCCAGAATGCCCAGCAGAGAAGCACTTTACGATCAGTGTGATAGCACCTTTTTGCCCTTCCAGTGATTGCCATTCCCTTTCTATTATATTAACAATACAACTAGCCAACAAATACTATATTACATCGCCACTTACATTAGAAGCGGTCTGTGACCAGTACACAGCCCCGTAACACTAAATGAAACACCGGTGCAGCCAATTTCTTTATGACCTGTAATTTCTTAAAAGCTTTTACTTTCTATTCATTGAAATCTGAAAGAACAGAGATTTTTCTTTCCTTCCCCACCATAAATTGCCATGTACAATATGTGGTTAATTAACATCCCAGCTGTGGAGGGCCTGCAAGACAAGGTTACAATCATTTTATAAATCTCTCTAATCAGCCCTGTTCTATTTTCTGGCCATTTTATCCCAAATGCTATCCCTGAAAGGGTATTTTTATAGTACACGTGGCGGCAAACCTTTTACAGAAATGTTTAACCTTCATAGACAGAGCAACAACACAGTCTTCAGTGGTCTTCTAAAACAGCGCATTCATTTGACACCATTTGTAATCTGCTGAGTAACGCTGCAAAACTGGATCCTTGGGTTAAAAAAAAAAAAAGGAAAAAGAAAAAAGGTCATTTGTAAAGTTTATACAGGAATAGTGGAGATGTACCAGAACTTCTATATGTTCTCTACGTGCTTTCACTTGCCTCCGTTTCATTTTTTTTTTTCAGTTTTCTTCTAGTACCCTCTTTAACCACTTCAATACCGGGCACTTTCACCCCCCTCCTGCCCAGGCCCGTTTTCAGCTTTTAGCGCTGTTGCATTTTGAATGACAATTGCGCGGTCATGCAACACTGTAGCTAAACCAAATGTATGTAATTTTTTTCCTACAAATAGAGCTTTTTTTTTTTTTGGTGGTATTTGATCACCGCAAGGTTTTTTCTTTTTTGCTACAAAAATAAAAAAAAGACCGAAAAGTTTGAAAAAAAATATTTTTTTGTTTACGTTATAAAATTGTGTAAATAGATACGTTTTTTCCTGCACTGATGAGCAATGATGAGGCCGCACTGACAGGCACTGATGGGGTGGCACTAATATGCAGCACTGATGGACACTGATGTGTGGCACTGATATGCCGCATTGGTGGGCACTGATAGGCGGCACTGATGGGCAATAATGGGCACTGGTTGGCGGCACAGAGAGGATGCAGTCACTAAAGGCATCAGCATCCAGCAAACTGTGTCCCCAGATACAGAAGAGGGTGTTAAGGCCCGTACACACGATAAGAAAATCTGAAGGGAAAGTTCGTCCGACGACCGATCTGCCGATTTTTGGATTGTTAGTATAGTGCTTTCGACAGCCGACTCCGACCTGATGTGCAGGCTATAAAATTTTTGTTGTCCGTAATACAACGTCCGATTTTCGTCTCATTAGTACAGTTTTCGACGGAAAAAAATCTTAAGAGCAAGACTAGGCATGATCAGAGACGAAAGAACACATACAAAGCAATCCAACACATGACATCACTTCTGAAGTAGAATTCTGTCGTGCGGGAAAATTCGTATGAAAAAAACCTCTTCACTTTCCACATCAGACTAGCATGCCACAAAAAACGGACGACAGATCTTTCGATAATCTGATCGTGTGTATGGGGCTTTAGGCTCAGTTCATACTTGCATGCGCGGTAATATGCAGCTTTTTTACCGCACAGGCTAGTGCAGTGCCAGGTCCAGTAGGGGGCAGTTTTGTGTGCGTTTTAGCACATCACACTGCTTTTTCCCTTTTTTTTTCTTCAGCTTTATTTGAAGTGTCTTATAGTAAGACTTTATTTATGTCACTGCCTAGCTGTGCGATGACATGCAGTGCCGTTTAGTGGAGTAAAGAAAAATGCAGACAAGCTACATTTTTCCGCACAGCACATCCCACCAGCATTGCAGTGTGAACGGTGCACATAAAAGAACAATTGTTTTCTAGGTGCCCTAGCGGATACCTGCATTTATATAGTGCAGAAAAACATAGGTCACCGCAAATAGTGCGAACAAGCCACAACTGTTGCAGAAAAAAATGCAAAACAGCTACTTATTTGTGGTATGGTGGTCAAATATGGAATGCTTTTTACAGTACACAGCAGCAAACCTAGGACAAGCATTATTAGATGTAGCTTGATTGTACACAGCACAAGAAAAAAGAAAATTCCTGGAGTTCCACTTTAAAATCACTTCCTAAATGTTTTGATTAGATGCTGATATTGTGCTGTTAAATTACGCAGTGCTTTACATATATTTTGCATATTCACATCAGTCCCTGCCCTTAGGGAGCTTACAATCTAAGGTCTCTAACTCACATTCATACATACACTATATTGTCAAAGTATTGGGACGCCTGCCTTTAAAGGCACATGAACTTTAATGGCATCCCAGTCGGTTTCAATATTGAGTTGGCCCACCCTTTGCAGCTATAACAGCTTCAACTCTTCTGGGAAGGCTGTCCATAAGGTTTAGGAGTGTGTCTATGGGAATGTATGACCATTCTTCAAGAAGCACGTTTGTGGGGTCAGGCACTGATGTGGACAAGAAGGCCTGGCTCACAGCCTCCGTTCTAATTCATCCCAAAGGTGTTCTATTGGGTTGGGGTCAGGAATCTGTGCAGGCCAGTCAAGTTCCTCCACCCCTCATCCATGTCTTTATGGACCTTGCTTCGTGCACTGGTGCGCAGTCATGTTGGAATAGGAGGGGCCATTCCTAAACTATTCCCACAAAGTTGGGAGCATGAAATTGTCCAAAATGTCTTGGAATGCTGAAGCCTTACAGCGGAGTTCCGGCCACAAAATCGACATAGTCGATTTTGGGCCATCCGCTTGCTTTTGGTCACCTGAAAAATAAATAGATAGTTACGATTTTTTTTTTTGTTTACTTACCTCGTTATTGAAGAAAAATATACTCACCTTTCTTCCACTTCCTCCCTCTGCAGCCGCGGCCCGCGCCGTCACTTCCTCTTTGCATTGATTCCTGGGAGCTGAACGTCATTGCTCCCAGGAATCAATGCGCTTGCACCGGCCCCACTCATCAGTTCCAGTGCGGGCGCGTCATCCTTCCACAGCTTCTGGGCATGCCCAGAAGCTGTTTAGGAGGGAATGACGTGCCCGCACCGGAAGTGACGAGCGGGGCCGGTGCAGGCGCATTCTGGGAGAAGAGGACAAGGAAGAGGACGCAGAAGAGGACGCGCTGGCTTCAGCTGCCCACATGCGAGATGGCAGCGCTGGAGAAGAAATTTTCAAGGTAAGTATTTCTTCTAAAAGGTAAGTGCGACCCGGGACAGTACAGAGGCTATCCATTGTGGAATGTACTAGCCCTGACTGTCCCGGGGGTATTTTTATTGAAAAAACATTTTCGTGGCCGGAACTCAGCTTTAAGAGTTCCCTTCACTGGAACTAAGGGGCCAAGTCCAACCCCTAAAAAATAACCCCACAACATAATCCCCCCTCAACCAAATGATTTGGACCAGTGCACAAACCAAGGTCTTGACCTCAACCCGATAGAACACCTTTGGGATGAATTAGAACAGAGACTGCGAGCCAGGTCTTCTCATCCAATATCAGTGCCTGACCTCACAAATGAACTTCTGAAATGCGCACAAAAAGGAGGTGCTCTATTGGATTGAGATGTGGTGACTGTGGAGGCCATTGGAGTACAGTGAACTCATTGTCATGTTTAAGAAACCAGTGGTGAGATGATTTGAGCTTTGTGACATGGTGCATTATCCTGCTGGAAGGAGCCATCAGAAGATAAGTACACTGTAGTCATAAAAGGATGTACATGGTCAGCAACAATTTTCAGGTAGGTTGTGGCGTTTAAACAATGCTCAACTGATACTAAGGGGCCCAAAGTGTGGCAAGCAAATATCCCCCACATCATTACGCCACCACCACCACCAGCCTGAATCGTTGATACAAGGCAGGATGGATCCATGCTTTCATATTATTTACACCAAATTCTGACCCTACCGTCTGAATGTTGCAGCTAAAATTGAGACCAGTCAGACCAGGCAACATTTTTTTAATCTTCTATTGTCCAATTTTGGTGAGCATGAGTGAATTGTAGTTTCAGTTTCCTGTTCTCAGCTGACAGGAGTGGCACCTGGTGTGGTCTTCTGCTGCCGTAGCCCATCTGCTTTAAGGTTTGACGTGTTGTGTGTTCAGAGATTCTTTTTCGGACCACTCTCTGTAAGCCCTAGAGATAAGTGTGCGTGAAAATCCCAGTAGATCAGCAGTTTTTGAAATACTCAGACCAGTCCGTCTGGCACCAACAACCATGCCACATTCAAAGTCACTTAAATCCCCTTTTTTCCTCATTCTGATGCTCGGTTGGAACTTCAACAAGTCATCTTCACCACGTCTAGATGCCTAAATGCATTGAGTTGTTGCCATGTGATTGGCTGATTAAAAATGTGTGTTATCATGCAATTGAACAGGTGTACCTAATAAAGTGGCTGGTGAGTGTATGATCCTAGTGGCCATTACACTTCTAGTGTACTTTAACCGCTTATAGACCGCCCCATGCAGACATACTGTGGCAGGGCGGCCCTCCTGCCCTTACTCACGTACCTGTACCCACACAGTTAGAAAGCACTCCCTAGGAGCACAATCTTTGATCGCCCCTGATGTTAACCCCTTCCCTGCCAGTGTCATTAGTACAGTGACAATGCATTTGTTTTAGCACTAATCACTGTATTAGTGTCACTGGTCCCCAAAAAAGTGTCAAAAGTGTCAGTTAGTTGTCTAATTTGTCCACCGCAATGTCGCAGTCCTGCTACAAATCGTTGGTCCCTGCCATTACTAGTTAAAAAAAATAAATAAATAAAATCCATTAAAATATCCCATAGTCATTAATATACACTTATTGGGATTTTTTTTTCTCCCAAAAACATGTAGCAGAATACATATTGGCCTAAGTTAATGAATACATTTTTTTTTTTATTGGATATGTATTATAGCATAAAGTAAAATTTTAATTGTCCCCAAAATTTGTCGGTCTTTTTTTGTTTATAGTGCAAAAAATAAAAAACCGCAGAGATGATACAATACCACCAATAGAAAGCTCTATTTGTGGGGAAAAAAAAGGACATACATTTATTTTGGGTAGAGCGTCGCACGTCCATGCAATTGTCAAAGCAACGTAGTGCCTTTTCCCAAAAAATGGCCTGGCTATAAAGGGGGTAAACCTTCCGGAGCTGAAGAGGTTAAATAAACATTTCTTCGTTAACAAGGAGGAACACAAGAAGGCCCAATATGTTGTCATTCAAAAAAAAAAATTGTTGGGGGCATAAACTTGTTTAAACACGCACGAAATAATAATTTCTGCCTTTGCTTGTGCCATCTGAACTGACATTTTACATTGCTAACTATATTAAACAAACTCTAATCACAGTCTAAAAAAAGTAGAGGTGTTGGCTTGAAGACGCATTTTTATTGGCTGCCTTTCTTGGCTGCCTTCCCTTGAAAAACGACACAACAGGAGAAGCTACTCTTCATTAAAGGCCATTTGAAGCATACCAACTTCCAGATTCTAGGTCAGGTATCTTCTGCATTATACTACCATGAATCATCTGCTACTTTGCATTTGCTAGACTAATAAGTACAAAACATGCAATTAATTATAACATCAAACAAATCATATATTTAAAAAATTTACAAACCAGTGCAAAAGATCAGAAAGTCCATCATAAACTGCGTGCTACAAGTGCTTCTGCTGCAGTTCCAGGTGAAAGTGTAAACTGTTCATGTATTATTGTAACTGACCCAAACAGCCTTAAGGCTAGTACACGCTAGAAGAAAATCAGGAGAACATTTTCATCCAAAGAACTTTCGTAAGATTTTCGTATAGTGTGTACACAACTTTCAACAATCGATTCCGAATTTTCTTCCGAGTATTCTCGAAGAGACAAACTCCAAAATATTTCCTCATACGGGAACAAAACGAACGATTTTCGTTTAATGTGTACGATTTTTGCACAAGAAAAGCCAGAAAAAAAAGACTGCGCATGATCAGAAACAATAAACAAGGAAAGAAAAAGCCTTTGTCGTGCGAGAGTTTTCGTTTGAATTTTCATTCATCGGTTCGAGGAAAATGTGTAGCCCACTTTAGTTACATAGTAGTTGAGGTTGAAAAAAGACAACAGTCCATCCAGTTCAACCTGTGTGATGTATTCATTTCCCATACCCCTGAATGATTTGTTCTTGGAGATGTACAGTTGTATTCAAAATTATTCAACCCCCCCAAATGCTGTAAAGGGTTTAGGGAATTTAGTGTACATTTGTAATTGTATTCAGAATGAAATCCTACAAGGACTTCTTAAAGAACCATATGCAACTAAAATTACATCAATTGGTTTTGTAATACAGTAGTAAATGTTTCTTTTGTGAATTCTTCATTGACACAATTATTCAACCCCTTAAAGACTACCACTCTGAAGAACAGAGGTTCATTGAAGTGTTTTCAATCAGGTATTGAAAACACCTGTGGATGTCAGGGAGCAGCAATAAAGCCTAATAAGCACCAATTAGGCAGCTTTAAAATGACTGTGGTACTCAGCTCCTTCTAGACATTTGCTGGTGTGGTTACAAACATGGTGAAGTCAAGAGAATGGTCCAGGAAGACAAGAGAAGAGGTGATTACTCTTCACAGGAAGGGCAATGGCTATAAGAAGATTGCAAAGATGTTAAACATACCAAGAGACACCATAGGAAGCATCATTCACAAATTCAAGGCAAAGGGCACTGTTGAAACGCTACCTGGTCGTGGCAGAAATAAGATGCTGACTTTGACTGCTGTGCGCTACCTGAAGCGTAGAGTGGAGAAAAGTCCCCGTGTGACTGCTGAGGAACTGAGAAAAGATTTGTCAGGTGTTGGTACTGAAGTTTCTGCTCAGACAATATGGCGCACACTGCGTAATGAAGGCCTCCATGCCAGAACTCCCAGGCACACCCCCTTGCTGTCTCCAAAGAATAAGAAGAGTCGACTGCAGTATGCCAAAAGTCATGTGGACAAACCACAGAAGTTTTGGGATAGTGTTCTGTGGACTGATGAAACAAAATTAGAACTGTTTGGGCCCATGGATCAACGCTATGTTTGGAGGAGGAAGAACAAGGCCTATGAAGAAAAGAACACCTTGCCTACTGTGAAGCATGGCGGGGGGTCAATCATGCTTTGGGGCTGTTTTGCTTCTGCAGGTACAGGGAAGCTTCAGGGTGTGCAAGGTACCATGAATTCTCTTCAGTACCAGGAGATATTGGATGACAATGTGATGCAGTCCGTCACAAACCTGAGGCTTGGGAGACGTTGGACCTTTCAACAGGACAATGATCCCAAGCATACCTCCAAGTCCACTAGAGCATGGTTGCAGATTAAAGGCTGGAACATTTTGGAGTGGCCATCACAGTCACCAGACTTAAATCCGATTGAGAACCTCTGGTGGAACTTAAAGAAAGCAGTTGCAGTGCACAAGCCTAAGAATGTGACTGAACTGGAGGCTTTTGCCCATGACGAATGGGCGAAGATACCCGTAGATCGCTGCAAGACACTTGTGTCAAGCTATGCTTCACGTTTAAAAGCTGTTATAACTGTAAAAGGATGTTGTACTAAGTACTAAGATTGAATGTCACTTGGGGGTTGAATAAAACTGATAATGATGTGAGCACAGAAAATACATTTGTGGTTATTTCATTATAAATGTTATGTTATATTTGTTTGACCTACACGTGCCTCCTTGATTTAATTGTAAGCAGGATGACTGAATGATCAAAATCAATGTCAAACTGGCCAAAACAATCAATTTCAGTGGGGGTTGAATAATTTTGAATAGAACTGTATGTCCAAGAGTCTTTTAAAAGTGGCCATACTCCCCGCACTTACCACCAATTGTGGAAGAGAGTTCCACTCTTATAGCCCTTACTGTAAAATACCCCTTACGTAGCCTAAGGTTAAATCGCTTCTCCTCTAATCGCATTGTATGGCCTTGTGTCCTCTTACATTCTTTGCAACTGAATAGTTTTTTTCTATGCTGAGATCACCGTTGAGGTTTTTGTAAATGGCTATCATGTCACCTCTCAGGTGTCTCTTCTCTAGGGAGAATAAATCCAGTGCTTGTAAACGCTCCTCATAATTTAGGTCAGGTGTAATGAATTAAAATTCAAGGAGGTCCGGCCGCTAAAATTTTCTTTGGGCCGAGGTCCGAACCTGAAGTCTGTGCTATGACTCAGAAAGATGGGCAAAACAAACGTGTCCATCAGCGTTGCTCTTAACATAAAATATGCCCATTTGAGTGCCCCTTAACATAAAATGTGTCCATCAGCGTGACCCTTAGCATAAAATTTGCCCATCAGCGTGACCCTTAACATAAAATAAGGGGCACGCTGATGGGCACATTTTATGTTAGGGGGCACTCTGATGGGCACATTTTGTTAGGGGGCACTCTGATGGGCACATTTTATGTTAGGGGGCATTCTGATGGGCACATTTTTTGTTAGGGGGCACGCTGATGGGCACATTTAATGTCAGGGGGCACTCTGATGGGCACATTTTGTTTGGGGGCACACTGATGGGCAAAACAAAACGTGTCCATCAGTGTTGCTCTTAACAAAATATGCCCATTAGAGTGCCCCCTAACATAAAATGTGCCCATCAGCGTGACCCTTAGCATAAAATGTGCCCATCGGCGTGCCCCCTAGCATAAAATGTGCCCATCGGCGTGACCCTTAGCATAAAATTTGCCCATCAGCATGCCCCCTAGCATAAAATGTGTCCATCGGCGTGACCCTTAGCATAAGATGTGCCCATCAGCATGCCCCCTAGCATAAAATGTGCCCATTGGCGTGACCCTTAGCATAAAATTTGCCCATCAGCGTGCCCCCTAGCATAAAATGTGCCCATCGGCGTGACCCTTAGCATAAAATTTGCCCATCATCGTGCCCCCTAGCATAAAATGTGCCCATCGGCGTGACCCTTAGCATAAAATGTGCCCATCAGCATGCCCCCTAGCATAAAATGTGCCCATTGGCGTGACCCTTAGCATAAAATGTGCCCATCAGCGTGCCCCCTAGCATAAAATGTGCCCATCAGCATGCCCCCTAGCATAAAATGTGCCCATCAGCGTGACCCTTAGCATAAAATTTGCCCATCAGCGTGCCCCTTAACATAAAATATGCCCATCAGCGTGACACTTAACATAAAATAAGGGGAACGCTGATGGGCACATTTTATGTTAGGGGGCACTTTGATGGGCACATTTTATGTTAGGGGGCACTCTGATGGGCACATTTTGTTAGGGGCACTTTGATGGGCACATTTTATGTTAGGGGCACTCTAATGGGAACATTTTATGTTAAGGGGCACGCTGATGGGCAAAACAAAACGTGTCCATCAGCGTTGCTCTTAACATTAAATATGCCCATTAGAGTGCCCCCTTAACATAAAATATGCCCATTAGAGTGCCCCTTAACATAAAATATGCCCATTAGAGTGCCCCTTAACATAAAATTTGCCCATGAGCGTGACCCTTAACATAAAATAAGGCGCACGCTGATGGGCACATTTTATGTTAGGGGGCACTCCAATAGGCATATTTTATTTTATGGGGCACTCTAATGGACACAAATGTGTGCCCCTTAACAAAATATGCCCATCAGTCTGCATTTTATAAAAATGTGCCCCACATACCTTTTCGGAGAGGAAAATGTGGGAGCCAGGAGCAGCGAACATCAGGGGGGCAGGGCGTGCATGTGATGTCACGCCCCAGCTCACGGATAGGCTGAGTGTGAGAGTCAGGAGCAGGGGGCGGGGCCCGCACGTGACGTCACGCCCCAACTCGCGGCTGGCTAGGAGGGAGCCGAAGAAAGAAGCAGGGGGCGGGCGCACACACAGAATGTCACTGGTTGCTGGGACACCCGCGGTCCCAGCAAACCAATGCCTACTTACAGTGGCGGCCTGACGGGTCCGGGCGGAAGCATCGTGCGGGCCGCTCCTGGACCGCGGGCCGCCATTTAGTGACGGCTGATTTAGGTCCTCCAATCCCCTAATTAGTTTAGTTACCCTTCTTTGGACTCTTTCCATTTCCAGCACATCCTTTCTGAGGATTGGAGACCAAAACTGGACAGAATACTCCAGATGTGGTCGGACCAGAATTTTATAGTGGTGGGATTAAAGATTTATCTCTGGAATACATCCCCTTCCTTATGCATGCTAATATTCTGCCGGCTTTGGCAGCTGCAGCTTGACATTGCATGCTATTGCTTAGCCTATCTTTCACTAAGACTCCCAGATCTTTCTCCATTCTTGATTACCCCAGAGTTTCCCCCCCAACACGTATTTTGCATTTATGTTTTTTTTCCCTAAATGCAATACCTTACACTTCTCCACATTAAACCTCATTTGCCACGTAGTTGCCCGCTCTGTTATTTTGTTCAGGTCATTCTGTAAGATTTCTGCATCATGATGTGAAGTTATTGCCCTGCTTAATTTTGTTTCCCTCAAAATTCTACAAACAATATGAGCGGTGCCTGGTTTACTCCAGACATGACACTTGCCATGCAGGTCAAAGAGTTCAGTCTTTGTTTCATCAGACCAGAAAATTTTGTTTTCTCATGGTCTAAGAGTCCTACAGGTGCCTTTTGGCAAACTCCAGGTGGGCTGTCATGTGCCATTTACTGTGGAGTGGCTTCCGTCTGGCCACTCTACCAGACAGGCCTGATTGGTGGAGTGCTTCAGCGATGATTGTTCTTCTGGAAGGTTCTCCTCTCTCCACAGAGAAACGCTGGAGCTCTGTCAGTGTAACCATTGTGTTCTTGTTCACTTCCCTTAAAAGGGCCCTTCTCCTCAGATCGCTCAATTTGGCTGTGCGGCCCACTGTAGGAAGAGTCCTGGTGGTTCCAAACGTCTTCTATTCACAGATGATGGAGGCCACTGTGCTCATTGGGACCTTCAATGCTGCAGACATTTTTCTGTACCCTTCCCCAGATCTGTGCCTCGAAACAATCCTGTCTCCGAGGTCTTCAGACAATTTCTTGGAATTTATGGCTTGGTTTGTGCTCTGACATGCACTGTAACTGTGGGACCTTATATAGACAGGTGTGTGCTTTTCCAAATCAAGGCCAATCAACTGAATTTACCACAGGTGGACTCCAATCAAATTGTAGAAACATCTGAAGGATGATCAGTGGAAACAGGATGCACCGGAGCTCAATTTCGAGCGTCATGGCAAAGGATGTAAATACTTATGTACATTTTCATTTTTAATTTTTTACAAATTTGCAAAGATTTCAAACAAACTTCTTTCAAATTGTCATTATGGGGTATTGTTTGCAGAATTTGGAGGAAAAGAATTAATTTAATCAATTTTGGAATATAGCTGTAACATAACAAAATGTGGAAAAAGTGCAGTACTGTGAATACTTTCTGGATGCACTGTATAACGTACTGCACATAATACATTTGTTGTCTGCACTCACACATCAATGGGGGAATGCAATGTAGCATTTACAACACTTTTCTGGTGGTGGGGTCCCTTTAAAATGCAATGTGCCCAAAGCTGGGCAAAGATAGATTTTTTTATTTTTACTGCTGCTTTTTATTCTGCTGTGCTTGTATTCGGACAGTGGGACTCCTCTGCTGTCAGAATACACCGGCAGTGCAGCAGCCGATTGGCTTCAAGTCTGATCAAATGAAAAAGTTCCAACATTCCAGTTCGAGAGAAGCTGATCATTAGATCATTAGATCTCTCTAGCGGGAAGGGCCATCGAAATTTGGCCCTGTTGAACTGGCCATATTTTGAGCCATCTATGGACAGCTTAATTCAGGAAAGCCTTGGTACGGTTGTGTTACTAGTACCAACATGAAGGTCAGATTCACATAGTTTTAATTTCTGCCACTTTTGAAATCTGTCACCATGGCTGCGAGAATTTCAAAAACCATTAACCATTTAAGGACCAGGCCTGTTTCTGACACTTGTTGTTAAAATCAGTATTTATTTGCTGGAAAATTACTTAGAACCTCCAAACATTATTTATATTTTTTTAGCAGAGACCCTAGGGAATAAAATGCAGATCGCTGCAATACTTTATGCCACACCTTATTTGGGTAGCGGTCTTACAAACATTATTAAAAAATAAGAAAACAGTAAAGTTAGCCCAATTTTTTTCTATAATGTGAAAGATAATGTTACACCAAGTAAATATATACCCAACATGTTATGATAGATACCCAACACTTCAAAATTGCGCACGCTCGTGAAATGGCGACAAACATTGGTATTTAAAAATATCCATAGGCGATACTTTAAAATTTCTACAGGTTACCAGTTTAGAGTTACAGAGGAGATCCAGGGCTCTCAAATTGCTCTCAAATTGTGAGTAGGTGCTCCCCTCTCGGTCCCCTACTCACCAGACAATATTGTCATATACGCCTTAAGGATTACTCCTCACTGGTTAAGAACAGCAGACACCATCAAGCATCGGATTATATATCGGAGCGAACTCCAACCAGCACCATCCAGGATCAATATCCATACACGATAATCATAGAAAAAGAATAGCTATCATTGTGTATTATTTCAAACTTTTTATTCCACACGCTTAAAAGAAATACACTTACAAGATCGTAGTCATAAAACAGCCTTCATGTTACCAAGTGGGACGCCAAACAATATCCGTGCGTTCCACCCGCATTAACCGGAAACCGGAACTGGAAATTGCGTGATACGTAAGTCAGACAGCTTGACGCGTTTCGCTCCGCCAATCAGAGCATTTTCAAAAGCTTTTGAAAATGCTCTGATTGGCGGAGCGAAACGCGTATATGACAATATTGTCTGGTGAGTAGGGGACCGAGAGGGGAGCACCTACTCACAATTTGAGAGCACCGGCACTTTGGATGTCTTTTTTCTTCACAAAGCAAGCACTGAGCACTTTTGTGTGGATATATTTCTTGCACAGAGACTAGCACTTAGCACTTTGGAATATTATATGAACTTTTGTTAAATAATATCAGTTTGGTAATTTTATGATATTTATACAATTATCACTGAAGCACTGGACACTTTAATATTATTGAATTTATATATTATATTTGATTTATTGTATTGCAATATTTTGGATGTATGGTAGCAATTCATAATTTTGCACATGTATATAATTTTTTTGAGCACATATTACTTATAGCATGGTTGCAACACTTATTTTATATATGTAGCACATTGATATACCATTTTTTTCTGTTGATTTTAAAGGCACCCCCCTTTTTTTTATCAGCAGCAGCCATTATAATAGTTATTTATTGTCAACTTACTTTATCCTAAGCGCTGGCACTTTATATTTATAGTCACAAGGAATGTAAGAGGACACGTGGCCACACAATGCGATTAGAGGAGAAGCGATTTAACCTCAGGCTACGAATGTTTTTTTTTACAGTAAGGACAATAAGATTGTGGAACTCTCTTCCACAAATGGTGGTAACTGCAGGAAGTATGGCTACTTTTAACCACTTAAGCCCCGGAGGATTTGGCTGCTCAAAGACCAGGCCCTATTTTGCGATTCAGCACTGCGTGACTTTAACGGACAATTGCGCGGTCTTGCGACGCTGAACCAAAATGAAATTGACGTCCTTTTTTCCCCACAAACAGAGCTTTATTTTGGTGGTATTTGATCACCTGTGCAATTTTTATTTTTTGCGCTATAAACAAAAAAAGAGCGACAATTTTGAAAAAATACTATTTTTCAAATTTTTTTATTTGAAATTCTCCAAAAAAAAAAAAGTAAAAATCAAACTTTTTTAACATTCTAGGCCAATTTGTTTTCTGCTACATATTTTTGGTAAAAAAAATCACAATAAGCGTATTTTGATTGGTTTGCGCAAAAGTTATTGTGTTTACTAACTACGGGAAAGATTTATGTAATTTTTATTGTTTTTTTTTTAACTAGTAATGGCGGCGATCTGCGATTTTTTTGCAGGAATGCGACATTGTGGTGGACAAATCGGACCCCTGACTAACATTTTTGACACTTTTGGGAGTACCAGTGACATTACTACAGTAATCAGTGCTATAAATACGCACTGTTACTGTCAAAATGACACTGGCAGGGAAAGGGTTAACTTTATTGGTGGTCAAGGGGTTAAGTGTGTCCCTAGGGGCGTGATTCTAACTGTCAGGGGGCGTGGCTTGTTAGATCATCACAGAGACATACGATCCTACATAGCAGGATCGCATAGCCTCTGTCATGATCTAAGGGAGAATGACAGACGGTTGTGTTTACATCAGCCGTTTGTCTTTCTCCCTCTCCTGAGGGAGATCGCGAGCAGCCGGCGGACATCGGAGCCGCCGGTCACACGCGCTGGGATGTCAGTGAACGAATGGGCGCGCTCTCGCCCCCTACAGGCTCGCGGGCGAGTGACGTATCGGTACGTCACTTTGCCTGCAGGGGGCTGACTGTCGCAGTATATAGTCGTGCGGCAGTCGGCAAGTGGTTAAAAGACTCTTGGACGTGCATCTCAAAGATTCCCCAACAGGCAATCAGACATTCCCTGAAACAACTTGTCCTCTAAATTTTAGTATTCAGTTATATTATGTAAATTTAGGAAATAATACCGGGCTTTTTAAAAACAATCTACTGAGCTGGCCAGAACCAGCTTTTGAGCTCTTTTCACAGCTCTTACTGTGAAGAAGCCTTTCTGTATTTGGAGATTAAATCTTTTTTCCTCTATACTTTTATTGCATCAAGAACAATAGAGTGGCTGAGCAATTCATTAGGAACATTACAATAACACTGGGTCAGACCTCCCTTTTCTCTTAAAACAGCCTTAATTCTTTGAAGCATGTATTCCACATTACACAAACATTAATTTGATATTCTGGTCCATGTTGACATAATTGATTCATGCGATTTCTACAAACGTGTCAGCTGTACATTGATACTGTGCCTCTCTTGTTCTACCGCATCACTAAGGTGTCCTAATAAAGCAGTAGTAAAGCCTTGTTGATAAATTTTAAAAAGGGCCCTCATGCAGGTTTAAGTCATAATGTACTAGTGTGCACGTACCCATAAATAGAGTCCTCCAGCACTGCGCTGTCACGGCTCTCGCTGGTCCCCGGCGCCTCCAGCTTTACCTGTTGTTTCTTCCAGGTTTTCTAACTTTGGCTGCTTGAGAGGCTGAGCCAAGGTGTACACATGGAGTCACTTCGCCTTGGCACACAAAGCGGGCAATAAATGTAGTCTGAGCTGCCTATGTGCGGCTCAGATCCCATTACCCACTGACAGGCAGGGGGGACATTTATGGCATTAGAGACCTCTAGGGTCTCTTCTGTTATAAAAACCCTGCCTGTCCGCGGTTTTTGTAATTCTTCACTTTACTACCACTTCAACTTCACATCCCATGACTGGAACGGCCAATGAATAACACTAAACTCATTGTCATGTTCATGAAACCAATGTGAGATAACTTCTGTTTTGTCTTTTGCAGCTCTCCAGTCTTTGTGATCCTCTGCAGCCTCAGCTTTCTCTTTCTGGTTGACCAACAGACGTCTTCTGCTGTTCTAGTTCATCTACCTTCGACTTGTGCATTCTGAGTCGTTTCCGCTAACCACAGAGACTCTCTCCAGGAATAATATGTCTGAAGGATGAATAAAACTTTTATTAATTCTAACTATTGATAAGCCGCCTATGCTGTCAGTCTCTGTACACTCAGTATCATTGAAGGGCTTTGCAGGGAACTGAAGACACCACCGTACATGCAATGTATCTTCTGATTCTCTGCTTGCAGACAGCTCCAGAGCTCAGGGCTGTAGGGTGAAAAAATGTTATTCATTCTAACGATCAAGTGGCTCAAGTAGTGTCAGCATGAGCCATACCATAGCTGCAGGGGGGTGCAGTCAGATAGTAGAATCCGACACTGCCATAAGTGTCAGATTCCTATTTACTTTGCAAAAATGTTATTCATTCTAACGATCAAGTGGCTCAAGTAGTGTCAGCATGAGCCATACCATAGCTGCAGGGGGCTGCCATCAGATAGTTGAATCCGACACTGCCAGAAGTGTCAGACTCCTATTTACTTTGCAAAATGTTATTCATTCTAACGATCAAGTGGCTCAAGTAGTGTCAGCATGAGCCATACCATAGTTACAGAGGGTTGCAATCAGATAGTAGAATCCGACACTGCCAGAAGTGTCAGATTCCTATTTACTTTGTAAAATGTTATTCATTCTAGCGATCAAGTGGCTCAAGTAGTGTCAGAGTGAGCCATACCATAGCTGCGGGGGAGCTGCAATCAGACAGTAGAATCCGACACTGCCAGAAGTGTCAGATTCCTATTTACTTTTCAAAAATGTTATTCATTCTACCAATCAAGTGGCTCAAGTAGTGTCAGCATGAGCCACACCATAGCTGCAGGGGGGTGCAATCAGATAGTGGAATCTGACACTGCCAGAGGTATCAGATTCCTATTTACTTTGCAGGGCTTGTTTGCCTGTGTCCTCTGCAGCCTCAGCTTTCTGTTCTTCATGGACAGAGGTGGAACTTAACGTGGTCTTCTGTTGTTGAGTTCCTCAAGGTTTGATGTGTGTTGCATTCTGAGAGTCTTTTATGCTCACTGCAGCTACCATAGCTGCTTGGGGGTACTGTCAGATAGTAAAATCTGACACTACCAGTAGAGTTATATTCCTATTTACTTTGCCGGGCTTGAAAATAAAAAAAATAAAAAAACAACAGATAATAAAAACCCACTACGAATCATAATATTCTTGATGTTTTAATAAAAAAAACAAAAACATAATTTAGCATTTAAAGCGGTTGTAAATTGCTGCACTTTTTTTCTTACCTGCAAGACAAAGGCATAATGTGCTAGTTTGCATTGCATACTAGCACATTATGTGAAACTTTCCTCAAATCGAAGCATTCCAGCTGTTTGATGTCATCACTGGAGACAGCCTCCATCTTCACCCGGTCTTCCTTCTGGGTTCGCGGACTCCGGCTCTGTGACTGGCCGGAGCTGCGGTGACCTCACTCTATGTGCACGGGAGCCCTGGTCATGGCACAGGGCTCTGAAAAAATGGCACGCATGTACCAGTGATTTCAGTGGCTGCATGTACAGTAAATATCTCCTAAACGGTGCATGTTTAGGAGATACAGTTGTATTCAAAATTATTCAACCCCCTCAATGCTGTAAAGCACAAGGACTTCTTAAAGAACCATATGCAACTAAAATGACATCAATTGGTTTTGTAATACAGTAGTAAATGTTTCTTTTGTGAATTCTTCATTAACACAATTATTCAACCCCTTAAAGACTACCACTCTGAAGAACAGAGGTTCATTGAAGTGTTTTCAATCAGGTATTGAAAACACCTGTGGATGTCAGGGAGCAGCAATAAAGCCTAATAAGCACCAATTAGGAAGCTTTAAAATGACTGTGATACTCAGCTCCTTCTAGACATTTACTGGTGTGGTTACAAACATGGTGAAGTCAAGAGAATGGTCCAGGAAGACAAGAGAAGAGGTGATTACTCTTCACAGGAAGGACAATGGCTATAATAAGATTGCAAAGATGTTAAACATACCAAGAGACACCATAGGAAGCATCATTCGCAAATTCAAGGCAAAGGGCACTGTTTAAACGCTACCTGGTCATGGCAGAAAGAAGATGCTGACTTTGACTGCTGTGCGCTATCTGAAGCGTAGAGTGGAGAAAAGTCCACGTGTGACTGCTGAGGAACTGAGAAAAGATTTGTCAGATGTGGGTACTGAAGTTTCTGCTCAGACAATACGGCGCACACTGCGTAATGAAGGCCTCCATGCCAGAACTCCCAGGCGCACCCCCTTTCTGTCTCCAAAGAATAAAAAGAGTCGACTGCAGTATGCCAAAAGTCATGTGGACAAACCACAGAAGTTTTGGGATAGTGTTCTGTGGACAGAACAAGGCCTATGAAGAAAAGAGCACCTTGCCTACTGTGAAGCATGGCGGGGGGTCAATCATGCTTTGGGGCTGTTTTGCTTCTGCAGGTACAGGGAAGCTTCAGCGTGTGCAAGGTACCATGAATTCTCTTCAGTACCAGGAGATATTGGATCACAATGTGATGCAGTCCGTCACAAACCTGAGGCTTGGGAGACGTTGGACCTTTCAACAGGACAATGATCCCAAGCATACCTCCAAGTCCACTAGAGCATGGTTGCAGATTAAAGGCTGGAACATTTTGGAGTGGCCATCACAGTCACCAGACTTAAATCCGATTGAGAACCTCTGGTGGGACTTAAAGAAAGCAGTTGCAGTGCACAAGCCTAAGAATGTGACTGAACTGGAGGCTTTTGCCCATGACGAATGGGCGAAGATACCCGTAGATCGCTGCAAGACACTTGTGTCAAGCTATGCTTCACATTTAAAAGCTGTTATAACTGTAAAAGGATGTTGTACTAAGTACTAAGATTGAATGTCACTTGGGGGTTGAATAAAACTGATAATGATGTGAGCACAGAAAAGACATTTGTGGTTATTTCATTATAAATGTTATGTTATATTTGTCTGACCTACACGTGCCTCTTTGATTTAATTGTAAGCAGGATGACTGAATGATCAAAATCAATGTCAAACTGGCCAAAACAATCAATTTCAGTGGGGGTTGAATAATTTTGAATAGAACTGTATTTACACTACCTATAGGAACGTCTTATTATAGGCTTACCTATAGGTAAAACTTAAAGATGGAAGTTTACTTCCTCTTTAAATCAAAAAATCTGAACTGGTGACAGGATCACTTTTACACACCTTCCAAAACCAGGCCCGGAAATAAGGAACATTCACCAGCACTGTGCCAAAATCACTGGCTTGATATGAACTTTAGCCAGTCATTAATCCATTTGCAGGACTCTGACTAATAGCTTACTATGCAAACAAATTAGGCAAGGTTGTAAAAATGAGGCTGACCATATTGTAATCAAAAGAGCAACAAACAAGGATTCTGAATCACAACATAGCTGTTTAGTAATAATGGTGTAATGATTAAACAGCTTTTAAGTTAAAAATGGACTTGATGTGCAAACGCCTGGAGCAGCCATTCTAAACCAGGGTTCTGTCAGAGGTTGCCTTTAGCTGAAGCTGATTGACCTCCCATTCCATGGTGCCTGCATAGTTCTGTGGCCAATGCCACTTGGAGGAGCCAGTGGAAGCACACCAACTAATACCTAGCTGTCTTTGAGCCCTGGTTCACACTTCTGCGAGTGCCGGGTTCGCATGTAATGTCGGAGCGCACTGCTCCGACATTACATGCGATCAGCTGTGCGGTGCGAGTTTAGCCATACAGTTTGTATGGCTAAATTCGCATTGCACCCGGAGCAAACTCGCACAGGAGGCATTTTTGCAGCCGCATCAGGATCGGATCGCACAGCGGTTCACACTTGTGCGATCCGCTCCTGTGCGAACTGCACGATTGCACTGCGATATGCGATCAAACTGGGGGTGTCGTTAAGATTACATTGACACCCCCAGCGTATCGCATATGGCAGTGTGAACTGCCGGGGGTGCGTGTGCGATGCGGGAACAGGCTGCAAATTCGCAGCCTTCCCGCATTGCATAAATGTGAACCGAGCCTAAAGCCTAGTAAACATGGGCTGAATATCAGCCAGTATCAGCCGGTTCAACAGAAACTGGCGGAAATTCACCCTGTGTGTACACCAGCCTGTCCAACAGTAGCCAGCTGGAGTTGGGATCCGCCAGGGTCCTGGACTGACACCGGGCTCATCCTCTCAGCGAGCCGCTGAGAGTCTGAACCGGCCTCCCCCTGCCCCTCCACAGATCAGCTTTCCAATGAGCGAGGAGGGGCAGAGCAGAGAGCTGCTGCCTGACAGTCAGCAGCTCTCTGCTCGGGGAGCTGTCAGAACCGAGCCATCGGCGGTGTTCAATTGCTTGGTTTTCAGTGCAGAGGCGCGGGGGACAGATGCAGCATTGGTAATAAATGCGGTACTTAGGTAAGTATTAATGGGGAAAAAAGCCAAACCCCATACTTCTCTTTTAAGGATGGCATTCTGACCACCGCTGTATGGGGGGCATTCTCCCCACTGATAACACAAGGTGCATTTTTCCCGTTGACCTCAAATACATTTTTTGTAGGGGTTCCACTAGACCTGAAAATTATTTCAAGGGTTCTTCTGGGGTAAAAGGGTTGAAAAAGGCTGACCTAGATCTACCTACATTTGGATGACAGCTCTGCATTAGGTAAATAATTTACACTTAAAGTGTTACTAAACCCATGATCCTGCATTCACAATATCTGGTCTCCCACAGTACACAGAACATGGAAATACACTTATTTTAGTAAGTACCAACTGCTAAATACCTTTTCTCATTAGCAGTATAAAGAAGTCTTGTGACTTATATCAGTGTCTGTTTAAACCTTGTAGGTGGAGTTTTCTTAAGTCTTAAGAAGCTGCAGGACCCCTGACCCTCTGTCTGGACAGTGCTGATTGACCCTGTGCCGATCACATGCACTATCCAAAGAAAAAAAAAAACTCTCTAGCAATACACACCAAACTGAGCATGTGCATAGTGACTCCAACAGTGGAATAAGGGGAGGATCAGAGAAGACAGGATCAAACACCCTTTTTACACAATACAGAGGATTAACCCCTTAGGTTCCACAGTGAGTATCACAAGCATGCTTTACTGCATATACAGACTGTTTTGACTGTTGTGGGTTTAGTAACACTTTAAAGTGGTTCTAAAGTCAGAAGGTTTTTAATCCTAATGAATAATATGCATTAAGATAAAAAAAAAAAAAACCTTCTGTGTGCAGCAGCCCCCTAATACTTACCTGAGCCCCATCTTGATCCAGCAAAGTTGCATGAGAGTCTCGGCTGTTTGGGACTCTCCCTCTACATTGGCTGAGACAGCAGCGGGGCACCTTTGGCTCCTGCTTCTGTCAAAGTCAGTGAGCCAATGAGGAGAGAGAGAGAGAGAGAAGGGGTGGGGCCAAGCCGCAGCTCCGTGTCTGAATGGACACACAGAGCAGCAGCATGGCTCTCATGCCCCCAAAGCAAGTTGCTTGCTATGGGGGCACTTGGCAGGAGGGAGAGATCAGGAGTGCTGACGAGGAACCCATAAGGAGGTAGAACTCAGCTGCTGTTTGCAAAACCACTGCTAAGTATAATAAGTTTGTTATTTTTAAACAAAAAAAAATGACTTTAACCACTTGCCGACTGCCTAACGACGATTTACGTCGGCAGTCAGCCCCTCACAGGCAAAGTGACGTAGTACTACGTCGCTAGCCTGCGAGGCTCTAGGGAGCGAGCGCGCGCCGCTGGAAGCACGCTCCCGCTCGCTCACGCCCCCCCCGCGCGTGTGAGCGGCGGACCCGATTTCCGCCGGTCACTCGCGATCGTCGGTTACACCGGGAGAAAGGCAGGCAGCTAATGTAAACAAAGCCGCCTGTCTTTTTCCCCTGTGTAACAGCAGAGATCATAAGGTCCTGCTATGTAGGACCGTAGATCTCTGCTGTTACACACACAGCCACATCCAATCACAGTTAGAAGCACGCCCCTAGGGACACACTTAACCCCTCCCTCTCCAATAAAGTTAACCCCTTCCCTGCCAGTGTCATTTTTACAGTAACAGTGCATATGTATAGCACTGATTTCTGTAGTAATGTCACTGGTACCCCCAAAAGTGTCAAAAATGTCAGTCAAGGGTCCGATCTGTCCACCGCAATGTCGCAGTCCCGCAAAAAAAATCGCAGATTGCCGCCATTACTCGTTAAAAAAATAAACAATAAAAATGACAAAAATATTTCCCTTAGTTAGTAAACGCAATAACTTTTGCGCAAACAAATCAAAATACGCTTTTTGCGATTATTTTTACAAAAAATATATAGCAGAAAACAAATTGGCCTAGAATGTTAAAAAATTTAGATTTTGACATTTTTTTTTGGGGGGGGGGGGATTTCATATAAAAAAATGTGAAAAATATTGTTATTTTTGCAAAATTGTCGCTCTCTTTTTGTTTATAGCGCATGATCAAAAAATCGCACAGGTGATCAAATACCACCAAAAGAAAGCTCTGTTTGTGGGAAAAAAAGGACATAAATTTTATTTGGGTACAGCGTCGCACGAAGGCGCAATTGTCCATTAAATTAATGCAGTGCCAAATCGCAAAATAGGCCCTGGTCAGGAAGGGGGTAAAATCTTCCGGGGCTTAAGTGGGCATTATCACTTTAAGGTTTGCTTCAAAGCACCAATGGTGCCATATAAATATAGCAGTAACTTTGTGACACCTAGAAAAAAACAACATGTGGAAATTTGTTGGTTTGACTTAAGTGTCCAATCACGTTCATTTCCTGCAAGGTTTCTATTCTAGAACAGCGCCTTCTCTATTTGCTTTGAAATTGGATTTTAATCTCTTCCAGGAATGAATCAATGTGCCAATAATAAACACCAATCCCTAACTGAACAGATACATCTCATTTAGACATATTCACAAATTGTAATAGTTGAAATAAACCTGTATTCAAACTGCTCTAGCGAAGGGTCCTTCTACAGATACAAATTTAGATCAGAATTCCTTAAGCAAACTCAGGGAAACTACAAAATTATCGCTTGAAGTGGGGCTGCTCATTTTTTGGAGTGGTGGAGAGGAGAAGCACTTTACCTGATCCTCCTCTTTTCTTGTGTTCTAGGTCAGATTTTCCATGTGATTATCGCTAGCGGCTGGTATAGCTGCTAGCAATGAATCACTGTCTTCTCACTGTTGATGGGGAAAATGAGCTTTGGTTGCAGAATTTTGCACCGTGTATGGCCTACCTTAGTGGAAACCTAGTGGTCATTTTAACAAACACTTTTCCCACATGACCCACTGTTGTCACTATCAAGAAACTTACCCTAACAAATGCCATGTAGACAGGAAGTGACTTCAGGAGGTCAGCAGTGCCGACATAAAACAAAGCACGAATAAACTGCGTCCCTTTCCATCTCTTCGGACCTAAACATGAGTGACCAGAGGTAGCCCTATATACATTCTGTTTTCACCCAGCTGCCCAAAGATCGAAAAAAAAAAAAAACTGAAAGGGCGTGAATATCACAAAATCAACAGGGGACATGTTTGCTGAACGGACCGGACATGGCCCATTTAAAAGGACCCTGAATGTTTTTCAAAAGTCAAAAGCTTGTAGCAAAATTGACTGATGTTATGTCACCTTTGAGGAAACATAATGAAATTGTGCTTTTAGAACAGGTCATTGTTGGCCATAACATTTTAGGTTTTTAATATGTATAAATATAATTTGAAAATATTAGTTTTGATCATCAATCTAATGGCTAAAGTAGAAGTCCACACTAACACTATAATCTCTAAATCTACAGGCATCCACGATCTAAGACTAACCTATCTAGCCCTGTAAAGAAGAAATCAGTATACATACCTTTTTTGAAGCCGCTCCGGTCCGATCCTAGGCTGAGCTGTCAGCGGCAGTTCTGCTGTGGAGGCGGGTGAAGAAGAGGCAGCCGATAACAGGAGCCCCATAGTAAGTCTATAGGTGACATCACTTCCCAGGCATTTCCCAGCCGTTGTCGGCTGTCTCCTCTGCAGAGCTTCCGCCGCTGGAGACCGGACCAGAACGGTTTCAAGAAAGGTATGTATAGAGATTTCTTCCTAAAAGGCTAGATAGGTTAGTCTAAAGCCTCGTACACACGCGTCGAAATTCGGCAGGGAATTTTCGTCCGACGACCGATCTGCCGATTTTCGGCTTGTTAGTATGATGCTTCCGACAACCGACTCGGACTTTTCGGCCGAAAAAAATCTGGTGTGCAGGCTATAAAATTTTTGTCCGCCGTCAAAACACAGCCGATTTTCGTGCAGTCAGTACAGATTTAGACAGGGAAAAATCTTATGAGCAAGTCTGGGCATGCTCAGAGAAGAAAGAACACATGACATCACTTCTGAAGTAGAATTTTGTCGGGCGAGAAAATTCGTGTGCAGTCTAGGCACATTCCAACCAACAAAACACCACTCTGGACAAAAGACGGACGATCGGTCGGCCGATAATCGCTGGGTGTGTACTAGGCTTTAGATCAGGGATGCCTGAAGATTTGTAGTTTTTAGTGTTAGGGAGGACTTCTACTTTAAAAAAAAACATATCCCTTGACAATGTTCTTTTGAACAAAAACTAGTCAAGAGGAGCTACGGTGGTGACTTTATTACACCCGCCGAGGTATCTGCATGTGATTGTTTTACTCCTGCCTTCTTGTAAGTAGTTTTTAACCTTTATTAAAAAGCCTGAATTTTTAATTACTACACTATGAGTTCCTCATTTGTCTCTCCCTTTTGCTGAGCCCACTGTTGAACATCCTGGTCGTATAGTAACCCATCCTGGATTTTTGGTTCCTAAAATCCATCCATCCCATGGGGATATTGGGATAAAGTGCAGCCAGACCCCCACCTTGATGTTAGAATAGCTGAACCCACTGTTGAAGATCCTGATTGTTTGGTAACCCACCCCCGAATCTTGGCTTCTAATATCCATCCATCCCATGGGGATATTGGGATAAAGTGCAGCCAGACCCCCATCTTGGGGTTAGAGTAGCTGAACCCACTGTTAAAGATCCAGATAGTTTGGTAACCCACCCCGGAATCTTGGCTTCTAATATCCATCTATCCCATAGGGATATTGGAATGAAGTGCAGCCAGACCCCCATCTTGGGGTCAGAGTAGCTGAGCCCAATGTTGAACATTCTGGTTGTATGGTAACCCATCTTGGAATCTTGGCTCCAGATATCCTTCCATCCCATGGGGATACTGGGATAAAGTGCAGCCAGATTTTTGTCCATACACAAGTATAAATTAACTTTTTGCACAAGAGCACTTCTCTTCTTTTTTTTGATGGAGATTACTGGATTATTTATGAATGTTTTTAACACATTCTTATTTACAGTTTTTGATATACCGTATATGAATTTCCTACTTGATTGAATTTATGCACTTCATATTAATAGCGCAACACTTTTTCATTAATATGAAAACAGCTTTTTGTTTGATTTTCTTTCCATTAAAGAGCTTAATTTTGTATGCATCCATGCACGTATGCACAGTGATTAGTATGTTATAATGCCCTTGTATCAGAGGTCATTCATTATACAATGTAAGATTTTTTTTATGCTGTCAGCTTATCTAGGCCTAGCACAGAACCATCGGAACACACATACTGTGCTAGGAAACTACTCGTAATGTCCTTGTGTTAAAATGAGAATAACAGAAACAATATTGGACGTGAATAAGAATCAGCTTAGCTGAATGGGCATCTGCCATACTGCAATTAGACAGTCACATAAAGTCAATGCTCCATTTTACATTTTTCATGAAAGTGTCCCATGTTTTATCCCTTTAAAAATGCTGTTGATCTGCCAGAAAACAATTGTGCTAACTTCCTGCTTAGGCTGACAACACAGTGCATTTTCTGCACTGAAATCCTAAGCAATGTTGTCAACCCTGCCTGTCGGACTTCAGAACTCCACCTATCCCCCCTCCACCATTCATTCCACTCCACACATTGATTTTTTTCCCAACACGGTTGCTACTTTGACTCCTAAGAGGCTGCGCACACACTGTTTGTAGGAAAAGGGCTCTTGGGAGATGCAGTTCTGGGGGTGTGACTATATTGCCACCTTTTTCATCTCTCATCATCTCTCGCCACTCACACTGTCACTTGTAAACATAGAAGCCTTCTGTGTTTACAAAGACAGCTTTGCTCTCAGCGGCTCTCACAGATCCCTGGCTGCCCTGCACTTATGGGACAAGGGAGAGACAGGTGCAGTGTGGGATGGGGCATCATGTGGTAAGCTGTGCTCCCTATCTGTGCCCGGGAGCACAAATGCTGACCAATGAGCCGCTTCCACTGTCAGGAAGTACTAGAGTCAGGCCGGGTAGGTGAGATGAAAGGAAGCTTTTGAGGGTGGGAGGGATATGTGTGCAGAGATCAGAGCTAAGAGAGCGGTGGAAGTTAGATAAGAACAACCTTTGAAAGAGAGTTGAACTCTGTACACAGTGCACCCCTGAACTTTGCACTCTGTACAAAGCATGCCCTTGAACTCTGCACACTGCACGTAGCCTGCCCCTGAACTCTGTACGTAGCGTGCCCCTGAACTCTGTACGTAGCGTGCCCTTGAACTCTGCACACTGCACGTAGCCTGCCCCTGAACTCTGTACGTAGCGTGCCCCTGAACTCTGCACACTGCATGTAGCCTACCCCTGAACTCTGTACGTAGTGTGCCCCTGAACTCTGTACATAGCGTGCCCCTGAACTCTGTACGTAGCGTGCCCCTGAACTCTGTACGTAGCGTGCCCCTGAACTCTGTACGTAGCGTGCCCCTGAACTCTGTACGTAGCGTGCCCCTGAACTCTGTACGTAGTGTGCCCCTGAACTCTGCACACTGCACGTAGCCTGCCCCTGAACTCTGTACGTAGTGTGCCCCTGAACTCTGTACGTAGCGTGCCCCTGAAACCTGTACGTAGCGTGCCCCTGAACTCTGTATGTAGCGTGCCTCTGAACTCTGTACGTAGCGTGCCCCTGAACTCTGTACTCTGTACGTAGCCTGCCCCTGAACTCTGTATGTAGCGTGCCCCTGAACTCTGTACGTAGCGTGCCCCTGAACTCTGTACTCTGTACGTAGCCTGCCCCTGAACTCTGTATGTAGCGTGCCCCTGAACTCTGCACATAGCGTGCCCCTGAACTCTCCACATAGCGTGCCTCTGAACTCTGCACTCAGTACGTAGTGCACCCCTGAACTCGGCACTCTGTTCTTGCCCCATCCCTGAACTCCACACATAACACACTCCTGGTATTTATTGCCAGGGGGTGTGATTGAGTTCCTGCACCTATTTTCTGAGAAAATAAAGATATATTTATATAGTCTAACAGATACAACTGGCCCTTTGTGGGCAACCATAATGCTGATGTGGCGCTACACGGTACTAATATTGCAAATGTTTAATTTTGAACTTAATAACTTAAAATAGTTGACATGCTGCTTAAATGTTACTGAACCTAGGACCCTGCATTCACTATATCTGGCCTCCCATAGTACATGGAAGTGCAATTATTTTAGTGAATATAAACTGCTAAATACCTTTTCTCATAGGCAGTATATAGCAGAATTGTGACTTCTATCAGTGTTTGGCCGAGCACTATTTAAAGCTTGTAGGTGGAGTTTTCATTCTCCTCTGACTGGAGACTACATGCCCCCTGACCCTCTGTCTGGACAGTGCTGATTGGTCCTGTGCCAACCACATGCACCCTCCTAAAAAAACAAACTGTCTACCAAGACACACCAAACTGAACATGTGCAGAGTGCCTCCAAGGCTCTGTACTATCAGCAGATGGATTGGGGACAGTGGAAGAAGGGGAGGGTCAGAAAAGACAGGATAAAACATCTTTTTTTACACAATACGGAGGATTAACCCCCCAGGTTCTACAGTGAGTATAACAAGAATGCCTTACTGCATATACAGCCTGATTTTACTGTTGTGGGTTTAGTAACACTTTAATGCTGGGTATAGTGGAAATCTGCAGGACCAGGTTTTTTCTAGGAGGGGGGATTTGGAGGGGGGTTGTGCTAGTTGGGGGGATTCTGACGGTTTATGCAAAGAGGGAGGTTTTGAGGAGGTTGTGCTAGAAGAGGGAATTGGCATGGTTTGAGCAGGGTTTGTGCTGGAAGTGAGGATTTGGGAGCAAGGGGGTTTGTGCTAAGAGGGGGGATTTGGAAAGATTTGTGCTAGGACAAGGAACTTGGGGGGGGGGGGGGTGCTAGGAGGAGGAATTTGTGGTAGAAGGAGGAATTTTAGGGGAGGAGAGTTACAATCTAAGATCACTGAAACCTGCCACACAGAATACATTTTAGGGCTTCTTCATACCAGGTGCAGTGAGGTAACGTGCGTAATCACACATGCTGCCTTTTGCAGTTGCATGTGGGTGCCATTATTTCCTAATGACACCCCACACATCTAGCAAATGTGTGTATGTTTGTGCTCATTAAAAAAATACTATGTGTGTGAACACGCAAATAAGCGTGTGCTCGATTGAACCTCCTGGCGTGAAGGAGCCCTCAGACTGGCGTTCCTCCTGGGACTGTGACATTTCTAAAGGGCGCCTTGACTGAAAGAAAAAAACACATTAAGTAGTAAATGTGTATAGACTACTTTTGGAGAAGAAGGACATGGTTTTGTGTCACTTTAACGAATATAGAGCGGCATTAATTTGCTTCGTTTACATCTGCCTGGAGTTCAGCTTCAAAGATATGACTTCAGCAGTTTGATCATGTTTGTACATCAAACATCATGTACATTGTTCTCACAGATGTTCCAGGCTACGCAAATCTAGTGGCTAATTAATTGAATATTTACTATACATTTATAAATGAAACAATTGAAATCTGCTTTGTAAATGTACCCATGTCTATTATACTAACAGCAGCATAACCTTTATCCAAACGAAATGTGCACTCAGCTCATATTTGTCTTTGTCCAGCAAGCAGGCCAAACATCATAATAATAACGCGCTCCACAGGAGCGGTGCTGCATTAGCCGCATTTATCAAGGTAAATTGATTAATGAGTCAGAAAGATTAGGTTTTCTGGGTCATTAGATGCATGTTTTACAAAGATGACAATGTGCTGTATGTGTCCAGGTGGTTTGTATTTTTGGCATTAGCAATTTTAGGTAGGTGAACAGTTTTTAGACATCTGGCGGTGGTGATGGTACATACATACATGCATATCTTCTATACATTAAAAATATCCTTCCCATTTTCAATTCTAAAATATGGCCTTCAGCACTGAGGGGTTGCTTTGAAGGTGCTTGCTCTTTAAAAAAAGAGGACACCCTGCCCAGCACCTGATTCTGACTTGCATTAAGTTCTTTGGCATCTCTGGTGCTCAGGAGAGCATGTCAACGCAAGGTAGCAAGTAGGTGGTTGCTTCCTTTTTGGTTCACTGGTTTTAAGGTTACTGTACTCTGAACCCCTAGGCAGCTCAATGTGTATGCAGGTCTGCAAAAAGACAACCACATACTTGCTACCCACTGTAGGGAAGATAGGCAACAAACAAGCCGCCCCTTGCCGGCACCTGCAGCTGGGCACTAGGGTGGCCAAATAGCCGGATGTACATCACCATGGAGCATTAGTGAATGTCAAAGTGTATGTAGGCTGGTTTCAACATGGCAAGGGAACGCACCCTTACTGCCCCCTTATTAACCACTTAAGCCCCGGAGGATTTGGCTGCTAAACGTCCAGGGGGTATTTTGCGATTCGGCACTGCGTGACTTTAACGGACAATTGCGCGGTCGTGCGACGCTGTACCTAAACTAATTTGGCGTCCTTTTTTCCCCACAAACAGAGCTTTCTTTTGGTGGTATTTGATCACCTGTGCGATTTTTTGATCATGCGCTATAAACAAAAAAAGAGCGTCAATTTTGCAAAAATAGCAATATTTTTCAAATTTTTTTATATGAAATTCCCCCCCAAAAAAATTTAAAAATCAAAATTTTTTAACATTTTCGGCCAATTTGTTTTATGCTACCTATGTTTGGTAAAAAAAAATCACAATAAGCGTATTTTGATTGGTTTGCGCAAAAGTTATCGCGTTTACTAACAAAGGGAAAGATTTTTGTCATTTTTGTTGTTTTTTTTTTAATGAGTAATGGCGGCGATCTGCGATTTTTTTTGCGGTACTGCGACATTGCGGCGGACAGATCGGACCCTTGACTGACATTTTTGACACTTTTGGGGTTACCAGTGACATTACTACAGTAATCAGTGCTATACATATGCACTGTTACTGTAAAAATACACTGGTAGTGAAGGGGTTAACTTTATTTGAGAGGGAGGGGCTGTGTGTGTCCCTAGGGGCGTGCTTTCTACTGTGATTGGCTGTGGCTTCAGCTGTATGCAGAGTGATCAACGGTTCTACATAGTAGAACCGTATGATCATCTCTCATACACAGGGGAGAATGACAGGCAGCTTGTTTACACAAGCCGCCTGACTTTCTCCCTCTCCCCCGCCGATCGCAGAGTGACCGGCGGACATCGGGTCCGCTGGTCACACGCGCGGGGGGGGGGGTCCGTAACCTCGCGGGAGCGCGCCTCCGGGGGCGCGCGCTCGCTCCCTAAACCCTCACAAGCAAGCGACGTAGACCTACGTCAGTTTGCCTGTGAGGGGCTGACCGCCGACGTAGATAGTCGTGCGGCGGTCGGCAAGTGGTTAAAGGGATACCTGCTTGGGAAACTATGTATGTAAAAAAAAGTAATAAAAAACATTCTTAGAATCATGGAAATTAAATAAAATGCACAGGTGCAGCACTAGGAATAGACTATCACTGGATTTCATTTTAAAAATGCAATGCTTAAACATCTAAGACCTGGCGAATTTTCTGTTCTAATGTTACATAGTCAGGTTGAAAAAAGACACAAGTCCATCTAGTTCAACCAATAAAAGAGAAAAACAAAACATACATACCCATACACTAGGGATGCACCGATCCGATATTCGGATCGGATATCGGCGCCGATATGGCCATTATAGCTGGATCAGGGGATCGGTAACATTGACCGATCCACTGGCCGATCCAGTTTTTGCTTAGTAACGGCTCAGCCATACCTTACTTGGTGCAGTAGTAGTATGGGATAGGAGCCGCTACTTCCTGTATAGTCCCAGCTCACAGGCGGAGTGATATCAGATGCACTCCGCCTTTGAATGGAGGAGCCGTACACATGAAGCAGCGGCTTTGCTCTGTGTGTAGCTCCGGATCGGTTCCGGTATCGGCGATTTCACAAAGCCAGATATCGGTATGGGGTCCAAAAAAGTTAGATCGGTGCATACCTACCATACACCCAGTTCAGCTCTTTGGACGTACTATGTATGCCAAGAGTGATCCTTTAATCACAAGCTAAAGGCTGCAGTAGCAGCCATCAGATTGTATGTGATTTGTTTAGCCGGCTCTCTTTGCCTCCACAAGAGGATTAGAAGCAAAATCCAGCAGGAACTATAGAGTATAATAGAGAAGAGAGGCGCCTCTAAGTGTAGCAATATTGCAAAAGGAAAAAGAATGGGCGCTCTTGCTGGGGGATGGGTCCATTGTTCCAGACAGTCTTGATAGGTGAAAAGCACAGTGTTAGTGCTATCATCGAGGGCAGCACTTACAGGGCCGAAGCGAGATCCCACATGTAAGCAGAGTAAAGAGAAGGCACCACTCAGTAAAGCAGTAATAGCAAATTTATTAAGCTCATATCAAGACTTACATAAAAGCAATAAGTGAAGCGTCATGACCCGGCGTCCTTCCTAATTCACCATGTACCCATTGTGGAAGCTGCCAGCAGCCTAAACCAATCCGGAGGCTGAATCAGAGTATGGCTGCGGCAAACAGCAGATCTTCTGAAGATGGAGTTGTTGTGAGCATGCTCCGAAACCGCTAACCGCCCATTCCACCGTCCATTCCTCGTCTACGGCTGCACGGTATTTCTGTGAGGTATGCGGTTCGCTGCAGCCACACTCTGATTCAACCCCCGGATTGGTTTAGGCTTCTGGCAACTTCCACAACGGGTACACGGCGAATTAGGAAGGACGCTGGGTCATGACGCTCCACTTTTTGCTCTTATGTAAGTTTTGATATGAGCTTAATAAATTTGCTATGACTGCTTCACTGAGTGGCGCCTTCTCTTTACTCTAAGTGTAGCAATATGGTTACATTTAATGAAGGTTCAACATTTAGCAACTCACATGGTTGATGATTAAAAGAGGCACATCTAAGAATGCAGGCATCTGGGGTAAAGCTGTCTACATAGACCCTCCTCCTCACCGCCATCAGTCTGCAATCGTGACCGGGAAGACTACCCTGCAGTAGAGCGATCTGAATGTGAGGCTTGAAGCACTCATGGGGCACAGTTTAGAAGGGATGAGGTTGATGGTGGTGGGGAGGTTGGTCTATGTGGACAGCTTTACCCTGGATGCCTGCATACTTAGATGTGCCTGTTTTAAGGCTTGTCTTGCAAAACACTCTTAAACCAAGTTACTCTTAATCCAAGGTTTTACTTTATACAAAAAGAGTCAGAAAAGGCTGGGTTTAGGTGGAACTGACTTTTGTTTTCACTCTTGCTCTTAAGTTTGACCATGACACAGTCACAATAAATTATTTTTTCCTCTCAATGTCCCCAATTTTAAAGTTTCTTTAGCCTATCGCTCAGTAACTCTCTGCGCTGCTCCCCTGATACCCTGGTCAGGGAGAGCACCTTGTTCATTTCAGAATATAGTCACATGTTCTTGTGCATTAGGACTACATGACCCACCATCCCTTAAGACTTCTACGCAAAGCGCATGCATGGCCTTTCTGCTTCTGAGAACTCTGGGGGGGGTACTTTTTAGGGGCTGGGCTTGGCCCCTTAGTTCCAGTGAAGGGAGTTTTTAAGACATTTTTGGACAATTACATGCTCCCAACTTTGTGGGAACAGTTTGGGGATGGCCCCTTCTTGTTCCAACATGACTGCACAAAGCAAGGTCCATAAAGACATGGATTAGCGAGTTTGGGGTGGAGGAACTTGACTGGCCTGCACAGAGTCTTGACCTCAACCTTATAGAATGCCTTTGGGACGAATTAGAGTGGAGATTGCAAGCAGGCCTTCTCGTCCAACATCAGTGCCTGACTTCACAAATGCGCTTCTGGAAGAATGGTCAAACATTCCCATAGACACACTCCTAAACCTTGTGGACAGCCTTCCCAGAAGAGTTTAAGCTGTTAGATCTACAAAGGGTGGGCCAACTTAATTTTGAACCCTACGGACTAAGACTGGAATGCCATAAAATTTCATGTGTGTAAAGGCAGGTGTCCCAATACGTTTGACAATATAGTGTAAGTTTAACAAATGCTACTAAAAGCATTCACTGCAACATTTTAAATACACACAACTTTCCTATCCTTTAAAATGATAAGCAAGGAAAAATGTACAAAACGTGAACTTCCACCCTGCACTACAATTAGCCTGGCCACTTGCTAACCATTTGTACTGCTTTTCTACTAAGAGTGCAATGGAATAATTATCCTAAAAACGGAGGCGTCAGCACCGTCATCAGGGCAACAGTGCGTGACCTCTGGGAGATTACACAGCGAGACTTAGAACTGCCAGTTTTTAAAGAGATGCATTACCTTGCAGGATTCGCTTCACTGACCAGTTTGAGGGACATGAGCGCAGCTATTTATTAGGAACACTAGATAGTCAGCTACAAAATACTGTCAGTTGACTGACCTAAAACATGGAGGTCACAGGGAACCGATTCATGGAGGAACAGCAGTGCCATCACACTACAGCCAACCATTATATCACAAATTATCTATTAAATGCCCACTGCATAAATAGGTGCTGAAACTTTGAATATTCATATATAAACTATACGTAGGTTTTCTAGCAGAGTGCAGACAATTTTTCCAAATGCTTAATTTGCATGCATTTGCTTGGATTTAGTAGTTTATCTAAAGCCGATACATTTTTAAAGTGATATTAAAATGATTGTAAAAGGTTCTAAGGTTCTATATACATATATATATATATATATATATATATATATATATCTATCTATATAGATATAGATATCTATATAGATATATATATATAAATACACACACTGTGTATATATATATATATATATATATATATATATATATATAGATATATATATCTATATATATATATATATATATTTATATATATGTTGCGATTTGCAAGTGATTTACCGGGATTATGGCTGAAGATATCAGCCATAACCCCAGTATTGTTTTTTTCAGCCAGTAGCTGGCTTTCTCTTGAAAACTCCTGAGCCCCTGGTACACTTACAGAAGTGTTTCTCGAGCTTATCATATTCACTGGCTCCCCGAGAAATGCTCTGACGTTGCAGACGGCTGGTCACAGAGGTGATAAAAGACTAGATCATCTTTAATCGTCTCTATGGCCTTGAAGGACTGGAGCAACGCCATGATGTCACTCTGGTCCATAGTGGAAGTAAATATTTTTTTTATTTTTTATAAGCAAAAGATTAACCTTTTTTTGATCCTTTGCTTTTAAGCCCCCGTTCACACTGAGGCGACCTGGTCGCCTGACAGGTCGCCTTCCATAGGGAAGCTGCGGACCCGTTCTAATAGGAGCGACACAAGTCGCTCCGATTTAGAAAAAGGGTCCGGAGCTTCTTTGGGGCGACCCGGAGTGACCTGCATAGACTTCAATGTTATGAAGTCAGTGCCGGCCGCTACGAGGTCACGGGGCGAGCAGCGCGCCGCGACCTCGGAGGTCGCCCCGGGAAGTAGCGTCGCTGCAATGTGAACGGGGCCAGGTATAGAAGAAATTTTGGCTCTTGTTGACCCCAGATCTCTCCATAAAGAGGGCCTATTACAAGTGATTTTTACATTCCTTGTAATAGCAATCACAGTAAGTCAAAATAAATAAAGGGGCAGTGTAAAATAAAAATTTCATAAATAGGAAAAAAAAATGTATAAACCCCCATCTCTCTGTGCTCGCGCCCAGAAGCGAACACATACGTAACTCGATCACGCACATGTAAACGGTGTTTGCACCACATATTTAAGGTGGTATCGCCGCAAACATTAAGAGCGAGAGCAATAATTGTAGGGCTAGACCTCCTCTGTAACTCTAAACAGGTAACCTGTAAAGGGGTTTTTAAGTGTCGCCTATGGGGATTTTAAAGTACTGAAGTTTGTCGCCATTCCACGAGCGTGCCCAATTTTCAAGTGTGACATGTTAGGTATCTATTTACTCGGTGTAACATTATCTTTCCTATTATACAAAAAAAAAAAATGGGGTATATATTGTTTTTTTTAAATTTGTTTTAAAAACTGTTGTGAAAATACTGTGTGACATAAAAAATTGCAATGATTGCATTTTATTATCTAGGGTCTTTGCAAAAAAAATAAAAATAATATATATATATATATAATGTTTGGATGTTTTAAGTAATTTTCCAGCAAAAAACACTGATTTAAACTTGTAAACAAAAAGTGCCAGAAAAGGCTTGGTCTTCAAGTGGTAATTATTATCCTCCTCTACTTGGTTCCCCTACTAGGGCTCCTGACCTCTCCCTCTGCTAAGTAACCCCAGGAACAAAGGCCACTTAAAGGTCAAACAAAGGCAAAGGAACAAAGGTTGCCCCTGTTCCCCTGATGATGCATACTGACGGGAAACACGTTGGAAGGGGCTTAACTCGTGACGTCATCACGCCTGCCGAGTGCTAGCCTATGCAGTGTTTTTTTTATGTGCTGATTTTCTTTTAAAAGAGTGAGTACCTGTCTATATTTTTTTTTTATTAAATGTGAAATATAGTTTTTATACTATGTGTGGCATTTATTCCTTTGCATAAAATCCTGCATGCTGTCACACGGCCGAGTTGACTGCTACTAAAGCCATCTGGAGGTCTAGGAATGGTGTCTATGCTGTTGTCTTGATGCTATGAGTTTGGAATCATCCATTTTACAACATGCATTGTTGATCTCTGTAATTGGGGATCAACACAGTCCCGTAAGAGGCTTAGTTGTGTGGTGGAGGGCACAAGGTTGCTTTTGTTTATAAGAATCGTGCATTCTGCTGGTGGAAGGCTGGAATCTCATATCTACCTTTTTGCTTGAATGAACTCACTGTTTCATTTTCACTTTATTTGCGAAACATTGGACTTTATTCTTATATGCAAATTTTGTCTGTACGCGCACCTATGGTATGTGTATAATATTAGTTAACATCATGTATTCTGATATATGGTAGGTGCAGCTCTAGGCACACAAGAAATTCAGCACTAAGCACATTTTTTCTGTTTTATCATATTAATGGTACCACGCAGTACTGTTTAGACAGGAGCGGTAGCATTTTGTTAAAAATTAAGCAGCATGTCGTTTTCATGAGGCATCGACGATTGTCAGCAGCTTCCATTGATTTCAGTGGTAATGCTCTGTAACCACATCTTAACAACACCTAGAGCATTAGTGAAGCAATTATGAAGGGTTAGCTGGGCATTGGAAGAGTGGCAGTGGAGGTTCCTGTATCCCAGAATGCACTGAGAAATAATAGAGAACTAAGACATCTCCAGTCACTTCCGGGTTGTACAAAGCAGCAGCCATGCGGTAACACCATTTCCTTATATGAGCAGGAAAAAGCATCAACCAGCCAGTAATACTGCCAGTGCCAGACAGGACTAGAGGCACTGAGTATTATTGCCAGCGGCAAAGCTTTTTCTGACAGCAAAGTTGAGCAGGACCAAGCCAAGCGTCTAAAAGATCAAAGTATACAAATCCATCTTGCAGGGAATTCACACAATGTCTGCTATCACACCACAACCTCACTACACCTCAACGTAGATCATTTCCTCTACATCGTTTCCCCTTTAAGCACTTCCCACTAGTAAAGTAACGCTTCCATGGTCATTTATTGAGCATTCTTAAAGTGTTTACAATGATTCATAAACACAACAAAGATACATCATAAATGTTATCGGTACGTTAATGAGAATTGCCTCATTCTTCACAATCAACACATGTGTAAATGTGCCCTTAAAGTGATCCAGTGGCTCTACAGCCACTAGGTTCACTTTTACGTTGTAGGGAATTGTCCACATCAAAAAAAGATACCAGGATAGTGGTTGTAGCCTTAACCATGACCCCGGTATAACCACTTTAACATTAGTGTGACTGCAAAAAGACAAAATTTAGGTGCCGCTCAGAGGAAAGGTAAAGTCCACCTAGACCGCTGTGAGTGCAGGCAGGGACAGAGAGCTCGTCATAGCTCCAAGCTGCAGCAAAGTCAAAGGAAAAAGTCCATAAGCTGCACATCATGGTAGAAGACCCAAGTGCATGAAGTGAGATAAATTGCAGCCTCAGCCCAGACTCAAGTCAAGCCCCCCCCCCCCCCCAGCGTTTCACTTCGCCCCTTAACCGGTTGCCCACTGCTCACAGTATATTTACTGCGGCAGTCAGCCCCGGCCAGGCAGAGTGACGTAGGTCTACGTCGCTCGCCTGTCACTCCTTTTAGAGCCAATAGCGGGCGAGCGCGCGCCCGCCGAGGCGCACGCCCGCCGAGGCTCGTTCACAAAGGAGTGCGGGCGTGTGACCGGCGGACCCGATGTCCGCCGGTCACACTACGATCGCCGGAACAGCAGGAGAAAGACAGAGCGGCTTATGTAAACAAGCCGCCTGTCATTCTCCCCTGTGTAAAAATGAAGATCAGACGGTTCTACTATGTAGAACCGTTGATCTTTGTTTTTACACTAGGAGACCTGTCCCCCTACAGTTAGAATCACGCCCCTAAGACACACTTAACCCCTCCCTGTCCAATACAGTTAACCCCTTCCCTGCCAGTGTCATTTTTGCAGTAACAGTGCATACTGTATATATAGCACTGATTACTGCAGTAATGTCACTGGTACCCCCAAAAGTGTCAAAAATGTCAGTCAAGGGTCCGATCTGTCCGCCGCAATGTCGCAGTACCGCAAAAAAAATCGCAGATCGCCGCCAATACTCGTTAAAAAAAAACACCAAAAATGACAAAAATCTTTCCCTTTGTTAGTAAACGCGATAACTTTTGCGCAAACCAATCAAAATACGCTTTTTGCGATTTTTTTTACCAAACATATGTAGCGTAAAACTATTTGGCCGAAAATGTTAAAAAATTTTGATTTTTACATTTTTTTGGGGGGGAATTTCATATAAAAAAAAGTGAAAAATATTGTTATTTTTGCAAAAATTACGCTCTTTTTTTGTTTATAGCGCATGATCAAAAAATCGCACAGGTGATCAAATACCACCAAAAGAAAGCTCTGTTTGTGGGAAAAAAAGGAAGTGAAATTCGTTTAGGTACAGCGTCGCACGACCGCGCAATTGTCCGTCAAATTCACGCAGTAAAAAATCGCAAAAAAACCCCTGGTCAGGAAGGGGGTAAAATCTTCCGGGGCTTAAGTGGTTAAGCTTAATAATGGCTTCCAGGGGCGGAGCAAAATGAGTTGGGGGTGTGGCCTGGCTGGAGTCTGGACTGAGGCTGTCATTTATCTTGCTGCATGCACATGGGTCTTCCTCATGATGTGAGGCTTATGGACCTTTTCCACTGACATTACTTCAACCATAGGCTGCTTATTAAATGGCTTAAGGACAGCAAGTGGTTAAATCTTGTGCCCCCTATGTATTAAATATGACTTTTATCCTATTAAAGTTGATGTAAACCCTAGCTGAATTACCATATATTTAGTTTGCTAAAGCACTGTGTATCAGAGGCTATTTCTCAGGGAAGGTAAAAACACTGGACTATGCCTGCGTAATGTGTATTGAAACAGCCACTTGTAATCTCCATTGGCAGTGCATCTGACATTGTACCAACAACAATGCAGGAGCAACATAAGGAGACCTGTCAGAGCATTGTCACCCTATAACAGGAAGTGCCTGAACAAAGATCTTCACGGCAGGATTACCACGTATTATTTCAATAAGAGTTGCAGATTTATCTATACCGAAAATTACTTCTGAAATGACATTAACATGTTAAAGCTTATATGAAATTTAATCTCCAACCCTGGGATGGAAAAAAAAAAACTTGCATTGTGGACCCCATACTGCAAGGGTTAATTGCTCGTTAAAGTCCAGGCTACAACTAACTATGCTTAAAACTGCTCCCACTCTCCTTCTAACTCTAACTAAAGTGGAGCTCCACCCAAAAGGGGAAGCTCCGCTTGTTTTCAATCTCCCCTCCCCTACTGCCTAGTTTGGCACTTTTTGGGGGGAGGGGGGAGCGGGTACCTGGTTTTGACAGGTACCTGCTTCCATTTCCGTCTCAGATCGCCGTGGCGAACTGAGCCATAAGGTCCTCCCCCTCCTTTTATCTGCAGTCTTCTGGGACACATCACAAGTCCCAGAAGACTACAGGACCATTCACAAGGCGTAGCGAGACTCGCGCATGCGCAGTAGGAAACAGGAAGTGAAGCTGCAAGGCTTCACTTCCTGTTTCCCTTACTACAAATGCTGGCGCCTACACCCAAAGCCGATCGAAGAATTGGTTCAGGTGAGGACATTGTGGGGTCCCTGGACACATACGTGGCTATATTAAAAGTCAGCAGCTACAGTACTTGTAGCTGCTGAGTTTAATTTTTTTCTAAAGGAGTCTGGAGCTCCTCTTAACTACCCTGTAGAAGGAAGATGCTTATACTTACCTATTCTCAAGGCGCTCTGGTCCAGTCATATGACTGACTCCCAGCAGTGGCTTCAGGGGAGTTGCGGGACAGCCGACCACAGGTGCCCCATTGTAAGCCTATGGGTGACATCACCACCAAGGCATTCCATCCGTTGTCAGTGCTCTCTCCTCTCCCCTGAAGGGAGGCGCTGGGGAGATCACATGACTGGACCAGAGTGCTATGATGATAGCTAAGTATATGCACCTTCATTCTACAGGGTAGTTAGTATAGGAGTTAGAAGTTAGGTGGGAAAGGTTTTAAGGATAGTTAGTTCTAGCATCGAATGCTACTTTAATTTTACAGGGTAGAGGAAGAAGCTGCATTATTACTTACATTACCCCCTGCTCCAGAGCGCCCCTCTTCTCCCTGACGCTCCAAGGTGTGGGCGCTCCCTCAGTGTCATCAAGTACAATGCAGGAATATTAGTCCTTTGCCAGTTGGTGCTCCAACATAAAAATACTCAGCACCTTTGGCCTAAAACGTATATATAGTATACTTCAAGATAGTCACAAGGTCTAAATGTAAGAGTAAATAGAAACTAAATATCACACTGCTAGGATACATCAGTCACATTTTACCTCATTCCTGTAGAATGACACATCTATTTCTTCTTTTCTCTTCTGCTTCACTAGCAAAGTTGCTTCATCACCATTAAAGGAAGACATTATGCAAGAATTATGGTCATTCCTGCTGAAGTAGTACCTTAAATCTGAGTGAGTACAGTCATTCTGAGACAGTCTGCAAATTTTATACCAGTATTTGCCAAGAAAATTATTCCAGCAGGATAAACTGACAGTTGATTAACTGGAAAAGGCCACCACTTCACCATCAGGCTAGAACAGTACGAGGGGTCCACCATCATTCAGCTGGCTGACAGTCTTAAGCCCCGTACACACGCGTCAAAAATCGGCAGGGAATTTTCGTCCAACGACCGATCTGCTGAGTTTCGGCTTGTTAGTATGATGCTTCCGACAACCGACTCCGACTTATCGGCCGAAAAAAATCTGGTGTGCAGGCTATAAAATTTTTGTCCGCCGTCAAAACACGGCCGATTTTCGCGCAGTCAATACAGATTTCGACAGGGAAAAATCTTATGAGCAAGACTGGGCATGCTCAGAGAAGAAAAAACACAAAGAAAGCAGAACAACACATGACATCACTTCTGAAGTAGAATTTTGTCGGGCGGGAAAAATCGAGTGCAGTCTAGGCACATTCCAACCAACAAAACACAACTCTGGACAAAAGACGGACGATTGGTCGGCCGATAATCGTTGCGTGTGTACTAGGCTTTACTCTTTATTATATCCTGATGCTACTCAAAAATCCATAGCCCACACCTTTTTTGGTTTTGAAATGAGTGGGGGAAAGGTTAGTGAGTTAGTATTGCTGTTTTTGTCCCATTAAAGAAATTTACCTTAATTTCCAGCCCAGGGACACAACAGAAATTTGGAAGGATACTTACAAAAGAGGGAATAATTCCCTTCTTACAAAGTAGTCACCAGTCTTTGTCCTACGTTAGGACAATATATTATAATATTACAATAATACGTTATCCGAAATTTCCAGCTTAGAAGCCTTCTTTTTGTTGTTATATGTACTGTCATGCAAACGGTTACATACTTGATAACGGTTGAAATTGGGCTTATGGCCCTCCCATGTGGACTTGACGCCCATGGTCTTGAAACTTTAAATTAAATAAGAAGATAAATCCGCGCACAGTGATATAAAATTGAATTAAATTAAAATCACATTAAATGAATGTAGCTGAGCAAAAATATCCTTAAGGGTCCTTTCACACGATCCGCCTTCCGATGAGCTCCGTTCTCTGCTCAGCGGGGATCGATCTGCCGATCCACGCTGAGCAGGCAGATGACAGCTCTGTGTGCTGAGAGGGAGGTGTCAGAGCCTTGCTGCTCTCTATGGGAGAATCGGATGAGAGCAGACCGCCTGTCCGCTCTCATCCGAACCCATCCAATCTGATCCCCTGGACGGATGGAAAATAGGGTTTCCATCCGTCCGGATTTCATGGACAGGATCGGATGCGGATGTCAGCGGACATGTCTCCGCTGACATCCGCTGCCCCATAGGGATGCATGGAGGATCCGAACAGATCTGCCTAAAAAACTGACAGGCGGATCTGATCGGATCGTTCGTGTGAAAGGAGCCTAACACCAGATATCTTGAAAACTTTATAAATAAAAAGTGCAGTGCATAAGCAAACATATTAAAAAGTTCAATAAACAAAAAAACAACAAACAAAAAAACCACACTGTGATGTACATAAAAAATTATGAAGGTAAACAATTTAAAGTCCCAAGTGAATAAAAGATGAAAAAAGGTCCCAAAATATGACTCCTCGTGTGTTTGAAAAGAGAATCCTGGAACAACCCAAGTGACACTCAGAACAGAAGCAACAAAGGAGGCTTACCAGAAAGCCAATGTCCCCCTTTTTACAGGATAGTTAGTACGTGCTTTAGCAATCAATTGAGACCGGATATCAGCTCATAGGACTCCCGTGACAATATGTGTAGATCGACAATTTAGCAATCCTCCGTTGGCTCTCATCAACCCAGACCATATAAAAAATAAAGGCTCCACATAGTATAGCTCTGTAAAAACCAAATATTTTATTTTACTAAAACGTATTAGACCTACGTGGTACAGAGTTACAAACCGCATATAGACGCCAGAGGGGTGTAGCAACCACTTCCTCCAGTCACAAAGATGGCCAAGATTCGGCCACGCATGCGCAACAATGTGTGTACGTGTCCCTCTCTTGAGACTGTCTATTATACATTTGAACATCCAAAACAATGCCCTACCTATTGTTACCCATATTTGATGTATTTCTTAATGCTTTAAACTCAAAATCCAATACTGCCTTTTTTCTGTACCTTGACATGTACATTGTTATGCTTCAATAAAATATCTGAACAAGAAAAAGTAGTCAACAGAATAAGCCCTCCTTGAAAGTTATCCCTATATCTCCTATTCTGGGGACAACTTTAACCCCTGCCTGCTGCTGCCTCCCAGCCGTTCAAGAGGTTCTATATGCCGTGGGGTGGAGGCGGGCATTCCGATCATGTAATCAGCTGTCACAGCGGTCACATGATCGGAAAGCTCTCGATAGCAAGTAGGCATCGGGAGGTTTCCAGTACCCCAGGTAACTGTGCTAAGAGCGCAAAGGGTACGTGCTCGCAGGCGGTCCGTTTTCATCCGATCTCTCATAGAGGAGAGTGAGGATCTGACAGGTCTGTCTCTGCAAAGTAAGCGGAGACGGAGCTGTCATCTGCCTGCTCAGCGGGGATCGGCGGATCAATCCCCGCTGAGCAAAACTGAGTCCACCAGGCAGAAAGCCCTTGTGAAAGGACCATAAGGCTCAGTTCACATATACAGCGAATCAGATGCGTTTTGAACCACATCCAATTCGCATAACATGTGAACCAGACTGGCATTTAATGGAGCCGTTGAAAAAACAAGAACTCACTGCTCAAGGTGGTGTAATTGCCTGATGACTCACACCGGTGCATGCCCCGGCTCGCCTCCGTGAAAACTTGATAAAGGAAAAGGAATTGCCAGCACTACAGGTTGAGTCAAAATCCAGATCTATTGACTGGACATCCAAATATGACAATCGTGACAAGCTAGACGCGTTTCACACACTGACTGTGTGCTTAATCATTACCAAACTAATGATTAAGCACACAGTCAGCGTGTAAAACGCGTCTACCTTGTCACGATTGTCATATTTGGATGTCCAGTCAATAAATCTGGATTTTGACTCAACCTGGAGTGCTGCCAATTCCTTTTCCTTTATCAAGTTTAATGGAGGCGGCTCTCATATATGCGGGCCGATTCAGGTGCGAATTTTAAAAGGGACCTATGCATTTTGCAGTCCGCTTCAGGTGCGATTTCAATGTAAAATTTGCACTTGAACCGCTGAATTGAAACTCCCCTGGACTCAGCACCAAAAATGGACCCGCATGTAAGTGAACCCAGCCTTAATCTGGGATAAACTGTTTATATCACATAACAGATCTCATGACAAAGTCCAGTTGCAGAGTTATTTCCAAAAAGTTGCATTGTCCTTATAATAAAAAATAATGCATAACTGTTCATCTGATATTAGCAACAGGATGCAGAAAGGAAATAACACAGATATACATTTCTTTGTGCACCCTGGAGGTCAGCTAGAGGACCGCTACATGTTATTTTATCCACTGCTTACGTGCATCATTGTTTGGATCCCAACCAAAGACCCAGCCTTAAAATAGGTTACATTGGTATACCATCAAAGGTTATTTCTTACCCATGAAGGTGAAAGGTTGTGATGAAATAAAACAGATTAAGTTATGTTAATTATTTTCATGAAATCGCTCATGTGTAAAAGGCTGTGGGAAGGGATCTACACGGGGTGGTTTTATGCTACAAATCATTTGCGCACCAGCTTCTGTTGGAACAGCTCAAAGGTTAGAAATCTCCGGTAAGAACAGTTTGTTTTGTAAGAAAAGGAAATCTAGGGCACTGTAGTTGATCACAAACTTGAAATGCTAATTGGCCTAAGTTTGAGACGAAGTAAAATATTATTAAGTCGAAGTATGGGTTGCAAAAAAATGTTTTTTTGGCATGGGCATTTGCTAAATTATACTGAACCAGTCTAAACTAACCAGGAACAGGTTTGCAAAGTATAATATGTGGCAACAGGTAAATAAGTTCATGAATTAGCAATACAAAGCTGGCAGCATTAGCTTAATATGTATTTATAAAATGCCAAGAATGAATAATACTTTCTTCACAAAAAAAGTTTATGCTCCATCATTTGACTTTATAGATCTCTCAGAGCCTCAAACTCTATCTCCTGCAGTAGTCTATGGGATTGATTTACTTAAAATAATTGTAAAGTCTCCTTTTTTTTTTTTCTATAAAAGTAACAAACATGTTATACTTACCCGCTGCTCTGTGAAGTAGTTTTGCACAGGGCAGCCCGGATCCTCCTCTTCTCGGGTCCCTGGCTGGAGCTCCTGGTCCCTCTCGCCTGTTGAGTGCCCCCACAGCAAGCATCTTGCTATGGGGGCACCTCATGCTGAGCCGCAGCTCTCTCCTCATTAGCTGAGTTTGATTGACAGCAGTGGGAGCCAATGGCACCGCGGCTGTGTCTCAGCCAATCAGGAGGGAGAGTCCCGGACGGCTCAGGCACTCGTGGACATCGCTAGATCGAGATGGGCTCAGGTAAGTATTAGGGGGGCTGCTGCACACAGAAGGCTTTTTATCTTAAAAAGATAAAAAATAAATAAAAAAAAAAAACCTTCTGCCTTTACAACCACTTTAAAGTGGAACTATAGGCAAAACTTTTTATTTTGGATTAGGCAAGTGAGGGTTATAAACCTTGTCAGATTTTTTTTGTTCCCCATCTGTGTCCCATTGTAAAGATTTCCTTCACTTCCTGTCCCAAAGCCAAACAGGACATGAGAGGAAATCCCTGCAAATTAAGGGACTTCTTTGGGGAACCCCAGGTCTCTAGAACTATTGCCCTAATTTGAAGATTTCTCCTCTATTACTTTTCTGGGGACAACCCAAACTTTGGGATTTTCTTTTACTTTCTAAGATTATGGTGAACAGCACAATAGAGAGGGTAATTCTCCTTAATGGGGGCACAGACAGCACTAAAAAACTGACAGGTGTTCTAATCAGTTTTAGTACATCCCCCCTTATGTGTGAACGAGTCCCAATACATGCATCAACTGCATCTCCATGGTGCTGAAACACCAACATGTAGCTCCGTCCTTCCTAAAATAAGATCTGTTTCCAAGTGAAAATTAGCCATTCGCTAAATGTAGTTGGGAAACGACATTGGTATGTTATTATTTTCTGCTTCAAGAAACAATCCTTGTTCAGACTAACTCCAACCACTTTCCACAAATGGTATGTCAACAAACACTTCCTAACAGTTCAAAATCAAAACTAAGCCTCGGTTCACACTAGGGCGACCTGTGAGGCGACCTGGTCGCCTCACAGGTCGCCTCCCATAGGGAAGCTGCGGACCCGTTCTAATAGGAGCGACACAAGTCGCTCCGACCTAGAAAAAGGGTCCGGAGCTTCTTTGGGGCGACCAGGAGGCGACCGCCATAGACTTCAATGTTATGAAGCCCGTGGCGGCCGCTCCGAGGTCGCGGCGCGCTGCTCGCACCGCGACCTCGGAGGTCGCCACCCGAAGTAGCATCGCGGTAGTGTGAACCGGCGCTGAATGTTAACCAGATCTGCAGCCTAAAATAAATAAATTCCAAGTTTAAAGGGAAGACATTCTTTCTATACACAGAGGGCACATTGCTGTAATTACTTTAAAGCCCAACTCCGGGGAAAGGTGAAAAAAAAAAAAAAGCTCCCTTTGCACCCCCCCCCCCCCCCACTGCAATAATTCAATTTTTTTTATCTAGCTCAGAGGCACAAAAAGTCGTTTTTCTTCCCCGATCCTCTACTCCCCCCATTACCAGTGTTCCCTTCTACTCCCTACGCACTGACTGGCATGTACTGACCCTCAGTGTCCTCACACCCAATCAGGGTGAATAACAATTTAAGATTTAAAAAAAAAAAATCACATTTATTTTATTTAAATCAGATTTTTTTTAATTTAAATTCATTTTAATAAAATTATTTTGGAATAAAAATCTATCTAAAGATAGTTTTCTATTTAAAGGAATTGTAAAGTAGAAGTTTTTTTTATCTTAATGCATTCTATGCATTAAGATAAAAAGCCTTCTGTGTGTAGCAGCCCTCCTCAGGACCCCTAATACTTACCTGAGCCCCCTCTCTGTCCAGCGATGTCCACAAGTCCCTCGGCCATCTTGGGACTCTCCGTCCCAATTGGCTGAGATACAGCCATTGACTCCTGCAGCTGTCAAAGTCAGTGAGCCAATCAGGAGAGAGAGGGGGCGGTGCCGAACTGCAGCTCTGTGTCTGAACGGACACGCAGAGCTGCAGCTCCACTAGGGTGCCCCTATAGCAAGCTGCTTGCTGTGGGGGCACTTGACAGGAGGGAAGGGTCACAAACAGGAACGAGGGACCCGAGAAGAGGAGGATCCGGGCTTCCCTGTGCAAAACCAAAGTATAACATGTTTGTTATTATTATTTTTTTTTGTTTTTCGATACTTTACAATCACATTAAGATAAATTAATAATTTAGTTTATTCAGCATAAAATGGAGCTTAGTTATGTAGCATGAGGCTGTATATTCTGCAATAGCTACATTTTTGGTAAACTCATTCAATGAATCCAAGCTCTGCAAGCTGAGATAACATGCACTGCATTGATGCATTCACACAATTTCACACTAACTACCATGAGTCCTTACATTTAAAGGGCACCTGTCATTTCAGATCCATCATGGCAGCACCTGTTAGCAGGCATCCACTCACATGCTGCCGCCACGTCCCTCACCTTGCTGTGTCAATGCCGCGTCACCAGCCGTCCTATTAAAGCGAATGGGACCCATGCCCCCAGTGTTACCTATAGCAACATATCAGATTACTGTGGTCAACTTACTAAAATGAATGATTTCTGGTTGGTTGAAGTGAGTTAGGGCTCTTTCACATGGGCGTTCCGATCAGATCCGCCTGTCAGTTTTTTAGGCAGATCTGATCGGATGCCCCATTCAGCCCTATGGAGCAGCGGGTGTCAGCGGAGACATATCCGCTGACACCCGCTGCCATCCGCATCCGATCCTGTCCGTGAAATCCGGACGGATGGAAACCCTATTTTCCATCCGTCCTGGGGATCGGACCGGATGAGAGCGGACAGGCGGTCCGCTCTCATCCGATTCTCCACAGAGAGCAGCGGGGCTCTGACACCTCCCTCTCCGCACACAGTGCAGAGATGGAGCTGTCATCCGCCAGCTCAGCGGGGATCGGCGGCTCGATCCCTGCTGAGCAGAGTACGGTCCGCAACGGAATGCGGACCGTGTGAAAGGGGCCTTAGGTTAAAAAAAAAAAAAGTGAATGGGACAGTTGGTAAATCAACGGGTCAGAGGAGGAGGCCCTGTGGGACAGAGACGACAGTTGCTCTTTAAAAATTATGATTTAAATTGAGTTAATTTAAATCCAGCATTTTTACTAGTGATTTAAATCATGTTTTAAATCGACTTGATTTAAATCAAATCCACCCTGCACCCAATGCAAGGCTATGAGCTCTGAATTAAACTTGCTTATTCACAGCTCTGTTAAAGTGGTAATAAATCCTTTTTTAAAACGTATACCTACAGGCAAGCCTATGATAAGACTTACCCGTAGGTACAGTGAATATCTCCTAAACCTGCACAGTTTAGGGGATATTCATGATGCATGCAGCCGTAGACATCACTGCCACATGCACTCTGAAGGGGCGGTATACCCGTGCTGTCTCTTCAGAGCTCTGTGCCGCGGACGTGATTCCTTCGCACATGCGCGGTAACGATATTATCACAGCTCGGCTACTCAGACAGCCGTAGGACGCAAACCTGGAAGGAAGACCGGGTGAAGATGGAAGCCCTGTCAGTGTTGACATCATGCTGCTGGAGGGCTTCGTTCAAAGGTAAGAATTTCATGCGATGCATACTAGCACATTATGCCTTTACTTTGCGGGTTTAAAAAAAAAAAAAAAAACTGCAGTATACTACCACTTTAAAGAATAATTCCTGGTATGGATATTTTGTTTACATTGGTTCAACTTGGACCATTGCATCTATGTATATACCTTACCTGGCCGATCCCCTTGGAAGCTGGAAATCAATGAAGTAGACATCGTTACTCCAGTGATCTCCACTGCTTTCCATGTCCCGTGCCAAGATGCTGGCCTGATTTATTCCAAACACAGGAGGTCAGCCGTTCGCCATTGGCGTCATTCAGCAATTTTTTGCTAAACATAGTGACTTTTGTAGCATTTCACAGAAAATAATAAGAGTGATAGTCGCTAACAATTTTGCCACCAATCCAAAAGGCTGATGACTCTCAATCCCTGAGTGACAGAACAACAAAACGCTTCACAAATGTCACATTTAACAGTCCTATAGAAAATCGATATGCTATTTTTAGGAAGAAATCGCTGTAACAAAATTGGGAGTAATCTCTGTAAGAAAATCGCCCGTGTGTTATAGCAGTGGTCTCCAAACTGCAGCCTGCAGGCCAGATACAGCCCTTTGCTTGCCTTCATGCAGCCCTTTGGGCACTATTTCTCCCACTGATATAATGCATTTTTCCTCCCACTGACACCAACAATGGGGCACTTTTCCTCCCACCGACAGCAACAATGGGCCACTTTTCCTCCCACTGACACCAACAATGGGCCACTTTTCCTCCCACTGACACCAACAATGGGCCACTTTTCCTCCCACTGACACCAACAATGGGCCACTTTTCCTCCCAGACACCAACAATGGGCCACTTTTCCTCCCAGACACCAACAATGGGCCACTTTTCCTCCCACTAACACCAACAATGGGCCACTTTTCCTCCCACTGACACCAACAATGGGCCACTTTTCCTCCCACTGACACCAACAATGGGCCACTTTTCCTCCCAGACACCAACAATGGGCCACTTTTCCTCCCACTGACACCAACAATGGGCCACTTTTCCTCCCACTGACACCAACAATGGGCCACTTTTCCTCCCAGATACCAACAATGGGCCACTTTTCCTCCCACTGACACCAACAATGGGCCACTTTTCCTCCCACTGACACCAACAATGGGCCACTTTTCCTCTCACTGACACCAAAGATGGGGCATTTTTCCTCCCACAGACACCAACAATAGGCCACTTTTCCTCCCACTGACACCAACAATGGGCCACTTTTCCTCCCACTGACACCAACAATGGGCCACTTTTCCTCCCACTGACACCAACGAGGAGGCATGCCCAGAAGCTGTGCAGGGATGACGCATTGTGGGACCAAAGTGGACACGAAAGAGGACGCAGAAGAGGACGCGCTGACTTCAGCTGCCCACACCTGAGATGGCAGCGCTGGAGAAGAAATTTTCAAGGTAAGTATTAGGGATGCACCGAAATTTCGGCCCCTGAAATTATCGGCCGAAAATGGGTTAACAGTGCCGAAATTAATATGGCCGCCGTGAGGAAGGAGGAGGGCGCAGATCAGCGCAGGGCAGGTTTTAAAAGTCCCGCCTCTGGCCGGCTGCCCGCCTCTCAATGACGTCCCTACTACTATGATCTCTGCATTAATGAAGGGACATACCAGGTGGGAGGGAAGGGCGAGCGGCCGCTAATAGATAGAACTATGTGATCCTTCCTGTCAGCTCAGCGGGACTGTGACTGTGTGTGAATGAGATCTGATCTGACCTGACACCGGGCGGGGGGGGGGGCGGGGGGAGCGGCCGCTAATAACTATAACTATGTGAGAGCTTCACTTCCTTGTCAGCGGAGATACATGCCTGACAAGGAAGTGAAGCTCTCACATAGTTATAGTTATTAGCGGCCGCTCCCCCCCGCCCGGTGTCAGGTCAGATCAGATCTCATTCACACACAGTCACAGTCCCGCTGAGCTGACAGGAGGGATCACATAGTTCTATCTATTAGCGGCCGCTCGCCCCGCCCTCCCGCCCGGACTGTCAGGGAATTGAAGAGAAGTTAAGGCTCACATAGTTATAGCTATTAGCGGCCGCTCGCCCGCCCGGTGTGTCAGTTCATTCATGGACAGATCGTAGTAGTAGTGACATCACCGGGAGGCGGGCGGCCGGCCAGAGGTGGGACTTTTGAATAATGGACACCGGAGGAGCTGAGTGAGTAGGAGAGGGACGCTGAGGCTGATGCGGGGGGGGGGGAGGAGGGGTGATAGCTGAGGCAGCTTACCATTGGTATTTGTATTAATTTTGCAGCATGAGGGGGTTAATGTATTGTCACTGCTGCATTAGTGACCGACCAGTGGCAGTTGATTAACCCCTTTGTGCTGCAGTAGTACAACCAGTATCAGTGCAACCAGTGTTAATTAACACTGATACTGGTTGCACTAATGCAGCACAAAGGGGTTATAGCTATTAGCGGCCGCTCGCCCGCCCGGTGTGTCAGTTCATTCATGGACAGATCGTAGTAGTAGTGACATCACCGGGAGGCGGGCGGCCGGCCAGAGGTGGGACTTTTGAATAATGGACACCGGAGGAGCTGAGTGAGTAGGAGAGGGACGCTGAGGCTGATGCGGGGGGGGGGGGGAGGGGGGAGGAGGGGTGATAGGTGAGGCAGCTTACCATTGTTACCATTGGTATTTGTATTAATTATGCAGCATGAGGGGGTTAATGTATTGTCACTGCTGCATTAGTGACCGACCAGTGGCAGTTAATTAACCCCTTTGTGCTGCATTAGTGCAACCAGTATCAGTGCAACCAGTGTTAATTAACACTGATACTGGTTGCACTAATGCAGCACAAAGGGGTTAATTAACTGCCACTGGTTGGTCACTAATGCAGCAGTGACAATACATTAACCCCCTCATGCTGCATAATACAAATACCATTGGTAATTAAATTAACCTATTGCCAACCCGTCACAGTACATATACTGTGACAGGGTGGCAGCGACAGGTGTACGTCGCTACCTGTTTTTTTGCGTATGCCCCTGTTCCATCTATTTTAAAATTATTTGGGGGAAAAAGTCATTTTCGGTTTCGGTTTTCGGCCAATGGTATCCTGCATTTTCGGTTTCGGCCCAAAATTTTCATTTCGGTGCATCCCTAGTAAGTATTTCTTCTAAAAGGTAAGTGCGACCTGGGACAGTTGAGAGGCTATCCATTATGGAATGTACTAGCCCTGACTGTCCCAGGGGTATTTTTATAAAAAAATCATGTCCGAGGCCGGAACTCCGCTTTAATGCAATTTCCTCCAAGTCCGATCCTCATCTTAATTAATGTTATTTAGACCCAACATTACAGGAATATTACACAGGCATTCCCTGAAGTTTCTTCAATGTCACACCAAGGTCGTTGCCAAATTGCCTGGCAAAGTCGCACTGTAAGTCACGTGATTTTTAGGTCGAAGCAGTGTGACCCGAGCTTTAAAGTAAGTAACCAGTAATGTTAAAATTTTGAATTGAAGAAGGAAATCCAAAAAAATATCTTTGGTAATTTTTTTAACAATCAGTTTTTTTCTACTATGACTTCCAGACTGCAAACAAAACATTATCTTTTTAGTCTGAATACCTACTGCTCTCAAAATATAACAGATTGAGCTTCAAAGCAATGTGCTGTAGCATTTAGAACTGCTGACTAGGAGCACAAGCAGCGTAGTGGTCACATTTACTCACTGGGGTTGATTTACTAAAGGCAAACAGACTGTTCGATTTGGAAGGGAAGTGGCACTTTGCAAGTCACTTTTTTCCCAAAACTTAGTGGATGAGAGGAAGCTCTGCTAATGTCCATCATTCAATCGTGCAAGAAAAAAAGTTTTTACTTGCACATGATTGGGTATTCTTTGCAAAGTGAAATTTTACCACATTTACCAATTTCTGGGGAAAATTCCCTGGCAAAGTGAAACTTCCCTTGTCAGCCTAATTGCCTTTAGTAAATTAACCTCATTGAGAGGAAGGTATTTTCAACCTTATAGGCACGAGTAGAAAACGAATTTAAAGTGAACCTGTCCTGACGTATAAAAGTTTTTGAAAGTTCAGCCAACCAGTGGTGCCTGCAAGGACCTTAAGTCCCCATTCACACTAGCGCGACTTGTCAGACGACTTGGTCGCCTGACAAGTCGCGGTGGGTCGCCTGCCATTGATTAGCACAGGACCCGTTCTAATAGGAGCGACACAAGTCGATCCGACTTAGAAAAAGGGTCCTGTACTACTTTGGGGCGACCTGGAGGCCACTTGCATTGACTTCAATGATATGAAGTCCGTGCAGGTCGCCCCTGTGTGAATGGGCCCTTATTGTCCTCCAACCAATGTTTTGTATCCCAATGGGGCCCCTAAATTCCAGCTCTAGGCTGTGTATAGGTTCTGGACTTCTCTCTAAGTCAATACTTAGCTCTGCCCATTCCTAATACTAAGGCCTCATTCACATGGTATTTTAGCGCCAACTGTGCAAGAATACATTCGATTTCTGCTGCTGTGTTCACAGGTGGATGTGAATAGTTACGACTGCTCTCTATGTATAAAACAATGACATGCTGACAGCGGCCGCAGCTGTCTGCAGGTTTTTTATAGTAATCGCACATGGAGTGATTACCTGTGGTTAGGGACAGATGATCTTCCTGGACCCAAGTTTGCATCCAGGAGAGATCACCTGTAATTAACCACAGGTAAATCATTTCATGTGCAATTATATCGGACTGTGGCTGCTGTCAGCCTGTCATTGCTTTGTACTGAGCAGCCATAACTATCCCCATCCAACTCTGAATCCAGACACAGAAATCCACTGGATTTTTTTTGCAGCTGGCACTAAAACACTGTGTGATTGGAAGCATAATCCCAAACCCATGACAGTCATAGGACAGAAGATCTATTCACAGCTTTGGATCTCATTGGTCATTATGGGGCAAACAGTTATTTCAGAAAGACCTTTTGAATAATGAAGTTTTACTTTAACGTGGGCATAGAATAAATCTGAATCCTAGGTAAAACCTTGTCCTAATTCATTTTTTACTCACTATGGCAACAAACAGAACAAACTACCAACCTTGCCTTTAACGTAGATCTTCCAAAGTTATCTGTTGCAGTCATAAGTAACACATATGCAAAAAGTCAGTGCAAAGAATAATTGCAGCGTACAAAGTAAAGTAACTCACTTTAACCAATCAGAAATCATTCATTTTAGTAAGTTGACTACAGTAGTCTGATATGTTGATATAGGTTACTGCACATCACCATGGTTCTTTACAGTTCCTCATTGCCAATGGGTATCTCAAAACTCAATGTACAAGGCTACCCGACATGATAAATGGTAGTGGGAATAACCTCATATGTAAAAGAATGAAAACCATACTAATCAACAGCAAAAATACTAAAAAATAAACACGTATCTCATGTATCCTGGTATATGATGGATTCATGTATCTGATGGATCTTTGTATTCAATGGATCCTTTCAACAGATGGATCTATGTATCTGATGTACACTTGTATCTGATGGATCCATATATCTGACAGATCCTTTTATCTGACGGATCTTTGTACCTGATGGATCTTTGTATCTCATCAATCCATGTATCTGATGGGTTCTTGAAACTGATGGACCCTAGTATTTGATGGCTCTATGTATCTGACGGATCCATGTATCTGATGGATCCTAGTATCTGAGGTACACTTGTTTCTGATGTATCCTAACAACTTAAACTGGCCATACATGGATCAAAATTTGTCTGGTTCACTATGAACCAGCTGAATTTTGATCCATGTATGGGCAGGCTAATTGTACCGAAGTCGATCCATCAATCAACTTGGGTATAACCAGCCTGTCAGATCTTTCTACATACGATTACAGCCAATAGCCATTAGCAGTATTCATTGTTATCTGCTGGCTCACTCCCTACTGGCAGAATACAATAGTGCTTTGGGAGGCAATCCTCCATCAACACTGACTATGTTGATGGGGCAATCAAGCAATTTTCTTTCGGGAGGAAGGAAAGAAAATTGTATAACCTATGGCCTACCTAATGGATTCTAGTATCTGATGGATTTATGTATCTGATGTGCCCTTGTATCTGAAGTATTTGTGTATCTGATGGATTCTTGTATCTGCTGGGTCCTTGTATCTGAGGTATCCATGTATCTGAGGTATACTTGTATCTGAGGTATCCATGTATCTGAGTTATCCATGTATCTGAGGTATCCATGTATCTGAGGTATCCATGTATCTGAGGTATCCATGTATCTGAGTTATCCATGTATCTGAGGTATGCATCATGTATCTGAGGTATCCCTCTATCTGGGGTATCCCTCTATCTGGGGTATCCCTCTATCTCGGGTATCCTTGTATCTGAGGTATCCCTGTATCTGAGTTATCCTTGTATGTGATGGATCTTTATAAGTGATGGATCCTTGTATCTGATGTATCCTTTATCTGGTATATTCATGTATGTGATGGATTCTTGCATCTAATGGATTCTTACATCAGATGGATTCTTGCATCTCATGGATTCTTGCATCTGGTGGATCCTTGCATCTGATGGATCCTTGCATCTGATGGATCCTTTTATTGGATGGATCCTTGTATCTGATGGATTCTTACATCAGATGGATTCTTGCATATCATGGATTCTTGCATCTGGTGGATCCTTGCATCTGATGTATCCTTGCATCTGATGGATCCTTGTATGTGATGGATCCTTGCATCTGATGGATCCTTTTATTGGATGGATCCTTGTATCTGATGGATTCTTACATCAGATGGATTCTTGCATCTCATAGATTCTTGCATCTGGTGGATCCTTGCATCTGATGGATCTTTGCATCTGATGTATCCTTGCATCTGATGGATCCTTGTATGTGATGGATCCTTGCATCTGATGGATCCTTTTATTGGATGGATCCTTGTATCTGATGGATTCTTACATCAGATGGATTCTTGCATATCATGGATTCTTGCATCTGGTGAATCCTTGCATCTGATGGATCCTTGCATCTGATGTATCCTTGCATCTGATGGATCCTTGTATGTGATGGATCCTTGCATCTGATGGATCCTTTTATTGGATGGATCCTTGTATCTGATGGATTCTTACATCAGATGGATTCTTGCATCTCATGGATTCTTGCATCTGGTGGATCCTTGCATCTGATGGATCCTTGCATCTGATGGATCCTTTTATTGGATGGATCCTTGTATCTGATGGATTCTTACATCAGATGGATTCTTGCATATCATGGATTCTTGCATCTGGTGGATCCTTGCATCTGATGGATCCTTGCATCTGATGTATCCTTGCATCTGATGGATCCTTGTATGTGATGGATCCTTGCATCTGATGGATCCTTTTATTGGATGGATCCTTGTATCTGATGGATTCTTACATCAGATGGATTCTTGCATCTCATAGATTCTTGCATCTGGTGGATCCTTGCATCTGATGGATCTTTGCATCTGATGTATCCTTGCATCTGATGGATCCTTGTATGTGATGGATCCTTGCATCTGATGGATCCTTTTATTGGATGGATCCTTGTATCTGATGGATTCTTACATCAGATGGATTCTTGCATATCATGGATTCTTGCATCTGGTGAATCCTTGCATCTGATGGATCCTTGCATCTGATGTATCCTTGCATCTGATGGATCCTTGTATGTGATGGATCCTTGCATCTGATGGATCCTTTTATTGGATGGATCCTTGTATCTGATGGATTCTTACATCAGATGGATTCTTGCATATCATGGATTCTTGCATCTGGTGGATCCTTGCATCTGATGGATCCTTGCATCTGATGTATCCTTGCATCTGATGGATCCTTGTATGTGATGGATCCTTGCATCTGATGGATCCTTTTATTTGATGGATCCTTGTATCTGATGTACTGTATTCTTGTAGCTGATGTATCCTTGTAGCTGATAAATTCTTGTATCTGAAATATTTTCATGTATCTGATAGATCTTTGTATGTGATGGATCTTAGCGATTGATTTACTAAAGACAAATAGACTGTTCACTCTGCAAGGGAAGTTGCACTGTGCAACTTGGTGAATATGGTGAAATTTATTTGGCAAAGAATACCTAATTACATACAAGAAATTAAAAAAGCACATGCTTGCACGTGATTGCATCCTTGTATATGATGGATCCCTGTATCTGATGGATCCTTGCATCTAATGCAGCCCTGTCCAACTTTGGAATGCCATAAATCTTGCCTGTAAAGTTTCACTATAGTTAAAGCAATGTGCTAATCTACTCTGACCACTTAATCCACTAAACGTCATTAAAAATGAACTTTTATTCCATACATTGAAACTATTGCGGGTACTTCCCAAGATCTACACATACCTAACAAAGTGTATCTTTCAAAATCAGATACTTTCTATCTTTTTTACCTTCCCTTTTATGGAGAAGTACTCTATTAGGTCTTCACACAATTCCAGACTAGTATCTTCTTCTAGATCAGCCTTTATCAACCTGGATTCCGTGGAATTCTAGGGTTCCTCCAGATGTTGCTCAGGGTTGCTGGGGCAATTAAAAATAACTGCCTCTCATATTATTAACCACTGACTCCAATTATCTTTATGTCTATCTGTAGAGGGGGGGAAGGGGGGGGGGGGTTTCCCGACTTACTATTATTAGCAGAGGTTCCCTGATACCAAAAAGTAATTTCAAGGGTTCCTCCATGTTAAAAAGGTTGAGAAAGGCTGTTCTAGAAAGTATTCTTTCTATCATCTGTGCTCCCAAACTTAAAGCGGAGTTCCACCCTGGAATTTTTTTTTTTTTTTTTTAAATACCCCCGGGACAGTCAGGGCTAGTGCATTCCACAATGGCTAGCCCCTGATCTGTCCCGGGTTGCACTTACCTGTTAGGACAAATACTTACCTTGAAAACGTCTTGTCCAGCGCTGCCATCTCAGATGTGGGCAGCTTGAAGCCAGCGAGATCCTCTTCGGGGTCCTCTTCCGCCTTCTTCGGTCCCACGATGCCCTGCGCCGGCCCCGACGTCACTTCCGGGTCGCGCGCGTCATCCCTCCACAGCTTTTGGGCATGCCCAGAAGCTGTTTAGAAGGGGATGACGCGCGCGCCCCGGAACTGACGTCGGGGCCGGTGCAGGCGCAATGATTCCTGGGAGCTATGACGTTCAGCCCCCAGGAATCATTGCAGAGCCAGGAAGTGACGACGGGCCGCGGCCGAGGAAGGAGGAAGAAGGAAGTAAGGTAAGTATATTTTCTTCGCTACGAGGTAAGTAAAAAAAAAAAAAAAAATGCGATTATCCATTTCTTTTTCAGGTGACCCGGAGCGAGAAGATGGAGGTAAGTATAAAATGAGGGTGGAACTCCACTTTAAAGCGATATTAACCCCAAAATAAAAAATGTAATATATTGCAGCTTACCAATCATTAGATGGGGTAGCTGTATTCATTTTTTTTTTAAGCTTTATGTACACTAACCTAAACTTTAGTTAGGAGCTTTTGGTGTTTTTTTTGTCAAAGCTCCAAAACTCAAATCTATAAAAACCTATGTGTCAATGTGTGCACATAGGCTTTTAGCAGAGTTCAGGAGCTGCTGCGTTTAGATGAGCTTCAACCTCCCTCTCCTAAACATGGAAAAATCACGTTCAGGATATGAATGTTCTGACCGCTGGCCGCAGGAAACACAAAACGCGGCAAAATTTGGTGCGAATGCAATGTGATTTCAGCCATAAAATTTGCATTGCACAGACATCGCATGTGATCTGCACAGCAATGCAGTGCAAATCACATGCAATGTCTAACATCACACCAGTGTGAACCCAGCCTTAACCCAGTAACTGCTACATCTGCAGGACAGCGTGTTCTGTTGGAAAATAAAAGACTTAAAGTAGAACTAGAAGACATTTAAAGTAGACTGTTTAAGTAACAAAATAATAACGCCACACGTTTTTTTTTTATATCTGCTAGTTACTGATTGCATGTGATTTATGGCTATGTCACACTTCACTGGGTTGATCTTTTGTACTGGAAAAAATTTGTATTTCTCTTTTGTACTGTCTATTTGCTTAACCACTTGCCGACCGCTCCACGCAGATTTACTGCGGCAGGGCGGCTTGGCTGCACATAATCATGCAGATCTACATGATTATGTGCACGCGGTCCCGCGTGATTAGACACAGCGGGAGTCAGACTGTGGGAGGAGTGGGCTCGATCGCCACTGGCCTCCCACGATCTTCACAAAAACTGAAAGGAGACCTGCCTGCCTATGTAAACAAAGCAGGCGGCTCTCCTGTCACACAGGCACAGAGAAATCATGTGTTTCAGCTAAGCTGAAACACCGATCTCTGTGCGCCTGTCACAGAGCCCCCCCCCCCACAGTTATTAAGCACAATTAGGCTTACATTTAACCCCTTGATCGCCCCCAGTATAAACCCCCTCCCTGCCAGTGTCATTTATACACTAACAGTGCATATTATTTAGCACTGATTACTATATTGATGTCCCTGGTCCCCAAAAAGTGTGACTTAGTGTCAGATCTTGTCCGCCCCAATGTCGCAGTCCTGCTAAAAATCGATGATCGCCGCCATTACTAATAAAACAAAAAAAATAGAAAGTAAAAAAATCTATCCTATAGTTTGTAAACACGATAACTTTTGCGCAAACCAAATAAAATACGTTTTTTGGGATTTTTTTTTACCAAAAAAAGTAGCAAAATACAAATTGGCCTAAATTGATAAAAAAAATTTGATTTTTTAATTTTTTTTATTGGGAATGTTTTATAGCGGAAAGTAAAAAATATGTTTTTTTTTTTTTTTCAAAATTGTGGCTTTTTTTTTTTTTTATAGCACAACATCTAAAAACTGCAGAGGTGATCAAATACCACCAAAAGAAAGCTCTATTTGTGGGGAAAAAGGACATCAGTTGTATTTGGGTACAGCCTTGCACGACTGCGCAGTTGTTAAAGTAACGCAGTGCCAAATCGCAAAAAATGGCCTGGTCATTAAGGGAGTAAAACTTTAAATAAAAATAAATAAAAAGTAGAACTAAAGACAAAACCTTTTTTTTTCATTTTGGATAGAGCAAGGGAAGGTCATAACACTTTTTTTTCACCATCTGTGTCCCATTGGGGAGATTTTTCTTCACTTCCTGTCCCATAGCAAAACAGGAAGTGAGAGGAAATCTCTGAAAATTAAGAGATTTCCTTGGGAACCCCCAGGTCACAAGAACTAGTGTCCATTGGAAGATTTCCCCTCTATTACTTTTCTGGGGAAAACCCTAAATTTGGGATTGTATTTTACTTTCACTTTCAATGATAATGGTAAACAGGATAAATAGAGAGGATGAACCTCCTTAACGGGGGCACAGACAGCAATACAAACTAACAGGGGTTCTAATCCCTCTGCATGCTATCCAAAACTAAAAAATAAAAATGTTGCCTTATGTTATACTTTAAGGCCCGTACACATAATTAGAAAATCGTACGAAAAATTCAGCTTTCGAAGCTTTTGTTAGTACAGAGCTTTTGAGAGCCGATCAGTACAATTCCTGCGAAATTATCTGATAGGACAAGCACAAAAAATTTTCTCGTACAATACCAGATTGTACAATTTTCGTTTAATCAGTACTGTTGTCATTTGAAAATACAATAGAAATACACTACAACACATTACATCACTTCAGATTTTTTAATTCTGTCATATTAATTAATTTATCACTTTCGTAACTTTAGTAGAGACTAGCAAACAAAAACAAAAAAAAAAACGGAATATCATTTGTCCAATAATCTCATTGTGTGTACTAGGCCAGTGATTCTCAACCTTTTTTCAGTTGAGGCACCCTTTACAATTATAGACAATCTCAAGGCACCCTTTAACCACTTGCCGACCGCCGCATGACTATTTACTGCGGCGGTCAGCCCCGTACAGGCAAAATGACGTAGTACTATGTCGCTCGCCTGAGAGCCTCTAGGGGGCGAGCGCGCGCCGCTGGAGGTGCGCTCCCGCCCCCACTCGTTACCTGACATGTCACCCGATGTCTGCCGGTCACTCGCGATCTCCCGATGCAGAGGGAGAAAGGCAGGCGGCTAATGTAAACAAAGCCGCCTGTCATTCTCCCTGGTGTAACTGCAGAGATCATATGATCCTGCATCACTAGCCACACCCCTTAACAGTTAGAAGCACGCCCC